>NC_134206.1:117025781-117328811 GCF_965140235.1 Caretta caretta | reverse complement strand
CATGACATTTATGCAACCCCTAAGTTTGTTAGAAAACAGTGTTACAAGTCCATGCCCATGTACCAACACATACATTATGGCCATCAGCTAGACAGCGCATATTACTGCTGCTTGAGCACCTGAACTCAAGAACTATAGACCTCTGTTACGTCAGCTAAATGAAAATCTGCCTTGGAATTGAGGCTATCAGATTAGTGGGACAGCCACCAAGTAAGATAATTCTGCCCCCAGTTACAGCCATTCACTACTCATCATTTAGTGCTTCGGGGAGTATGGTATATATTCTCTTCTTGCTCTGGATTTATAACCCACACTAAAGTTATTAGAGTGTAATCATTAATTTTACAGGGAGTTGCATACATTCAGAAAGAGGGGGAATTTAGTTCATGAGTTAAACCAAACAGGAGCCACAGATAAAACACGAATTCTCCAGATCCTGGCATATATGTCTTTTGAACACATGTTCTCTGACCAGTCACGTTGCAGGTTCATTGGCTCTGTTACTAGTGTAGTACCGAGTGCATAGAGATATTACGTTTATCATCCAAACAGCTGCACACAAGGGTGTGTCAAACAGAGCAGTGAAGGAAAAATAAGGCGGCGATTTAACAAGAGGATTTAACCCATGCTGACTTTTTCATCCTAAAAGTCTCTGCACCAAGATATTGCTGGCAAGCAATTTGAGAGATATAGTTAAAGTCTACAAGGAGCACTTATACCACATGAATTCCTGAACTTTTGATCCTTAGAACATGAGGCTTTGGAAACTAAACTTTCTGTCCTATGTATAAATCTACACACATGCGACTTTATTTGTGTAAGATGAACTACAGTATCTATTTCATACATCTACACTCATATTTGATATGTATAACATACATGAGAAATCTATATAAAATATATCACACTCTGTAAGCAAGATAGAAATATTGTCAGTCTATATGTGCAACTGTCAGTGAGACACTACTCTGACTCATTAAATGGAGGCAGAAATTTCTCTGTAGAGAGGTGGAGTATTTGAGACCAATTCTCTTGAAGCTAGTTTTATGACGAACCAAAATGCAGTCCGTGATAAAGGAGAAGTAGTAGGGTTTTTGCAAATGTATAGGGAAATGAGCACATAATTGGTCTATGGAATAGAAGCAAAGAGGGAAATGCAATTTAGCCTGATTTACAGTGAAATCCAAATTCAGCTTCCTTAGTTTGGAGAGAAAGAAAGACGTGTGTTGTTTTTTCTATCAGGGCTCAAAAAAGGAATAAAAATGTGTGCTGCAATGCTGCTATCTGTCACCAGAGGGCATCATTTCATCTGTAAAAGAAGCTTTTTGCTGAAAATCCTAATAGGTCTGTGACAAAATCTCACTGATGAGCTACTTAACAAGAAAAAGAAAGCTAGAGCTTTTTTTGATTAAAATATGCTCTATTTTCTTTTCAAATGTCCTTATCTTTGGTTGAGATTTCTCCCAGTTGGTGAAATCTCATTGGAGCCATCAGAAGTTGGAGGATTAAAGAATATGGGCCCCAAGAGCCACCACTGTGGAACGTTTTAAGACTTTCTTGGTATAAAGGCTCCCATTGTTCATCGAATGGCCTGTGGTCCAGTTTCTAGCACCTTCAGGCTGGCACTGGAACCAAAACAAACAGCAGGAAGCATCCAGGTCAAACAAGGGACATGGGCATGGAAGCTGGTACTGCTCTGAAGAGAAAAAGGAAATATACTGGAGGGGTTTGGAAACTACCCTGCTATAGTTAAGCTGTTTTGGGATCACTGAAAAGCTAAAATGAGGAGGAGCAGCAAAAAGCCAAACTACCAATTAAAGGAACTGAACATTTCCTAGATCGCGTACAGCACAAAGATCTTTCACAGCAATCAAAAGGGATTTCTGTCCTTCAGCCGAGAAGAATATTCCCAACAACAGGGGGAGTTAAAGCTCTAATAAGAGGCTTCTAATTTTAGAAATTCTCTCCTCTTTACAATCCCTCAATTTTTCCAAATTTTTTCTAGATATGACATTGTATGAACTCCACACTGTTAAAGATACATTACATAGCTCACTATCCTGCCTAATGTTCTGGTGTTTGTCATTTATTTCTATAACATTTTGGCACTTTTCTTCTAAAGTTATCATTTCCCTCAGTTATGGGGGGATTTTTCAATATCCCTTGTCATTATGTACATTATACTATTGCAGTCCTTTATGCAGAAAACATTTCCAGGGCCAGACATGCTGGTATCAGGGAGCCAAAGACTGAATAAGAGCAGTGGCTAAAGGCACATAAGGAGAAGGGGACATAACACAAAACACAATGTCATGAGTTTGGGCACAGTGGGGCAAATTCATCCCTGCTTTAATCACATTGACACCTGGGATGAATTTGGCTCATGAGTTTGAACAATCCATCTGATCTATTAGACTCTTTTTTCTCCTTCAGGTCTCTGGTTGAAATACTAGCGCTGTTTCTCAGGACTGTGGAGTTGTGCAAAGAGTTTCTGGGTATTAATCATGCTGGCATAGATCCGTTTTCCTTGTGATAAGAGAAGAGCTAAATCTGGAAGAAAAGGAGGAGAATCAATCTGCCTGATTGCCATAGACTCTTCATTTTGCACTCCACAGCCCCTTGCCAAGCTAAGCAGCAGGGGATCCTGTCTCTGATCAGCTCAGTTCTTCCCAGCAGGTGTCACTGTGGAATGGGGAAATGTGTTTCGAGTTCTAGTGAACTGATTTCCAAACCACAGATTATGAGCCCTAACTGCAGCCAGAGAGTACACTGACAGAGCCATGAAGATAACAGGCCATTAGATTTGAAAAACTTTCATAATGAGATCTGATACATAAGTAATTTTCACCCCCTTTTACAAAGACAACAACAGTAAATACGAGTGCTGAGTTTTAAAATATTTCTGAGAAATGACTAAGAGATACACAGTTCACAGATCAGTACACTGGGTAGTAACACAGTATGCTGATAGGTAAAATTTCAGAATTTTTGGTAATTACTGATAAACCCAGTTCTGGTCTCAGTTACATACAAAGCTGGGCAAACAATGGAAAAATTAATTAGCAAGCGTGTTTGCTAAAGCTGGCTAGTGATTCCATCTGGTCACGTTTCTGCCCTTTTTATTCCCTTTGCACAAACATTTGGATGGCCAGTTTTTGTTGGCACCTATGTTTGGAGGAGGAGTTTTAATTTGTGCAAATACCAGAACTCACCCATGGTTATGGGCCCCTTTGTCAGCAGTGCTGGTACACTCTCCCTTCCATATACTGGCTTTGTGTGCTCAGCTGTGAGGATGTTAGGAGGCAAGGGGAGAGTTTTAAAATCATTGGCTCTCTCAAACAATATCAGGGAGAGCAGCAGTGGGGAGAAGAGGGGGAAAACAGGAGCTAAGGAGGGGGGATGTTTGAGGAACAGAAAGGACACTTGTCTGGAAATATTTTGCATGTGTTTCAGGCCCAGAACATGTAGCAATGTGCCTTCAGTGAGAACACCTAGCAAAGTGATGGGGAGGGAAAATCAGCACCCCAAGAAAACTGCCCTGTGGAGCCATCTCTGCACATGGCAGAGGGCTGTATATATGGTCACAAGCCTTGACAGTGACCTGCTGCTACAATGCTGGGAAGGCTGTTGACAAGGAGGAGGCCCATCAGCTCTGCTGCCATCATCCAGGCAAAAAGAGGGCCAGCAATCAGCAGCTCCAGTTAGGGAGGAAGGGAGGCCATATTACTTCCTATGATATGCCGAGAAAGACTCAAATATGCCAAGCAGACAATACATCTGGCATATATCTTGCACCCTCCCTTAGTCAGGAGGGAACACAGCTATTTTTAAATGTAGGGTCCATGCATGTAGACAAATATAACCCCCTTTTGTGTACAAGGGAGAATAGGAACAGTGTTTCACTGCTCACCTTCCACAGCTCTCTCCCTGAAGTGCTCCCACATTCTCCCTGAGGGTGAGAGCCCCAGCATTTTCTTCAGGAACTCTTCTTGTCCATAAATATTAGGTCATCCAATCAGAGGGACAGAAGAACACACCATGTGACTTCAGCAATCAATAACTGGGAGGTGTGCCAACAATGAACAGTTTGCCATTGGCCCCAAAGCATTCAGAAATATCTGCAGTGGAATGAGGCCATGAGCATAGAATGGATGTGAGCCACCAGTTGAGAATATCAGGATCGTGTTTCAGACCCTTTGCAAAAAAAAAAAAAAAAAAAAAAAGCACCAAATCTTATTAGTATTTTGTTAGCAGTGAAAGATTTGGTGGGCTCTGGTAGTTACCTACTCTCCCCAGGTGATGTTTGGCAGATTGACTCGCCAACCCATCCCCCAACTACATCTCGTCTGTGCACTGTGGCACAAAGAGTCCTGATAGAGTTGTGTACCATTCCAGGATATGTGGGCCCCCGCACAGGCTTCCAGAATCCTGCCCGTGCAGAGAAGCCATAGGGGTTCCATTTTATCCAGGCTCCTCTGTGCACATGGAGGAGGGTACGTGAAGGTAAAGAAAATATATTAAGAAATTCAGTCGTTTCACGTGCAGTTTTCTGGTACTGTAGGTCTATAATTGATCTCTGTTACACCCCTCCTGGAACTAGTGTTAGGAGAAATGCATCTCTAAATGGTAATTTTCTGTTTATCTTGTAATTGCTGGATGTGAGCTATTCTAATTGAATTGTGAAGCTCTTCTATAGTGAGCTCAAATGTAGTTGGAATCCACATCAGGCATTACACAAGCCTACGTCATTTCCCTCATGCTTTCTAGTGAGCTCATAAGCTGCTCTAGTACAGGGAACGGGAAGTAAAGGGCTAAGATCAATCCCATGGACGTTAGCAGAACTGAGAGCACACTTTGGCTGAATGTGTCAACTGGCAAATCTGAGTGGTATCTTGCTTTAAAGAACTTATGTAAAGATTGCTTTAGAGATTCAGCCTCAGGGAAGTATCAGAGGGTAGCCGTGTTAGTCTGTACCCACAAAAACAACAAGGAGTCTGGTGGCACCTTAAAGACTAACAGATTTATTTGGGCATAAGTTTTCATGGGTAAAAAAAACATTTCTTCAGATGCATGGAGTGAAAATTACAGATGCAGGCATTATATAATGACATATGAAGAGAAGGGAGTTGCCTCACAAGTGGAGAACCAGTGCTGACAGGGCCAATTCGATCAGGGTGGATGTGGTCCACTCCCAATAACAGATGAGGAGGTGTCAATTCCAGGAAAGGCAAAGCTGATTTTGTAATGAGCCAGCCACTCCAAGTCCCTATTCAAGCCCAAATTAATGGTGTTAAATTTGAAAATGAATTTTAGTTCAGCTGTTTCTCTTTGAAGTCTGTTTCTGAAGTTTTTTTGTTCAAAGTGTGGCTACTTTTAAATCTGTTATAGAATGTCCAGGGAGATTGAAGTGTTCTCCTACTGGCTTTTTAATGTTACTATTCCTGATATCCAATTTGTGTCCATTTATTCTTTTACGTAGGGACTGTCCGGTCTGGCCAATGTACGTAGCAGAGGGGCATTGCTGGCACATGATGGCGTATATCACATTGGTAGACGTGCAGGTGAATGAGCCCCTGATGGTGTGGCTGATGTGGTTTGGTCCTCTGATGGTGTTGCTAGAGTAGATATGGGGACGGAGTAGGCAACGAGGTTTGCTACAGGGATTGGTTCCTGGGTTAGTGTTTCTGTGGTGTGGTGTGCAGTTGCTGGTGAGTATTTGCTTCAGGTTGGGGGCTGTTTATAAGCGAGGACTGGCCTGCTTCCCCAGGTCTGTGAGAGTGAGGGATCATTTTCCAGGATAGGTTGTAGATCATTGATAATGTCCTGGAGAGGTTTTAGGTGGGGGCTGTACGTGATGGGTGGTGGTTTTCTGTTATTTTCCTTGTTGGGCCTCTCTGTAGTAGGTGATTTCTGCCGTGTTAGTCTGTATCCGCAAAAAGAAAAGGAGGACTTGTGGCACCTTAGAGACTAACAAAATTTATTTGAGCATAAGCATAAGCATCCCATGAAGTGAGCTGTAGCTCACGGAAGCTTACGCTCAAATAAATTTGTTAGTCTCTAAGGTGCCACAAGTCCTCCTTTTTTTTAGAGGAAAGGAGTAAGTCATACTCTATATTCAGTAGAAAAGTCCAAGAAACCAATGCTGCTGCTTTACACAGCGTGGGAGGGCTTGGGTCATCAGAGTTCCGCTGCATGTGATACAAAAAGAATCCAGTCGCCAGTTGGTCATTTGCTGTTAGTAAATTAATAAGTACTCACTGAGCAAGCAGTTGCTCCTGGTTAGAGTGCACGGTGCACAGACAGACACTCTGCAACTACTAGTGTGGAACTGCAATACATGCACATTGCCCGATGGCAGCTGATCAGAGTACTGGGAAAAGCTGTACAGATCCACTGCACAGTAGCTGTGGAAGGAATCATTTGATTGGGAGAGTATATCTTTCCACAGGCCCTTGTTCACCGTGCGATGTGCCAAGGGGGTATGGATACCGGTGGATAGATTATACAGCATCATTGTGATTGGGTATTCAGGTCATTTGATACTCCAGGGTGAACCATGCAACCTTGCAGCACTCCACCCCAGAGGTGCCATGGAAGGAAGCCCCACAAAGTCAACCGGCAATCTGGAGTTGGGAGGTTAATTTCCTGCCAGAATTCAGAGGCAGCTCAGGTAAGAATGCACAGCTGGGAACGTAGTGGGTGCAGTTGAGTCAATTTAGACTAGGTTATTCTCTGGAAGCAAAGAGATGCTGGGGCATTGAGCTGATTAGAAACCAGAGCAGGAGGCTCTGGGGAAACACAAGAGTTACCTGTGTGGTTTACAGATTTTGCTTGTGTGTTTATTGGAGCTTACTGCCTGTGATCTTGCATGAAAGGAACGGAGCCAGAGACCCAGGCCAAGTTTGTGCCATTTCGGTTAAATGTTAACCTTTGAAGTAAAACTGAACAGACAAAAAGCATTGATCTTCTAAATACCATAGAGGATCTGGGCCTGAGCCTCCTAATCTGGCCTTGCCATAGCCTCCTTTGGGGACTCCTGCCATTACTTGCTTCACAAGTCCTGTTACTGCAGCAGAGAGCTTTGAATAATGGTCCTAGACAACAACATGCACTTGTAGGATGACACAGGATGGAAAGCTAGAGGGAGGAAGGGAAGGAGTGCAAGAGAGGAAACACCAATTTTCCAGACTGGCATATTCTTTTTTTTGTGCCCTGCATGATCAGAATAACTTGTTTCAGTACATGGGCTTTGGGGATGCTACCGCAGCTAGTTAGTGTCGAGCTGTAGCTCACGAAAGCTTATGCTCAAATAAATTGGTTAGTCTCTAAGGTGCCACAAGTACTCCTTTTCTTTTTGCGAATACAGACTAACACGGCTGTTACTCTGAAACAACTCTCGGTGTTTCAGTACAAGAAATAATGTGCAATAGCCTGGCTTAGAGGTTCTGCCTTGTCTGCATACAGAGTCATAAGACTGTACTAAATTTGTACACTATACAGTGCAGACACTTCCCAAACTGAAGAGGGGTTGCTGTGATTGCTGCCATTGGGTTTTCTTTCATAGGGGGGATGTCTGCTGTTTAGCCTGCGCATGATATTATTTGAAGACATTTGTGACAAGGGCATTGAAATGTGGAGGATGGAGTGGAAGCAATAAAATCTTCATAAGAACATTATAAACCATTAGAAGAACCAAACTATCCATATTTGGCTGATGAAGTGTAATTTAGGGACTATTGTTGTCCTTTATTTCTGATTGCTAGACGGGGATTTTGGCAGTAGATCTGCTTTTTTCCTGGACAAGGTGAAATGACTATTTGGTTTAGTGGCAAAAAGCCACTGTTACAGCACAGCATAGATACTGTTATTTAGGGCATAATTCTTTGAACCTGGCCCACAGAGATCTCTCAGGTACACCAATGTAAGTGAGGTATAACTTCACTGAAGAAAATAATGCCATTACATGGGAAAAGGCTATCTGTGTGCAGGGTTTGATGGCTCCAATTAATTTTAAAGGGTTTTCCTCATGAATAAATAAGCTATCCCCAACTGCCCCCAAACTAGCCTTGACTATCTCTGAACCTACCAATCACTGGTTCATCCATTTCTTGTAGGAATCATTGAAGATGTGGGACTTGAGGAGGGATTTGAAGGAGGAAAGTCAAGCTAAGGAAACGTTAATGTTATTATGGGAACCATGACTCACCCACCTTGCACATATAGGGCCTAATTCTATCCCCATTTATCTGGTGCATTGGAATAAAATTTGAGGATTAGGAAAAAGTCCCGACTAATTTATTGTATGAATGTATTTAACTATGTACAGAACTAGCCCAATAATGAAAGTGGTTATTCCCAAAAATGCATCAAAAACACTCTTGGTGAATATTATTCTGAATCTCAGCCATTAACAATATTGAGACGTGCAACAAAATATAAATATGTATGTGCTATCAGGGGTCTGGCAGATGCCCTGGAGCCCAAGTAATATGCACGCAGGTTGGATGGTCATCACTTCTGCAGCAACCTAGGAATGGACATTCCTAGAGTTATGTGCTACTCCCTGGTTTTCTTTGGAGCTAGACACAACACTGAGGTGGTGTCTGGCTGGCTTGACTGTAGGGTGTAGCTTGGAGCTGGAAGCCACGCAGACTAGCTAATTAGCTTTTACTCAGTAAGTGAAGGAAGAGATCAGTAGGGAAAACTGATACATCCTGAACAGGTTGGGGTTTCAAGCTATGCCTCTTCTTCCTGTGATACCTGAACGATTAGAGGAGGAGCACTGTGAATTCCCACAAGAGTCTGACAAAGCACCAAAAGGATGTCTCAAAGATGACCTCAGACTGTGGTCTGTGGTAGTTGACAAGACTGTAGTCTGTGCTAGTTGACAAGACTTCTTCTAGACATAGATTTAGCTGAGGATTTAGTGAGCATTTTTGGTTAGTATCAGATATTCCCTATCATCCATAACGCATATTTTTCCAGTATATCAAAAGGATTTTCTTCTCTTATAAATATACTTAAACTCTATAAACCGGGGGGGAGGGGCAGTATTTTGCACATACTGCTTTATCTTATACTTAGAAATTTACAGAATGAATTATTTTTTCTCATATTATCTCAGTTGTTTATAACCATCATAAAGGAGGGAAGGAAACAGTCTAACATGACCATCATCACAATACACAGCTATCACATCCTGGCAGGAAGGGACCCTATTATTGAATATGGAGCCAATCTTTAAGCCAGAACACTGAATAACAAGACTGAGGGTGTTCGGTAGTAACCTACAAGGAGACTAAATACTTTTGGGGATCTGGGTCCAAGTTCATTAAGACTTCTATCCAGCTAAGAGCTCTACAAGCATGGACACTTACTTTTTCTCATTGTCTGTTGGCTTTACTAGGATTCAGCACAGGAGTAAGGGTTTGCACTTGTGGAGCTATCTGCAAATTTGAGGTCTAAACTTCCAGCCAAAATTAAAACTACCTGGTGCTGTCAGCTCTGGATGGGAAGAAGCTGGCTACCGTGACACCTGCTTTGATAGATTTTCTTTTCTTTTGGTTCAGCTGGTAATCTCTCTCTCTCTGGATGATTTGCAGGGTACTAAACCTGTGTAGTCTGCGTCCCACGGAAGTCAATGACAAAACTCCTCTTGATTTTTAATGGGTTCAAAATTTTGTCCACATTAGTCACCCCCTGTGTACCAATGCTGCAATAAGATGACGAACTAGTTTTGTTTAAGGATTTGGGAGAGAGACTCATGTTTCCCCACGACAAAGACCATACTGTGTAGAAAAAAAAAGGGAATATATTCATAATAGAATGCCTGCAATTCTGTTATAGGCAAGTGTAAATAAATAAAAAAATATATCCAGGGCCACATTCTGATACCTTAGCTGAAACTCACATTATAACATGAGCAGTGCCATTGATTTCAGTGGGACTATTTGCAAAGTAAGGTGCTACTAATTGTGAGTGAGAAAATCTGAAGCTGTCCCCAGTGCTTAATTTGTAATGAAAGAGGTGCCAGGACTCAAGCAATTAGGTGTCGATCTCAAGCAATTTTTTTATGTTCATAACCATTGGGGCAAGCCCAGAAGCGCTGGGGCTATGAACTGCCAAGCTTGGAGGTCCTGGAGCTCAGCCCGGCACAAATTAGGCACTGGTCAGCGCCTCTCAGCCAGAGTGCATGTTGTGGACCCCTCTCTGACTGTTCCATGAGCCTGCTCTGCGTCCCCCAGCGTGGCCATGCCCACAGCGCCAGGCTGCCTCCTGGAGCTTCCCTGCCCTGGTGTCCATTTCCCCCGCCCCACACTGTGCCCTGGCTGCTTGGTCACCTCCCCACTCTCTGGCAGCTCGCCTGGTTCCTCACTGACAGCACTGGGGAGTCTCTGCCTCTCCTGGGCCCCTCAGGGGGCAGCGGCCTCCTGGCAGGAGCCCCCCCCAGTAAGGCAAGGGGGCGCTGGCGGAAGCGCTGCTGGGGGGTGATGTCCCCGGCCCCAGAAGACTCTCTGCCCAGGATGTGGGAGCTCAGCTTGTGCCGATTTAGCCACAGCCACTGGGCATTGGGCAGGCTTAGCGCGCTGCTGGCCTCGCACAGGGGTGCAGGCGAGGCGGTGGCGTTGGAACTTGTGGGCAAAGCGGCTGCAGCCCCAGAGCAGAAAGGGAGCTCTGTGGCCAGAATGAGTCTCCTGCTGTACCCCAGTACCGGTAACTGACGTGGGAAGCCCAGAGGTGCTGGGGCTACAACCTGCCAAGCTAGAGGCACAAACTGAGCCCCGGCGCAAATTAAGCACTGGCTGTCCCCTTGCGACTGGGCATAAAGAGTTGCCACATTAATGTGATATGAAACTAGTATAATTCAACATTTGATGCTTTTCTGTGTGACGTGCTGACAGCTGCTGTCATGCACTGTCTTTTGGTTCTAGCAGTCTAATAGACTACAATTATACCTTACTTAACATGATGTGACAGAAGAGGTGCACGTGTAAGATAACACGTCAGTCTCACAGGTAAAACAGGTTGATAGAAATGGTAACTACTAGGGCTGTCGATTAATGACAGTTAACTCACACGATTAACTAAAAAACATGAATCGCGATTAATTGCACGGTTAAACAATGGCATACCGATTGAAATTTATTAAATATTTTGGATGTTTTTCTACATTTTTAAAGACATTGATTTCAATTACAACACAGAATATAAAGTGCACAGTGCTTGTAATTGAAATCAATGTATTTGAAAATGTCGAAGACATCCAAAAATATTTAAATAAATGGTATTCTATTATTGTTTAACAGCATGATTACTTTCACACTTAATCACGATTAATTTTTTTAATCTCTTGACAGCCCTTGTAGCTACAATGTGGGGTAAAACCTGTTCCCACAATCCCTGCACCCAAGTCTATGTTGATACAGAACCTTCTTTCATAGTCAGTTTTTCCAATAAAACTTTTTACACCCACCCAGCCTATCATGTATTTTCATCTCCCCAAATGCCACAATTGCTGCTTTTGGTTGTGCCTTCTAATGCTGTGCCAACCACAGTAGGGGGCAAAAGGTAAGGAGTGTCTTGAAGAATAGCTGTGTCACTCACAGCTTCTGGATTCACAGCAACTGGCAGCCCAGCACCTCAACTGGTACAAATGTCTGAGTTTCATTTTTGCTTTCAGCTATGCCTCCAACAAAGCATGATATGAAGTCCATCCACTAGGAGGTGGGTGGCAGTGAAAGCCAAGACTGAACTAATCTTCCTCATGGGGAGACTGCCAGCATATTTTAGGCCTTTAAACTTAGGTTTTGTTAATTAAGAAAGAAAAAGCTGCAGAAGTTTGTACCAAAAGAAGTGTTTGGAAGCAATCAAAAAAAGTCACTTTCAAGAGTTTGGAGGTGAAGCATTTCTCGGTAGTGTTTGCCATCCAAACGTTGTAGGACATTGCTGGGATGTGGAAGTAACTAGAAGTTGACTATATGCAAAAGAGAAAATGCTGGTCTGTTTCCTTTGGCCAAACTGCTCTGTGTGGAAGAGGTGAATAGTTTCACTAGCGAAGTGGCTTTGTTTAAAAAGCATTTCAAGAACCATTTGCAGGGCTTAATTGGTTGTGGGGTTTGTATACTAAATAGTTGTGAGCTATTTTCCCTTTGAGCTTTACGGGGAGCTGTTTGAGACCTACATGCAGGGTTTTCAATACCATAGTCCCTGGGGCTGACTCTGTGGCCGGCTTTCTGAAAAGGCAGACCTGTGGCCTGTGCAGCAGCAAAGAGCTAAGCTGAAACGCAGGCGTGGGAGTGCAGTAGTGGCTGTGCATCATTTGCCATGACACCTTGGCCAGCCTTCCTATTTCCTCCACTTTCTAACACGGAATTCCCATTAAGTTCCCCAGCTATCCTCATTACTTACAATACATTTCTACTTGACGTTACATAGAATCGTCGCATGTATGTTTATTCACTTAACCTATTTTCTCTAACAGCAGCAGATGATACCCTTCTGGGGGGATACGTACGTGACCTCCTCCCCCTCCTCTTCCTCCTCAGGATGAATTGTGGGTTGTTACTTGATTTCCTTCCTACCAAACCATCCTATCCTGCAGCCCTCACTCAACCCCATCAGCTCTCTCCCTTGTACCCCTCTAATGTCTCCCACCCTAACACTCTCTGAGAGCTATCTGTAGCTCCTGACACCACCTCCCCGAAGCTAGTCAGTCTGTCTGGTTGTCACTGACTCAGTCACAGAAGGAAAGAAAGAAAGGAAGGAAGGGGAACCAGAGTGGTTCCTATTCCAGCACATCCTTTTTGTGCTTGTGCTGCATGCTCCTCAGCCAATGGGGAGCGGATTCTGAATCAGTTTCCACCTGCACCTAATTAATTAGATATGTTCTGACCACACCTGACTTTTAAGTGTCTAATATCTACCTTGGGATGCCCCTGCCCAGCTTGAAAGTCCTACTTGGATGCTTATGTCCTTGAGCATGCCCACAAGGACATACACAAATGGCACCAGAATATTTAGCCCTCTGCTTCTTTTAGATCCTAACAAGAATGCAATGCATTAGAGGAAGCTATAAAAAGGATTCTTTATTAAAAAAAAATCTTTAAAAAGGCTAGTGTATTATTTTGCAGTTTTCCATGTTGTTTATTGTGTACTGCAGTGTAAGCAAGAAATGAATGTAGAATGAACGAGGGTTGGAAAGGAAATTCAATAAATACGAATATAATGCCACTCTTTCCTTTAGCATCATTGTTTTGGGGATTTTGTAAAGCACCTTTGGGCTATAGGAACACAAGTCCCATTGAAATGCAGTGGGATTTGAGCTCCTAAATCTCCTTTTAAAATCTCTTCCTGTAATTTCTTTATGGTCTTTAAGGCATTCCTGCAATAAAGGCAACAATGGTGCATATTATATTATATGATAAATTGCAATTCCTCACTAGGTCACTAGGGTTATACTTGGATCGGTTTTGATAAATTTGATAGTCTAACTGACAATGGCTGCTTTGTGATATTTTTTGAAGTTAAAATTAATCCATTGCCACACCAGTGTGATTTTTCTCATCATCTTGATCAAACAGCACAGTCATTGTGACGACTTCCCTCTTGTATACACCAAGGGCATTACAAAATGTGACAACTTGTTCCGTGCAACAATAATAGTGCACAGTTAAAGGAGCAGAAGTAAGGAAATGCAAAAGTTAATGTTCCAGCAGCCAAGTAAATTGTGCTATTCTGTATGTTGAAGGGTATAGAATGCATTACACATAACGAGTAACCTATTAAGCTACAACCTAACAAGAAAACATATGCCTTTTTGGCTGAGTTAACGCAACAGGAGCCTTAACTTTTGACTTTCCTGATTTTTGCTATTTGGCTTGCAGAGCAAGCTCTGTAAACCCAGTGACACCCGAGATTCCCAAGGACCCACAGCCTTTGCTCCCATGGAGCTCACCACATGCATAGTGCTCCCTTGACAGAAGCAGTGCTCCCATTGGTTTCCTTGTCTCCACCTGTAAAAAGACCCCATCACTGAGGGAAAAGGTTAAGTAGGGTGTGACAGTTAAGGCTGCTTGAAACAGCAATGCATCCTAAATAAATATCTACTTGGATATCCTCCAAGTCCGCCAGGGAAGCAGACCATAGATGGCATGTGCTCATGTGGCCTCTCCTATCCTGGGATGTTCCCAACGTTCAGAGTTACTGCAAGGGGCTCTCCATGGATTTTGAAAGCAGGAAAGCACGTGACATGCTTTTACCCGTGGCATTAGAGAACATTCATTTTCAGTGTCTTGACCTAATGGTTAGCCGATAAAACAGTACAAGCAGCAAGAGAAACCTTTCTGTGTTGCCAACTCTTGTGATTTTATCATGAGTCCCTTGCAATATTTAGTGTATTTCTTAACCCCACCCCTCACCCCAGGTCCTGGAGCCATGAACTTATGTGAGAACCTCCTTTTTTTTTTTTTTTTTAAAGTGAGTTTCTAGCCTTCATGGTTATGGAGGAAAGCCTGAAACTGTGTGACCCCTGAAGGCTCAAAACCCTGGAGACCTATAATAGATCCAGAAGTTATGATTTTTTTTTCAATCATATAGTTTTAAGCCAATTCCTTCATTTTAGAGCCTGACATGATCTGTGAATGCTTGGGTTTGACAGTCATATATCCGGGATAACAAAGGCAATATCCAGTTTGACCAATTTACCAAGACAGAGGCTAACAGGAGGAAAGAATTTGACCCTTACTTAGGGACTTTGAACTCTGGACTTGATCTTTTCTTCCAGGAGTGAATTTTCTGTTCTAGACATTACATTATGGTTTCCAGATCTTGAAAATAAGTGAAATAACATCTCTGTGTGGCATATTACACCTTCCCATTTGGCCTTCACAGTTGTGAGTTGCAATTTCTTTAATATAAAATATGCAAAATCTGTGAGAGAGACACACACATAGGCAAGCAGATGGATAGAAAAACTGAGCTGCTCTGGCACATCAGTATTTTTGAGCCTACGTGAAGTATCTCTCTGTGGTCCCACACATAAAGATTGCTTTAAGGAGCACTTTGATGAATGGAGCCATTCAATTTTTTAAAACCCTTTTAAAAAATATTGAGTGTTTGTGAAATCAGATTCCCTGTGAAATCAACAGTTACATTTTACCTGCTTTACAAACTCACACTGAGAAACTGGGGTTCTCATTAAACTGTGTCCTTCAAGAAGCTTCTTTCTTTCTTTCTTTCTTTCTTTCTTTCTTTCTTTCTTTCTTTCTTTCTTTCTTTCTTTCAAGTTGCTGGCTTAAAATGCTCTTATCAAGAGGAAATCTATCCATGCGAATTCAGAAATGACAGATGCCACTTGTATATTTTAGTGGAAAAACAACAATGCACAGCAAGAGTTCATGATTTTCTCTCTCTCTCATACTTATCTTTTTTACAGGTACACTCTGCAGTATTTGGTGCATTTGTCTTTGGAGATGAAAAGATACTTTACAGGGATTGGAGTCGATTTCTAATGGCATTACTATGCCACAAAACGGAATGCTATGAATGACAGTCACCCGGGTTTTCATAAATGCAGCTCTTGTGTTGCCAAAACACAAAAGTGATTTTTGTTTGTGATGTCCTTTTGAAGGCTGTACTAATCCATCCTTATTCTTTTAAAATAATAATAATATTGTTGCCAATTATATATTGAATTTAATTTTGGGCATAAGATCTCTCAGAACTCTAAAAACTTGCCTTAAATTAATTAATTCCACGGATTTGTCAAGGGCAAGGTCAGAATCAGAATCCTATTCAATTTCTAGAGGATACAGGGTTTCCTTAATTGTTAAAATGTTATCAGTGGGGGATGGGGGAACCAGCTCTTTTGAGTTTCTCTCAGCTGAACACAACAGTATACTCTTTGTCTGCTTAACTCAGTGGGCCATTTGAACTGTACAAATCATCAAGACCCAAATACCTCCCACGCTAAAATGGAACATTTCCCCTAATGAAAGTACAATAATCTTATAAATCTAATTTGGGATAGATTCAGAGGGTTTTTCTGAGCAGCAAGTTATGTAGGGATTTTAAATGAAATCACAGAAGGAAAATCAACCTTCCAAGTCAATTCGGGGCTTTCTTTATATTATTTTTCCCTTTGGACATAAAATACTTCAAATAAAAGTTCTATTAACTAAAGCTCTAACCACAGATTAAATATTTCTGCTGACATTATTTGACTGATAATATCCATTTCAAAGTTCAAATTTTAATAAGGTATTATAAAGCATAGGAAGAAACAAGCTAATCAAGCCAAGTTTCATATTCCCCCTCTTTGTACAAAATGATAAGTGAATTTAAAGCTATGCTTTGTCTCTTTAATATCTGCTAAATATGGATGAATTACTGAATATATATTTATTCTTAGACTCATTTGAAGGCAAATATTTACAAGGCTTTTCTCTTGTAATCTGATTTTAATATCTCAACTGAAAATAATTCATAACATGTGGCTTCAAATACCCTGTAGTTAAAGAGGCCAAAAATTAATTAGCTGAATCTCGCAAGGGTTTCTTGAAACTGACCTTGAAAGAAAAAAATTGTACTGTTTAGCAGATTATAGTACAGTGTTGTTACCAGTGCTAAAAATTTCAGTAGTAAATAACAAAGACCGAGAACAACCCTATTCTGATCTATGGTATTGATGCTTGCATATCCTTTGGTTTTCTATGGATCTTGAATGAGCACTTCTGTCGTCCAGTGCGTTCTGACCTTTTCGCACTGAAATTGTTCATATGTGTGTTGGTACGTACATGAAGATCAGTGTGTTTTTTTTGCAATCGAGGGCAAACACATCCTTTTCTCCTTCTCACCAAATTACATTCCAGAAGGTACAGAAAAAGTTACAGTGTTACTGACCCTTATTCTACATCCTCTACATGTGTCTAGGAAGCCAAGGAGAACAGAAATACCTACTCAGTACTAAAAGAACAGGAGTACTTGTGGCACCTCAGAGACTAACCAATTTATTGGAGCATAAGCTTTCGTGAGCTACAGCTCACTTCATTGGATGCATAAAATGGAACGTATAGTAAGATAGATAGATATATAATATATACATACAGATAAGCTGGAAGTTACCAAGTCTGAAACCTACTCAGTACTGACCACCCGACCTGAAAGACAAGTCTCCTTTTGAAGACAGTTACTCTTCTCTCTCTGAAAGAATATGTTGCTGCTGCTGAGTATATGGGGAGGAAATGTTTTTTGGCAGCTGGAGTTTCTGGTGCCTTACTCCAGTCATTTCATGATGGATTTATGCACTATTGTGCCTACTAATGCACAAATACATATTTTATTCAGTATAAATACAGTTAAGTGGGCCTGATTCGCCACTGCCTTGCCCCTGGTATAGTCAGCCATGGCTGTGTAAAGGAGGCCCTTTCAAGAACTGCTATATTATTTTGTAGGAAGCATTTATGGCATTATACTAACTCTAGCTTTGCTGATGTGCATATAGTGTTCATCTTATTATGTAATCGGAAGTATTTTAAAACATCCTATTTATTTTCTCTATTCTTTGGCTTCTGTTTCAGAACAGTAGGGGCTAAATTCTGGCCCATCAAATGGGTGCGCAGTGCTATTGTAACCCCCTTGCACCTGGCCTGGAGCAAGAATTATCTTCATAAGTGTGTGCATGTGTGTGTGTGTTTGTGTGTATGTGTGTAATTTCCATTGCTGGATTGGCAGGTATACCTGTGCAAATCACTGTCTCTACTCCTCAAGCTGACAAAAGAATTCACCTCTCTGATTCCTGTCGTGGATGGTCTGTGTGGTGATTGGAGGAAGCCAGAATTAGGCAAGAAACACTGACCTACATGCTCCCACACTTCTTGCTGGTGTTCTGGTTCACTCAAAGGCACAGAGCTCAGCCAGAATTCAGCTCTGGAGCAGAAGAAAGCAAGCAAAACACTTGGCTTGTTTCAGCACCTTCTGCCTGCCTGTCCTCATCTTGGAGGAAGTTCTGTGTCATTCAAGGTGCAATGTCCCAATGATTACCCCGATGGCATTACCATACTGACATCATTTAAATGGCAGAGGCCTGTGGCAGCATGTCTTCTCATTTAAATCACGTGGAAATCTGAGCAGGATCATGCTTGCATAAATCCATCTAAGCTGCCTTCTTCTAATGCACTCATTGACATTTTTTTCTAGGTGCTAATCATCTTCCAAGGAATCAAACAGCACAAAAATATTTGCCAGGATTTTTTCAATTTGTTTTTTAAATGAAAAATTGTAGAGCCAAAGCTCTATTTAGGCAAAAGAGTCCCTTTGCTCTGTGGAAGAACATTTGAATGTGGATGAAGTCTGCTGGCTGAATTCTGAATATACTGTAATGTCTTTACTGAAGCCTAACCCAAGCTGGCTTTCAGATTTTTATAAAAGGCATTGGGAAACTGACATGACATCAGGGGATGTGACTGCTAGAGAAGTTTAGCCTAAATACTCAAAATATTGTTTAAGATTTATGGCTGGGTTTTTCAGTGTTGGCTTGCCTCTGCTCCCACTGAAGTCTATGGTAAAATTCCCATTGATTTCAATGGGAGCAGAGTTAGGCCAAAAAGGAGTATTTTTGAAAACCCTACCTGAGGTGCCTAGAGCTGCAGCATCCCTCATGTTTGGTAAAGTTAGTTTATTCCAAAAATACCACTGTCATATGAAACTGAAATAAATACTTAGAGCAGACCCAGAGAGTTATGTACACACATCTTATTTGGTGAGTGTGCATGTGAGTGTGTGTGTGTGTGTCTCATAGGCAACCTTGAATACTTGATCCCTTGGATCATAAAAACAACAGAACAGGCCAGGGAGCCAATGTCAGAGATGAAGCTGAGGTGGTGTGCAAATTCCCTGTATCCCTAGGAGTCATTACTTTAGGTATCCTACCATATGGTGCTTGATTTGTCTGCAAGTCTTCCAGACTGGCTAAAGCGTCATATGTTTAAATGCATTTCTGGGATGCTGCCAGTCAGCATTCTCCAGTGTTACACTTTTCAGAGTAGCAGCCATGTTAGTCTGTATCCGCAAAAAGAACGGGAGTACTTGTGGCACCTTAGAGACTAACAAATTTATCTGAGCATAAGCTTTCATGAGCTACAGCTCACTTCATTGGATGCATTCAGTGGAAAATACAGTGGGGAGATTTATATACACAGAGAACATGAAACAATGGGTGTTACCATACACACTGTAAAAAGAGTGGTCAGGTTAGGTGAGCTATTACCAGCAGGAGAGAGAAAAAAAACCTTTTGTAGTGATAATCAAGGTGGACCATTTCCAGCAGTTGATAAGAACGCGTGAGGAACAGTATGGGGTGGAAATAAACATGGGGAAATAGTTTTACTTTGTGTAATGACACATCCACTCCCAGTTTTTATTCAAGCTTAATGTAATGGTGTCCAGTTTGCAAATTAATTCCAGTTCAGCAGTCTCTCACTGGAGTCTGTTTTTGAACTTTTTTTGTTGAAGAATTGCAACTTTTAGGTCTCTAATCGAGTGACCAGAGAGACTGAAGTGTTCTCCAACTGTTTTTTGAATGTTATAATTCTTGATGTCTGATTTGTGTCCATTTATTCTTTTATGTAGAGACTGTTTGGTTAGCCAATGTACATGGCAGAGGGGCACTGCTGGCACATGATGGCATATATCACATTGGTAGACGTGCAGGTGAACGAGCCTCTGATAGTGTGGCTGATGTGATTAGGACCTATGATGGTGTCCCCTGAATAGATATGTGGACACAGTTGGCAACGGGCTTTGTTGCAAGGATAGGTTCCTGGGTTAGTGGTTCTGTTGTGTGGTGTGTGGTTGCTGGTGAGTATTTGCTTCAGGTTGAGGGGCTGTCTGTAAGCAAGGACTGGCCTGTCTCCCAAGATCTGTGAGAGTGATGGGTCATCCTTCAGGATAGGTTGTAGATCCTTGATGATGCGCTGGAGAGGTTTTAGTTGGGGGCTGATGGTGATGGCTAGTGGCGTTCTGTTATTTTCTTTGTTGGGCCTGTCCTGTAGTAGGTAACTTCTGAGTACTCTTCTGGCTCTGTCAATCTGTTTCTTCACTTCAGCAGGTGGGTATTGTAGTTGTAAGAATGCTTGATAGAGATCTTGTAGGTGTTTGTCTCTGTCTGAGGGGTTGGAGGAAATGTGGTTGTATCGCAGAGCTTGTAGACAATGGATCGTGTGGTGTGGTCTGGATGAAAGCTGGAGGCATGTAGGTAAGTATAGTGGTCAGTAGGTTTCCGGTATAGGGTGGTATTTATGTGACCATCGCTTATTAGCACTGTAGTGTCCAGGAAGTGGATCTCTTGTGTGGACTGGTCCAGGCTGAGGTTGGTGGTGGGATGGAAATTGTTGAAATCATGGTGGAATTCCTCAAGGGTTTCTTTTCCAGGGGTCCAGATGATGAAGATGTCATCAATGTAGCGCAAGTAGAGTAGGGGCATTAGGGGTCGAGAGCTGAGGAAGCGTTGTTCTAAGTCAGCCATAAAAATGTTGGCATTCTGTGGGGCCATGCGGGTACACATTGCAACGCCGCTGATTTGAAGGTATACAGTGTCCCCAAATGTGAAATAGTTCCCCAAAATAATGCTTTTAATGGCAGTTCTTCTGGCAGCGATGGGAAAAAAAAACAACAACCAGCAACTGGTTAGTGCCCTCTGAATTCAGACTTACTGTAGCCCTGCTATTAAGAAGTATTGCGGCATTGTAAATGCGTGAAGGATCCACACTTAGTCTAGTACTTTGGATCATTTCAATTCACATCTGAAGCAAGTAGTAGTGCTTTTATCAATGAATGGGTCCACTTTAAAAAGGTATTCTTCATTTTACAAGAGTTGTTCCTGTTCCTGACATAACTGGAAACCTCACATCTTTCCTTAATCAGAAATGACTTCTGCAAATGCCGGTTACATTTCATTTGTGAATGAAGTCAAGGAATGGTTTTAGCCAGTCTCACGTACTTAGATAAAGGCTGTTATATTCTCTGGCGTAAAAGCTCCTTCTGTATACAGCTCCATATTGTGCACTTTATCAGTGTGATGTGATCTTACTGCCACAGTAAAGAATGACTATCATAAGTATCTGGTAATTGCTACAGTACAACGTAGCTTGGCAAAACCCCACTTGTAATTGCTAATCTTGGGCTCAGAAAACACAAATTCAAAATATATGAAGTTGTTTTTGCCAAACTTTGTTTTGTAACAATGTCATTGAAGACTGAACCGTTAAAATCCACCCCCCCCTTACCTTCTAATGCTTTTACAGAAACAAAGACAGTAAAATTTGGAGTGGGTGATGCTTTATGTACAGTGTCTATCTTAGGGTTTAGTATAATGCTCAGAACTATACTATCTGCATTCTTTACCTTTCATCACAGGATCTTTACTGTCTGCCACACTTGGAATGGCGTGTATTTCCTCTCTCCTTGTCGGCGTCAATATGGGTCTTTAAAGAACCATTCTTCACCAGACACTTTGCTCGCTCAATTCAAGCTCATAATGAAAAATATATGCCAGAGCAATAACAGGGACCTTGCTGCAATCTTTGAGAGATTTTTCACTTGTGTTTGCTGCTATAATACTCTCCCTTCCACAACACAACCCCTCCCCACAGCCATCTTTAAAAAAAAGAGTGTATTTAATTGCAATGCTTTGAAAATCAGGTTTAGAAGCTAAGGATGTGGATGGTTAAACTGTTGTGACAAAAATAGCTCCAGGGAACTATCTAAATACACTGGGCGAATTGCTGTATCAATCTATGGAACTTGGATCCAGTCTCTGCTGGTTTACAGTATTAGCAAATTCTACTACAGAGTTTACAGCACAGTGTATACACTCCAAGGCTGTTATAGCCGTAATCCATTTTTTAATGCTTTGTGTCAGGCATCCCTGCTGCTCTCTAACCATTCTTTAATAATAAGACAAAAGTGATATTTTAGGGTAACAGTTAATAAATAACGTGACTTATCCAATCACACCTTTCACGAAAATATTATTATCTTTTGACAGATTCATTACTGTAGAGACATCGGGAACTGATGAAACATTCTCTAATTCTACCACTAGTACATTTTCTGTAGTTGTCTTTCTTTTAATTTAATTCGCCTACTCTGAAAGCATACTGTCCATTGCAATTATCGAATGAGCATTTAATCTAGCATAACTAAGGCATTTTAATCTTTTCTTATGGAAAAACGATTAAATGGTCATAACATCGCTATGATGTGCGTTCATTTACTTGCGACTTAGAGAATCAAAGTTTCCACTGGTCTAATAACTGAACTGCAAGTAAAACTAAGGCTTCAGTGCTGAGCATTGGCTGATCATGCTTCAGGAGGATTGTTTTTTATTTGATAATATTGCACAGAGTGGGGGAAATATTTTGTTATCACCTACTTCTGGCATAATTGTTCCTAGAGGGGGGCAAACCCAGCATATGTCAGTGTGTTTCTCTGGGTGAGCTTTGTTTTATTATTTCTTAAACTAGAGCTTTCTGTGATGTTTGTGTAATTAAGGTTTACCGGCACAAATGTCCATGGAAAGTGAATTTAAAACTTACCCACATGAATATTTGCAGAAAATGAATGTGTAGTTCACATGTTTACTGGAAGTCTCTGCACACTCTTCCATTCAAGAAGCAAAAGCAACACCAGATGACTTATCTGTGTCATCCAAACACATAGATCACAGATCATCATGGCGCAGTGCAGTGATTCTTAACTTTTTTCATATTGGTACCCCCATTCCTATATAGGCAGGATCCCCCTTCGAATTAGCCATATGGTAAGGGCAGATTGGTGATTACTTGCATCTGTGCAACCCCCAAGTTGAGAAATCCCTGAATATGAATAGTGTATACTATCTAGCAAATATTTGCAGAGAACTGCTTCAAATCAGTCCTTAGATTTAAAAAAGGTAAAATAATTTTAAATAATAAATGTATTAGAGGAAAAGGAGGCTAAACTTGTCAGGTAAAATATTTGTTGTAAATTACTCACTCACTCTAGTCTCAATGCCTGCTGCTTTTTACTGGCATGTTATTTTGTTTTTAAATGACTGGGTCTATATGCTTTAAAATAAAGGATGATGTGGACTCCACAGCTTTGGAGCCTTTACCCAGATACTAATCAAAAACCTTTGGGGATTATTATGCCACCGTCTTTGCACACAATTTAGAGACATGGAGAAAGTGGCTATATTAGACGTAACATTCAACAAACCATAGTACATTCACTTACATAAAACTTGGCTATGGCAGAGTTCAGATTGCAGTCCAGAACAGTACCATGTTCTAGGACAGGTTGGAAAATGCCTTTTTTCCCCCCCAAAGAAAAACATCTATTTTTCAGCAAAAAATCTAACCCCCCAAAACTTTTGGGTAAGAATCAAAAATTTTGACTTGGAAATACTGTTGCAGTGCTTCTTGTGAATTGTAGTTTGGGTGTCTCGTGTCCTCGTTCTCCTTAAAGCCTGGACTCCCTGACAATACAACCATCCCATGGTGCATTAAGGTCTCTTCCCTCTTGCTGAGCTTCTGTGCTGCATCATGGGAGTCCCTAGCCACAGAGCATCATGGGATTCTAATCCAGTGTAGGACCATAGTGAGAAAAGTCATTTCCATCGCATGGTTGTTCATTGGCCAGTGTGAAATGAATTTATGGTCTGAGCCCAGTTTCTAGAAGATAGATGTCCAATCCATCAAACTTCACCATCACAACTGGCAATAGTTGGTGCTGTGTCGGCAGCCTCAGAGAGTCCAGTTACTGAATGAGCATGGAGATTGGAATACCATAGCATCACCAGAGCTGGTTGCTCCAGGTAGAGTTGAGACATACTGATGGACCAGTTTGGAGAAGCTTAGTTCATACTTCCACTGTCCATTCTGCGCCTGTCTGTAAATAGGGCACTTCAAGTGCAGACCAAATCTAAAAAGTGGCTGTGTAAAAATGACTATGCGGGATTCCATCTTTATGGGTTATCAGTAATGCTAGAACAAATCTACTCAGTCTCTGAGTAAGAAGATATTTTTCCTAATTGTCACTGAAACGAGTTCAGTCTGGGATTTCAGAGGAAAGCGGTATCTTTTTTGGCTCATATACCAACCACAATGAGGATTCTGCCAATGGAACTTGTTCTTGTTAAAAATTCTGTTGATGTTGTGGGCACCAGAAAAATATCCACCTCACTCTTTCATTTTGTTAACTAAGACAATGTCTATACTGCAGTGACAGGGTGCGAGTGCAGCTTGAGTAGGCACACTTGTGCTAGCTAGCTCAGACCCTGGAGCAGTGAAACCCTTTAGTGTGGGTTAGCCTAGGATTCTGGGCTGGCTTGTAGCTGCAATCATATCCTGTGTTTGCCATACAGACATACCCTAAGAAGGTGCCATTTTCATAGTCACTTTCTGACCTTAACTGCACAGTGGCTGGGGCTGTCAATCCAGCACCTTTCACAAGCACAAAATTCCTATTGTTTGGTTTTGGAGTATATGTACCTTTTAAAGACATTTACCGAAACATTTTCTAACATGGTGGAGATGGGAAGATCGCTGGGCACCGTTTGTTTTAAGGAATGGGCCTTTGTTTCTTACTTGATGTGTCTTTTTCCAGATCAATGTTGATATAAACAGTGGGCCCAATTTTCGTCTGATGTATAGCTGCATAGATCTGTTGAGCTCATGGAGATATTCTGACTTACCGGATGGGAATCTGACTCAGTTGACAGAACTATTGTTCTCCTTGCAGATAAAAACAGTAGCTATTCTTTAACAGGAAAGATGGATCCTCTTGGACTTCAGTACAGTGGTAGCAACTTGGGGTGTGGCAGGCTACTCCGCTTCCTGATTAGTAGGAATGGGGAAATTCACTTTGCCTAATTCTGGACTTGCTCAAATATAAGGGGTTTGCAAGATCGACTCAAACTCAAAGGTTATAGTGTCTACATCCTACAGTAGAGACCATGAGACAGGAAGCAGAGAGGGGAAAGTAAAATATCCTATTTGTTCTGATGTCTTGAGGGCAAGGCAAGCGGCACCTGTAGCCTCCAAAGTGGGTGGTGCTGCTTGGAGAGAAGTGTGGTCAGAGCAGATGGCTGTTAGAGTACATCTTTTGGGCATCCTCTGCCAGCAGGGGGACTGCAGTGCAAACATTGCCTGCCCTCCCCAGAGTAGGATCTTCTACATCTTGGGAAAATCCAAGACGCCTTCAACTTAGTGAAATCTGCACCTCCTGTTGGAATCATTTGAAGTTTTATGAGAAATTTAACAAAATCAAGATATTAATACCCAGACTTTGGGGACACCATCTTCTTTCCCGCTTTACATTTTCATCATCTTTTCTGCTGGGAGCCAGGGGAGAAAACTGATGTCTCCACCAAGTGCAACTCTTGGTGTAACTCAGGGGAAAAATTTGATCCAAGATGTATTTAAATGAAACTCATCTCTAACAATAAGTGTACCTGCAGCCAGCCCTTCTCCCCTTCAGTAGAGTCCACAAGTTTTGCAATAGCTTTTTAGGGCCCAATCCTATAAACTGCTCAAGGTAAAGATCAGTGTGAGTAAACGGTGCTCAGTGCATCACAAGAGGTGCTTGGTACTTTGCAGGATTGGGCCTTATTGGCATGCCATATACTTCTAGCTTAAAAAAAATGTTAATTGACCTTTTAAAAGTACAGGAAAATCACGTACTGACCTTGAGACTGAGCTCATACATTCTGAGAGGGTGAGAAAATTGTAATAATTAACCATATACTTGACCTCCAAACACTGTGGAAGTCCTGGTCCATCTGTTTTTATAACAACACTGCAGGTTGAAACCTGAACTCCTGAATGTCATGGGTTATCTAACTGTGGGAAGCTAAAGCAAGCAGCAAGCAATAACACTCCTGCCCACCAGTCAAGGGATTTGGCAAAGCAGTAGTACCATTGTGTCATTCAGATAGAAATGAGAAGAACTGAGGCACCATCACACACTGAGACTATCTGGTATTAATTTGGGGTTTTTCCCGAATGTATTTTTATTCTTTGCTTACTATTTCTTTGTTATTTATTCATGTTCTGGTCTGCTGGCCTGCTCAGTGGCCACCCTGCCCATCTGCCCGAGCATGAAAATAAAGGAGATCCAGGCCACCTGAATTCCTTTCAGACTCTGCTCTCCATGCTGGGGAAAGGTAGAGCTGTGGAAGAAGTCCATCATGGCCAAAGTGCTGCCCCCATAGCCAATCAGTAGGAGTGTGGGAGGGTACTGCAATGCTCCCTTGTTTGCCCCCTGTAACTCCTGCAGTACCACACCAAGTGCTGTTTGGTGGTGATGCAGGGGTTCACATTGAGCTCCATGGCTAATTGCCTCACACACCACACATGTGGCTCCATGGAGTTTCTACATGCGAGTGAGAAGAAGACTCAAGGATCATGGCACTCACTGTGAGATGTCTACATGGAGCATGCCACTTGCTTTTGGGCCTCCCTGGGTTCCTAGTGCAGAGCAACTGAGCAGTGGATGTGACAACCACTGAGCTTGACTTTAGCAAAGCTTTTGATATGGTCTCCCACAGTATTCTTGATAGCAAGTTAAAGAAGTATGGATTGGATGAATAGACTATAAGGTGGATAGAAAGCTGGCTAGATCTTCGGGCTCAATGGGAAGTAATCAATGGCTTGATGTCTAGTTGGCAGCTGGTATCAAGCAGAGTGCCCCAGGGGTCAGTCCTGGGGCTGGTTTTGTTCAACATCTTCAGTGATGTGGGTGATGGGATAGATTGAGCCCTCATCAAGTTCACGGATTACACTAGATGGGGGGAGAGGTAGAAAAGCTGGAGGGTAGGGATAGGATCCAGAGAGACCTAGACAAATTGGAGGATTGAGCCAAAAGAAATCTGATGAGGTTCAGCAAGGAAAAGTGCAGAGTCCTGCACTTAGGACAGAAGAATCCCATGCACCAATATAGGCTGGGGACCGACTGGCTAAGCGGCAGTTCTGCAGAAAAGGACCTGGGGATTACAGTGGATGAGAAGCTGGATATGAGTCAACAGTGTGCCCTTGTTGCCAAGAAGGCTAATGGCATATTGGGCTGCATTAGTTGGAACATTGCCAGCAGATCAAGGGAAGTGATTATTCCCCTCTATTGGGCAGTGGAGAGGCAACATCTAGAGTATTGTGTCTAATTTTGGTTTCCTGCATGACAGAAAGGATGTGGACAAATTTGGGAGAGTCCAACAGAAATGATGGCAACAAAAATGATTAGGGGGCTGGGGCACATGACTTATGGCTGTGGGAACTGGGCTTATTTATCTGCAGAAGAAATGAGTAAGGGGAGATTTGACAGCAGCCTTCAACTACCTGAAGGGGGGTTCCAAAGAGGATGGAGCTAGGCTGTTCTCAGAAGTGGCAGATGACAGAACAAGGAGCAATTGGAGAGCCGGAGGGAGCCATTGGAGTGCGTAGGAGCTGGAGCGGGGCCATGCTGTGGCTTCCAGGAGCTGGGTGGTGTGGCACCCGACCCAACACCCAGGCTGGAGCGCCAGAGCAGCCCCCAACCCAGCGCCCATTCTGGAGTGCTGGAGTGGGGCTGAGCCATGTGGTGTGGCCCCCGACCCAGCGCCCCAGCTGGAGCACCAGAGCGGGGCAAGCCACAGACCCCCACTCCCAAGCGGGCCGGCTTAAAACTGTAGTTTGCCCATCCCTGCCGTAAGGTGTTATTAGTCCCTAAATGATCCCTGAGCTCGGGTTAGTATTGCTCTTATTATTGTTATGCGCTAATATTATTAATCCAACTTCTCCAATTACCTTTTGGGGATTTTCTTTCTTACAACTTACAACTTCTTACAACTTGTCTTAATGAATCTGTGCACAAGATATCGTTAACATGTGTCTCATATGGAATATTCAGTTGTAACCATATTTTCTACAGAATTTGAGGACAACTAGAATTCTATAAGAATTTTTTGAGGGTGTCAACACACGTGGCTAAGGGTGATCCAGTTGATATAGTGGACTTTCAGAAAACCTTTGACTAGGTCTCTCACAAAGCTCTTAATCAAAGTAAGCGGTGGTGGGATCTGAGGGAAGGTCCTCTCATGGATCAGTAATTGGTTAAAAGATAAGAAATAAAGGGTAGGAATAAATGGTCAATTTTCACAGTGGAGAGAGGTAAATAGCGGAGTCCTCCAAGGATCTGTACTTGGAACAGTGCTGTTCAACACATTCATAAATGATTTGGAAAAGGGGGTAAACAGGTGGCAAAGTTTGCAGATGACAAAAAGTTACTCAAGCAAGTTAAGTCCAAAGCTGACTGTAAGGTGTTACAAAGTGTCACAAAACTGGGTGACTAGGCATCAAAACATCAGCTAAAATTCAACATTGATAAATGCAAACTAATGCGCATTGGAAAACATAACCCCAACTATACATACAAAATAATCAAGCCTAAATTATTTTTTACCACTCAAGAAAGAGATCTTGGTGTAACTGTGGATAGTTCTCTGAAAACACAGCTTGAATACTGAATGCAGTTCTAGTCACTCCATCTCAATAAAGATATATTAAAATTGGAAAAAGTACAGAAAAAGGCAACCAATATGATTATTGGTATGGAACAGCTTCCATATGAGGAGAGATTAAAAAGACTGGGACAGTTCATCTTAGAAAAGAGATGACTTAGAAGGTCTATAAAAATCACGGATGGTGTGGTGAAAGTGAATAAGGAAGTGGTATTTTCCCCTTCACATAACACAAGAACCTGTGGTTACCCAATAAAATTAATAGGCAGCAGGTTTAAAAAAAAACACAAGGCAGTACTTCTTCACACAACACACAGTCAACATGTGAAACTCGTTGCCAGGTGATGTTGTGAAGGACAAAAGTATAACTGGATTGAAAAAAGAATTAGATAAGTTCTAGGTGGGCAGGTCCATTAATGGCTTTAGCCAAGATGGTCATAGATGCAACCCCATGTTCTGGGTGTTCCTAAACATCTGACTTCCAGTTGCTGTGACTAGACAAGAAGGGATGGAGCTGTCGATAACTGCCTTGTTCTGTTCATTCCCACTGAATGAACAGAACCAGCCACTATTGGAAGACAGAATATGGGCTAGCTGAACCATTGGTTTTACCGAGTATAGCAAATCTTATGTTCTTAACTTCTGATCTTCCACATCCTAATCTCCATAGATTTAAAGACCAGAGGGATGACTATAATAATCTAGTCTGACCTTCTGTATAACTCAGACCATAGAATTTCACCAGTGATTCCTGCATCAAGCCTGTAACTAGGGAAGTGACTTACCCAAGGTCAAGGCCAGAGCAGGATATAGAACCTGATCTTCTGTCAGTCCATTGGGTTAGCCATTGGACCGCACTGCCTCTTGTTCAAGGGTCTGCACAGGTCTGCTTCTGCTTACATCTGGTCTCTTATCCTTTGCTTTTGCCCCGTGCTCTGTCCACTCCGAACACTTTGTTGCACTCTCTTTCCCTGCATGACTCCATGCCTTCTCTCATGACACCTCCTGTGCCAGGAGTATCTTCCCTGTCCTTCGCACTGCACTTCACCCCTTCACATTCCTCCTCAAGACTTTCTTTTTACTATCCTTTGAAAATTGACCTCCACTTCAACATACTTGCCTGCTTGCAGGGTTCCATTCCTTCTTAAAAGCTGAATATACTGGAAATCTGGTCAACTACTGCAGCGAATGAGATGAACATTCCTCAAAGTCCAAAAGCCCCTTTTTATTGATTAATATCCATGTGAATAGGTCTTTGTTCACTTGTGCATTTAGGGGATGGCAGTTTTTCATAGAAATGACTGTCTTTGCATTCTGCTACCTACCCTGAAATTCGCTTACAGTGTGATCTGTGACATTAACTAGCTGACCAATTACTGCACCTTCTCTGATCTCTCAGTCTCTCATAAAGTTATTGCAAAAGTGGCAGAGAGCCACCTCTCCAGTATGTCAACTCTACCTACTTTATCAGGCAACACATTTAGATGGGGCAAGGCAGGTGGTGATGAGAGATGAGAGATGAGATGTAGGTAGGAGCTGGGTTCTGCAGAATCTGAAGCATGAAGGGTGAAGATTTAAACTTTATGCAAAAAGAGATGTAGAAGCCCTCTACACCAACATTCCACACAAAGATGGACTACAAGCCATCAGGAACAGTATCCCTGATAATGTCACGACAAACCTGTGGCTGAACTTTGTGACTTTGTCCTCACTCATAACTATTTCACATTTGGGGACAATGTATACCTTCAAATCAGCAGCACTGCTATGGGTACCTGCATGGCCCCACAGTATGCCAACATTTTTATGGCTGACTTAGAACAACGCTTCCTCAGCTCTCATCCCCTAATGCCCCTACTCTACTTGCGCTACACTGATGACATCTTCATCATCTGGACCCAGGGAAAAGAAGCCCTTGAGGAATTCCACCATGATTTCAACAATTTCCATCCCACCATTAACCTCAGTTTGGACCAGTCCACACAAGAGATCCACTTCCTGGACACTATGGTGCTAATAAGCGATGGTCACATAAACACCACCCTATACCGGAAACCTACTGACCGCTATTCCTACCTACATGCCTTCAGCTTTCACCCAGGATCACACCACACGATCCATTGTCTACAGCCAAGCTCTACGATATAACCGCATTTGCTCCAACCCCTCAGACAGAGACAAACACCTACAAGATCTCTATCAAGCATTCTTACAACTACAATACCCACCTGCTGAAGTGAAGAAACAGATTGACAGAGCCAGAAGAGTACCCAGAAGTCACCTACTACAGGACAGGCCCAACAAAGAAAATACCAGAATGCCACTAGCCATCACCTTCAGCCCCCAACTAAAACCTCTCCAACGCATCATCAGGGAACTACAACCTATCCTGAAGGACGACCCATCACTGTCACAGATCTTGGGAGACAGGCCAGTCCTTGCTTACAGACAGCCCCCCAACCTGAGGCAAATACTCGCCAGTAACCACACACCACACAACAGAACCACTAACCCAGGAACCTATCCTTGCAACAAAGCCCGTTGCCAACTGTGTCCACATATCTATTCAGGGGACACCATCATAGGTCCTAATCACATCAGCCACACTATCAGAGGCTCGTTCACCTGCACATATACCAACGTGATATATGCCATCATGTGCCAGCAATGCCCCTCTGCCATGTACATTGGTCAAACTGGACAGTCTCTACATAAAAGAATAAATGGACACAAATCAGACATCAAGAATTATAACAAAAACCAGTCGGAGAACACTTCAGTCTCTCTGGTCACTCGATTAGAGCCCTAAAAGTGAGAATTCTTCAACAAAAAACCTTCAAAAACAGAGTCCAACGAGAGACTGCTTAATTGGAATTAATTTGCAAACTGGACACCATTACATTAGGCTTGAATAAAAACTGGGAGTGGATGTGTCATTACATGAAGTAAAACTATTCCCCCATGTTTATTCCGCCCCCCCCCCCATTGTTCCTCAGACGTTCTTGTCAACTGTGGAAATGGCCCACCTTGATTATCACTACAAAAGGTTCCCCCCCACCCCCGCTCTCCTGCTGGTATTAGCTCATCTTAAGTGATCACTCTCCTTACAGTGTGTATGGTAACACCCATTGTTTCATTTTCTCTGTGTATGTAAATGTCCCCACTGTATTTTCCACTGAATGCATCCGATGAAGTGAGCTGTAGCTCACGAAAGCTTATGCTCAAATAAATATGTTAGTCTCTAAGGTGCCACAAGTACTCCTTTCCTTTTTGCGAATACAGACTAACACGGCTGCTACTCTGAAACCAGTAAAAGAGGATGTTTTGGTCACAATAAGGACAATGTAATGGAGGGTTGAAAAGAGGAGGTAAGAGAGAGGAGATACAGTAGTAATAATAACGGTATCCCACATTATCATAACACATATCATCGGTAAAAATAAATATACATTTGTGGAGAGAAGAACATGCCTGCAATTTAATCACTTAGGGTCAGATCCTCAAAGGTATTTAGGGCTCCGACATTCTACAGAAATCAATGGAAATTAGGAGATTAAACACCTTTGAGGATGTGGGCCTAAGCATAATAGATTAGTTCTGACAAAGTATTAAGCAATTCTCATTTATGCTAATGCTTTTCACACTCTATCCATGAAAAGGGACCTGAAAGTGAGTGTAAATATAATTTACTCTCACTGTAGGACAACTTTACAGTGCCAAAACAGGCCTTAGTGCAAATAAGGATCAGATCTATTATTTTAATCATGTCAGATATTGGATCTCTACTCATGCCTTTCAATCTTATTTGATAAAAACAAAACAATTGTAAAATGTCATGTCAGGATTTCTACTCTTTTTTTTTTTTTAAACAGGACTGAACCTGAAATCATAAATATGTCCCAGCTCATCTTGTTACTTTATTTTCTCTCTTTTTTGGAAAGGCTCATTGGCTAGATTCTCAGATGAGGATGTGTACCCTACAAGATTGTATCCATTTTTTTCCAGTTGCCATGAAGTCTCCTAAGAATCTACTTCAAGCTTACAGCATTGGACGTACTAATGGTCCACTTCTGCCACCTTTACTCGGTTTGGCAGTACCTTACTGTGCCATTAGTTGATCCTATTGATTTCCAAGGGACTAACTGAAAAGTAAGTATCAGGGTGGACAGCCGAAAGATGCTCTAAATTGTGTCGGGGTTACAGGGAAAAGGCACTATGTTCAGCGAAGCCATTACCACACTTATTTATATGTCCTCATTGACTGAACATTTTTCTAAATAAAATTTCTGTGAATTTTCTAAATAAAATTTCTGTGAATCAAAGTGAATTGAGTGCTAGAGGTGTGAATTTGCAGTTACACAACCCCTGATGATGCAGCAGAGTTTGACTGGAAGTTGAGTAGTGTGAAGGCCATTTTTATATGAATAGATATAATGATTTACTAGCCTAAAGCTAGCAATGTTTTTGGTCAATCAAACCTTAAAAATATGTCAGTGCTTGTGAGGAGGTGCTAAATGGATATGGAAGACATCTTTATACCTGGAGAACTACTTTATTTGGGCCAAAAATATTCTGTATTAACAATAAGGTATTCCTAAATCTTTTCTGTTATTCCAGTGGAAACTGTGAGTGTGGGCGGGAAGAAGGTCACTGTGTGGAGGGACACCGGAGCACAAGTGTCAGCTATCCATGCTTCCTTAGTGGACCCCAATTTAATCAACCCAGAGATCCAAGTGACGATTCAACCCTTCAAGTCCAACTCTTTCGATTTGCCTACAGCCAAGTTGCTTGTCCAGTACAAGGGCTGGTCAGGAATGTGGACTTTTGCAGTCTATGATGATTATCCCATCCCCATGCTGTTGGGGGAAGACTTGGCCAATCATGTGAAGCAGGCCAAGAGGGTGGGAACGGTCACCCGCAGCCAGGCTAAACAAGCCGTGAGGCCTAGCTCTGTTCCGGAAACTTCTATCAGGACCCGGTCAGAGGTGATGGACCTGGACCCCAGGCCAATGTCTGCAACAGCAGTAGTGGATCCAGTCCCAGAGACCCAGACGGAACCAGTCCCAGAACCGGAACCAGCCGAACAACCAACACCAGACCCATTGTCAGCACTGAATCCAGTACTTGCAACCTCAACACCAGAGGGCCCCACCGACCCTGAACTGGCAGCAGCCGATAACCCGACACAAGAGGCTCAGCCGGAGCCTGAATCCCAACATAGTGCACCAGCGGAGAGCGGTTCACAGTCAACAGAAACAGCTCCATCCCCTATATCGCTTCCAGAGGGACCAAGCCTAGGTCCACAATCCAATGAGGAACTGATGTCTTCAGCATCAAGGGAACAGTTCCAGACCGAACAGGAAGCAGATGAAAGCCTCCAGAGAGCTTGGACGGCGGCACGGAGCAACCCTCCACCTCTCAGCTCTTCTAATCGATCCAGGTTTGTTATAGAAAGAGGACTTTTATACAAGGAAACTCTTTCTGGTGGACACCAGGAAGACTGGCATCCTCAGAGACAGTTGGTCGTTCCAACTAAATACCGGGCCAAGCTCTTGAGCTTAGCCCACGATCACCCTAGTGGCCATGCTGGGGTGAACAGGACCAAAGACTGTTTGGGGGGGTCATTCCACTGGGAGGGAATGGGCAAGGATGTTTCTACCTATGTCCAGTCTTGTGAGGTGTGCCAAAGAGTGGGAAAACCCCAAGACCAGGTCAAAGACCCTCTCCAGCCACTCCCCATCATTGAAGTTCCATTTCAGCGAGTAGCTGTGGATATTCTGGGTCCTTTTCCAAAAAAGACACCCAGAGGAAAGCAGTACATACTGACTTTCATGGATTTTGCCACCCGATGGCCGGAAGCAGTAGCTCTAAGCAACACCAGGGCTAAAAGTGTGTGCCAGGCACTAGCAAACATTTTTGCCAGGGTAGGTTGGCCCTCCGACATCCTCACAGATGCAGGGACTAATTTCCTGGCAGGAACTATGGAAAACCTTTGGGAAGCTCATGGGGTAAATCACTTGGTTCCCACCCCTTACCACCATCAAACAAATGGCATGGTGGAGAAGTTTAATGGAACTTTGGGGGCCATGATACGTAAATTCGTAAATGAGCACTCCAATGATTGGGACCTAGTGTTGCAGCAGTTGCTCTTTGCCTACAGAGCTGTACCACACCCCAGTTTAGGGTTTTCCCCATTTGAACTTGTATATGGTGAAAGTTAACCGTGAGGTTAAGGGGCCATTGCAGTTGGAGAAGCAGCAATGGGAGGGATTTACACCTTCTCCAGGAACTAACATTCTGGACTTTGTAACCAACCTACAAAACATCCTCCGAACCTCTTTAGCCCTTGCTAAAGAAAACTTACAGGATGCTCAAAAAAAAGCAAAAAGCCTGGTATGATAAACATGCCAGACAGCGTTCCTTCAAAGTAGGGGACCAGGTCATGGTCTTAAAGGCGCTCCAGGCCCATAAAATGGAAGCATCGTGGGAAGGGCCATTCACGGTCCAGGAACGCCTGGGAGCTGTTAATTATCTCATAGCATTCCCCACCTCCACCCGAAAGCCTAAGGTGTACCATATTAATTCTCTAAAGCCCTTTTATTCCAGAGAATTAAAGGTTTATCAGTTTACAGCCCAGGGAGGAGACAATGCTGAGTGGCCCGAAAGTGTATACTACGAAGGGAAATGTGGTGGTGGTGTGGAAGAGGTGAACCTCTCCATGACCCTTGGGTGTATGCAGCGACAGCAGATCCAGGAGCTGTGCACTAGCTACGCGCCGATGTTCTCAGCCACCTCAGGACTAACTGAATGGGCATACCACTCCATTGACACAGGTAATGCTCACCCAATTAGGGTCCAACCTTAAAAACCTGGATTTGTGCTGGAAATGGCCCAACTTGATGATCACTTTAGATAAGCTATTACCAGCAGGACAGTGGGGTGGGAGGAGGTATTGTTTCATGATCTCTGTGTGTATATAATATCTGCTGCAGTTTCCACGGTATGCATCCGATGAAGTGAGCTGTAGCTCACGAAAGCTCATGCTCAAATAAATTGGTTAGTCTCTAAGGTGCCACAAGTACTCCTTTTCTTTTTGTGAATACAGACTAACACGGCTGTTACTCTGAAACCTTTCTAGGAATGCAGTATATCTTAAATACAATTTTCCTGACTGCTGTTTTGGTTTAAACCCCTCCTGCTAATAGCAATGAATAAGATTTTTTTTTTTAACCAAGAAAACACTTCCTAAGGTTTTTGCTGTTGGCATCTCCCCCCCAGCCCCACCTTCCTTTCCTCTTATTTCTCTACTGCTAAGTTAAACTGTGCTTTTCTTGATATAAATGGAACATTAGCATGTATTAGTTATGTTTACAGTACAGAAGCCATTAGATGGATATAGAGTACTTGGGCACATTCAGATACAGAGACCCACCTGTGGGATGTGGGATGTTACAAGCCTCTCACTTGCTTATTATATTGTACAGCAGAATATAAATAGAAAGAATAATATTATGTTAGAGTTCAGTAAGAGCCATAACCCACCTGGTACTTGAGAGTGGGAGGAGTTGGGAAATGGACTGACCTGAACTTTAATTTCAATGACTTGTACACAATTGCATTTTTAGGGATAAAGTCTCCCTCAGCAATAGCCTCTGACTTTGCACTCATCATCAATTGCCACCATAATATTAGAAGCTTGGTTAAAAATATGATCCTTATACTCTCACTGAGGAAATTCTAAATCTAGCATAGGTTTCAGAGTAGCAGCCGTGTTAGTGTGTATTCGCAAAAAGAAAAGGAGTACTTGTGGCACCTTAGTGACTAACAAATTTATTTGAGCATAAGCTTTCGTGAGCTACTCTAAATCTAGCATAGTTATCTTATAACAAAAACAAGCAAAATCAGCTATCAAAACCAAACAAAAGCTTTTAAACACACTGCCAAAAAGGTCCAAAGGTATCTTTCATTTTCTTTTGTTCGTTGTTTTTTTTCACATTCAGTAGTTTGCTATCATTTAATCTTTGTCCTCAGGTTTCGTTTTGGAATATGGATTAAGAAGACTGTCCAAGGAGTAGATTTTACTGTCATAAAGATCAGAAGTCATGTAAATCCAGTGCATATGTTTTAGGGGACAAATTGACAACAGTATCTTAGCCTTTTGATAATACAATAGCCAGCAGGTAGGTGTAAAGAAGACTAACGGCAAAATTTGATCCTATTTGTTCACAGCAAATGGCTGTTTAAACATATGAAAACTATCCCAAAGTTTTGCTGATTTTAGATGCCTCACTCCTATGGCTACAGGACAAAAGACTGGGGAAAAATTAAAATTTTCCCCATGAAGAGAATTTTCTTTTGATGACAAAGTCTAAAATGGCAAAATCAGTTTAATTGTGTTTGTGGATTCAGTTTGGAGAGATGGTTAATAATCCCAATGCTCTACAAAGGTGGGCTTATTATTCTCATTTCAATTTTTCACCCAAGATCACATGGAGAGTTATTGCAGAACTATTAATAGAGTGCAGGCTTCCTGACTTCCAGTCCAGTACCTTATCCACTGGACCATGCTGCCTCTGTGTACTCTGTTCTCCTGTTGTTTCCAGAGAGCATGAACTGTATTTGGCTTGATTCCCAGACATTTTTGGTTCAGAGCAATGTTTTGGCCCCTCACTGGAGACGAATGTCAGTACAGTGACAACAAAAATGGGTCCAAATGAAATCTCTGAATTTGAACACACCTGGGAGGCCATAAGGATGGACGATATTTGCATATAGAATAACATTTTGCTAATAGGCCCCATTTTTATAGTAGGCCAACCACAAACCTTGGACCTGAACACTCCTTCAAGCCCAACATAAGGATGTTTGAAATCTGGATCCAAATTCTGTGGCTTGAACTTATCTTTAAGAGCTCACTTCCCTTATTTTGAACACTGAGTATTCTTGTGCAGTAGTAATGTCTTCCAGATTTCCAGAAACGATCTTCCATTTACTCTCACAATAGTGGCAAGTAGGGCAGGGTGAAAAGTGGTTTACCGCACTGTCAACATGTTTGAGATTTCACCAAATGTTCCCATTCTACATCAGGATGAAACTGAGACCCTTTGAAGTTTTTTGATGAAGAACCAGAGAGAGGGGGGTAAGGCACTCCTGGGATCCGTTAGCCCCAGGTTCAAATCCTTAAGTGGGAGCATTGACTTGCACATGAGTGTCCCCAATTCCAGGTGATTGCCCTAACCACCAGGTTATTCTACTCTCTCTGTCTTGTTTTGACCAGAAATTCCATCCTGGAACTGAGAAACCTTTCCTATGAAAGTGTCATAAAAAGTGATGTGCTCCTATGAAAAGTTTCAGTTTTGGCAAATTGGCATTTTCTAACAAATACAGTTTTATGGAAAAATTCCTGTCCAGCTTTAGTGGCAAACCTAGTACAAACTCCTCCCCTACCCTGTATACCTTGAGGTAGTGAACAATACTGTTACATAATCTGTGTTTCCAGGCATTGACTAGACCAGAAATGATGAAGAGGAGTAACACTATAGCACTCATACTAGCAAGATCATCGGCAGCCCAGTGGCTGGTGGTTTCCAGTACAGACTCTTAAAATAAGTCTTTTAAAATAACTCTTATGTTCAGTTGAAACAGGCTGTTGCATGGGACATTTAGCTTAAAAAGAAGAAGCTAGTGTGTGTGTTTGTCTCTATTTACTCTTCCCCATCAATTTAAAATAAAGGCAGGCCACTGGCACTGCCTACATTTTTCAACCCATAGAGGCAGAGCTGAATGACTCTTGTTTCCTTTGCTTGCATGTCAGGTATAAAGATGTCTTCCATAAGTTGTTAATACTGCTGTGGCATGGAAAGGATACTGGTATCCTGGCAGTCTTTCTTCACCGTGGAATGGTCTTGTACCCTGAAAATGGCATTGTTATCTATTCTCAGTTAGGACACCAGATACTCTAAAATGGGCCCATTTTAAGGAGGCATGGGGGAGGCCTCTGAGAAAAGATGGCTATTAATAACATAATGTGGGGAGAAGAGGAAGCTGGTATCATATCAAGTGGGCATTCTAGTGTGATAGCCCTGATCGAGTTCTGCTGCTGATCCTGAGCGATGGTCACTATATCAGCCCTGTATTTGCCACCTCTCCCAGGGTGTCTAACTCTTCCCTTCATCAAAACCTTGAGTTAAAGCACCTCAGGTCCCTGTGCCGCCTTTTGTGCTTATATCAGGCACTGTCATCATCTTGACTGTCCTTATCTGCAATTGAACCCTCCACTCACTGACATGCCTTTCCTCCCTCTCCATGAACCCCTCTCTGCCCTTTAACCCCGACTGTCAGCATAATGAAGGCTTGATTTCAATACTTTCCCTCATTTCTCTGTTCACTGCTCTGCAGGTTAATGCAGATTCCAAACTTCAACAAGCAGCTGTTAAACATGTCATTAACACTGCTTCGGCTGCAAATGAAACTCTGCTATTGGGATTATTCTGGGAGCTATAGTTTTGTGATGAGCTTTGTCAATCACAGCTGACCTGCTGTGTACAGAATGAAACTCAGATTATCTACTTTCTTCCTCAGACTCTTGTCATTTTTTCACAAAGAATTACTATTCTACTCCCCGAAAGATTGATTACTTGCACAAATAAGAGAGTCTGAGACATTAATACAAAATTCACAGGCTTTTCTTTATCTCAGACCTGCAACTCCCTCTACATTTCCTCCTGGTAATTATATTAGAATTGTGTACACTAGGAATTGCCATCTGATTATTATGAAACTAGTTTTGTCATGACAAAAATGAGCTTAAGTCTTGTTTTTTTGGAAAATGATCAGTACAGTGCACTGGATGAGAGAGAAGGAGATTAAATCCAACTTGCTTTCATCCATGAATGCTTTCATCTCTTTTTCAAACACAGGAAATGATTACCACTGCTATAAGCTGCAGTTCATATGAGTGAAAAAGGATAAGAAAATATTGAAAATTCTGTAACCAACAGAAGGATATAATATAGGTCCCTGGTACCCACTGAGAGACATGTACTTTATTTTTCTATACTGGCAATGTCAAGGGTTTCACATTTTAAGAGTTGCCGTCTATTGAGGTGTCATTAAGTAGTGGAGAATATGTTAATTAATTGCAATTTCTCCAGGTTAGCATTTTCTTTTATTGCAAGAAAGATAAATATGAAAAAAAAAATCCTTCTCAAATCTGACTGTCCTCATCAGTCACTTAATGAACCTCATTCTTTGCTCTTCTAGTGGAAACCTCTGTGTAGCTCCAGCAAAGATTAAATGGTTCTTAGGGTTTTGAATATAATGAAACACTGGACCTTTGTTGACAGTGTTTTGGAAGTATTGGAAATACAGGCGCAAAACACTTACAACTGGCCTAGTGGGTTGACTTTGCGTCTTTATTGTCTCACTTTAATCTCTTGATCTAACCAGTTCTTTGTTTCCAATTCCAGAGCAGGGAAACTGCATGATCCCCTATAGAACCACGATTGTTCTTTCATTAGAAATGTGAATCCTAATGAATTGTGTCCAGTATGCTATGAAAGTCAATATTTAGAATGGGACCGGTCTTCATGCAGGGCATGTGTTTAAATTCATGTGGCTGTGAACTCACCTCCTTGAATAATATACGCTGGTAAATAAAAGCACTTAGAGGTTCATTCTGTTTGTCCAGCAGATTTCTGCTTTGCAAGTCTGAATTTATCTATTGAGCTTGTGATGGAAAAGTAAGTCCAGTCATAACTTCCCCCCAACTGCCATTAGAAATCCATTTTACACCCAAGACTGTACAAAATTCAAACTCTTGCAATCATGGAAGTCAACAGAGCTGCTAAATGTAAGGTCACATTCAAAACAAAATCGTTGCCTCATGAATCATGATGACATTCTGAACAGATGAGAGAAAGGGAGTGTGTGTGTTTCAGAGAAACTGAAGCCTAAGGCCAGTATCAACGAGAGAAACTGAAAGAGTCAGAAGCATGTTGGACAAATGCAGACAGCCCCCAAATCCTGGAATTGGCACCATTAAGGTTTTTTTGTAACCCCAAAGCCAGAGAAGAAAGAGAAAGCAGGTGGATCATGGAGTGAGCGACAACATATTCACCAAACAAAACCCCACAATGATTGGTAATTGAATATTTCATATTTTGATTCATTCAAGGTTTGTGAGCCCCAAATAGCACTTTTAAGGATTCAGGTTTTTTTTAGTTTAATTAAGCTTGCCCCAGGCTGGCAATCCTAATGAACGTAGAGAATGTTTTTATAAAGGAGCAAGCTTTCTACCAAGGCAGATCTTTTCTTGAGCTCATCCAGCTGTCATTTAAATTCAGACTCTTATTATGTCATCAGGTACAATCTTTGAAATATAAGATACAGATATATTAAACTGCTGCACCATAAATATTTTCCACTTGGTGACTGTGAAAATTACCATATTATTTCCTGAGTCAGATATGCCTGATGAAACCTAGTATCAGTGATAAGTGGATGTATATACAGTAGCTTCTGTATAGGGACTGGCACTTACCGCTTTAATGATCAGATATACCTGCATTAATGTATCTAGTTGCCTGTTGTTTGCTCCTCCATCATTTTACCATTACTGCAGTAGTAACAGAAGTATATCCCTATGACCTTAAGATAAGACCATATAGTAGTAACATTTCCTCAATATCACAGTGACTCTTGCCTGGTAGTATACAATGTATATATGGTTTTCCCTCATTGTTGCACTAGGCTAATAAAATGCTCTGGATGCCAGTCTGTACAGATGTAATGGAGGCCTAGTGCATTTGTGTGCTAACTGAATTTTCTTCCTTAAATGTTATCAAAGTTAAGTCCATTTGGCAACTGTTCTCACCTTACTGAAGTAGTAAACCTTTCCAGCACAGTTATTGAAGTAGTGTATCAACTTCTTCATAGAAGAACAACATCTGATGTTTGGAGCAGCAGCAATTCAAGTAAATAAAAGATATGTTTAGATATTTGACGGACCTTTATGGTATACATTGGTTTCACCGGAGGTAAGTGGCTAATGAACTACAGGTCCAATTCTACTCCCAGTCACATTGACGTAAACCAAGAGCAATTTATCCTGGGTTAATCCAGAACAGAATTTGGCCCAGTCCCTTTATTTTTTAAAGGATTTTTACAGGATTTTAGCAAACTATCTGAATGACCAGGATTTCCATTAGGCCCTCCACAATACTTTGATTTCATGGGTTTGCATTTATGGGTCAGATTCTCAGTTGTTGTAAACTGGTATCTCTATTGACTTTGTTGTAGTTCTGCTGATTCATACCAGCTGAGGATTTGGCTCTATAAATGAGGCAGGTGAAATGAACATATATAAGTGCTGATGAAAGTGTGAGAACGATGAGACTGGTTAGAGCCAGACATTCAGGGCTGAATGAATCACTTGGCCTGTGCACAGCCTAGTGCAGGCTGCAGGGACCAAGGGAAGGCAATCTGTACCTCCCTGCTGCTGAGGCTGTCAGAGACGGTGCAGCCTCCAATGCTGGTAAGGGCAGCCCTCAGGACCATCCCAAGTGGCTCCCAGCTGGCATGGTCCCCATAATGCCTGCAGCAGTCAGTTAACAGTTGAGGTACGGAAACACTTAAGACATGTTCCCGCTGATCTGCCCCAGAATATCCCCACACATGTCCATGGGATCTTCTGTGGTGTGGGGACACAGAGCTAACTCCGCACCTGCCCGGAAGGCTGTCCTGCTATGCCAGTGCAAACTGGCTACAATGCAGCACTAAATTCCTCTTTGTGGACTTGATTCATCCCACCTTATACCAGTTTGAGTCAGGTGTAATTCAAACAGCACCACAGCAAATGAAAGGAGAGTCAAGCCATTAAATGACCAAGATAAAGGTTGTCACTTTACCCTCATGATGACCTAAATAAGCCTCTGCTAGCCTTGCCCTGGGTCTGTCTGGTACAGACTTTCAATTATTCTCAGTGAAGTGGAGTTCAATGTGAACAGCCATTTCCACTAGAGACTAACCTAAAGTCAAACTCATTTTATCTGTGACCTAAATCAGATGGGAATCCACTTTGTCATAGGCTTATCTATTATTATTGTTCCTACTGCATAATTACAAATTTAGATTTATACACAATATCCTTCAGCGAGTCTTCAATTCCACGGGCCAAAACTGTGTCTCGTCATTTGCCAGCAAAAAAGCATGCTTTCCTGTGCTGTTGCTATACTGCCGCAGAAACAACTGACTCCCCCAAAAACCACAGCGGATTCTGCTATAGAGGATCTGTTGTAATGGGATGAGCAGTCAGTGGTGGGACACTGCAGTCTGTATAGTTCAATGTGGCTATAACCACGATGTGCATGATCACATGCCCATGGTTCTTCTTACTAGCAGGAACCATCTACGTATGAGAGCTGTGCATGGCTCTGCTGCTGGGAACGTGGTTTCACAAACATTAGCAGAATGCATGTGCCCTATTTTATGGGTAGCTGTTCTGCTTTTCCAACCAAGCTAGAATGTGGCCCCATATTCATTTGAGTCAATACCAACATTTTTTTTCTTGAATAACAATTAATTTTCACAGGAAAGGACATGGTCACGCCAAGCCTGATTCTGGGCTGCCCTGTTTAAAGTAATCCCAGTGAAGCCAATAGGAGTTCTGCTCACAGAGCAGCGAACAGCACAGGGTCACTGTGTGGAATTCTGAACCATTACCCCTTCCCGAATGAGATTTCAAACTTTATTCAGGGAAATGGGGCCAGTTTCATTTCAAAAGTCAAAATAAGAGAAGTGGGTGACCCCCTTCTCTGAAATACTCAGGAGTCTGAACACTCAATTTCTGATCATTGCCAGCCTGTAACCTCTACTGAGATTAAGCAGCACAGTCAGCAGTGACTCTGCCGATCACCTCCACATTATTGGTGTAAGGCCAAGGCCAGGGTCTGAATTTTACTAGAGCAAGCAGAATTTTAATGGGCCTCCCACAGATGGCAGAAATATATAAATAAATACATAAAAATATATCCATGTGAATTAGTGAGACTTTTTTGTCTATTGTCTCCGTGCTAGCAGTGACATATTTGGGGTCATCCATTCTAATAGCTGTAATCATACCAAAATTATTCAATGGCAATTTATTTGGCCATTTCCTATATCAAAAGGATGATGTATTAAAAACAAGTCACAGACAATTCTTTTCCTGTAAAGGGCAGGGATTCTCGATGTACATTCAGAGCCATACACACAAGTGCAAATAAGTCAACTACCACAGCTATTTAATCAGGAGCGTCTGTTGATTTGAGCAGAGCCCCTATGCTGTGAAATGAAAAAAGAAAACCAAATTTTCTTGAGCAATCTTGCTGTTCCCTGCTTCAGGTGCTAGGCCATTTCACTAAAGCAGCTCAGACGAGAATGTCATTAGTTCTTAAGCCCCAGGTGAATTTGCCACTGTTCCACATGATTAAGCCAGATAATTGTGTGTTGATAGCGAATGTGGTTGGTGAAATACAATTTCTAGGACCTTCCTAAACAAACACAATGTACAAGTGAGTCAAAGTGCTGTCATTTCAGTCCTTTGTCACAGGCTTTGCACTTGCAGACATCTCTGGTGAGGACGGGCGAATAATTCCATAGCGTGATGCTGTGCTCTTAAAGGTGACCTGTGCTCAGAAAGTGGATCATATGTCTTTTGGCATTCAGTTTAGGGAGAGGGGGAAAAAAACCCATCTTGTTAAAGTGACAATGAACAATGCAGATTTACTACTTTTAGTGTGTCTTAGGCCATAAATGTAAATGATTTCTTGAAGTTTGTCTTAAAAAGCTTTCATGATTGCAGCAGATACTTCTTAAAGTGATTAAAAACCCATTAATAACATTAAATAGTACATTCTGAATAGCAAAATACAGTAAACTTGTAAAAATCTTTCAGACAAGAGCACTTATATATGCAGGTTTCTTTCTGTTTCTGGCACAGGAGAGGAGAGGCAACCAGGGATCTGGTTCCCTGATTACCACAGCCGAGAACCAACTTAAATCCAAGGCAGCTTTAAGCCATGCCACTAGCACAGGATATCTAGCACTAACCAGTCTCATCGTTCCCACACTTTCATCAGCACTTATATATGCTCATTTCACCTGCCTCATTTACAGAGCCAAATCCTCAGCTGGCATGAATCAGCAGAACTACAATAAAGCACAACTACAATAGCTTTAAGCCATGCCACTAGGGTCTTTAATGGGCTCTAAACCAGTGGGAGACTGGGTGTAATGGAGCTTCCCCACTCCCCCTCCATACCCTCAGCACAACTCCTAGGCTGCAGGGAACAGGCAATGGAAGTGTAGGAACCGGCTGCAGTGCAGGTACACCCAGTTGGCAGAGGAACGTAGGTAGGGTGTACCACATGGTAACCGAGTCTGAGAATGTGATTGCTTATCTTTTGTACTTGGCTGGAAAAAGCCTTGGATAATTTCATACTGAGAAGAAGGGGAATTGGGAATCAAGCCTGGAAAATTAAAGTTTTTATTTCTTAGGAATAATGCCCAGAATGCGCTCAGTTCTGCACACAGCTAGAAGAAGGCCTGGACTCCGCACTAAAGAGTTTGTATTCTAAAAAGACAAACAAGAGACAAAAAGGTGGGAGAAATGGGAACACCATATAAGCTGAGTGGTCAAGCTGATCCATGACCACATCTTGATAACCTTTTTAATAAAAAAATATATCTATATATATATATCTATATCTATATATAGGGCGACTTTCAAAATGGGGACTGCTTGCAGGGGGTGGAAAGCTTGTGCCTATTCCCTTCTCTCCCACACAGCATTTGGCCTCAGACGCAACAGTGGTCAAAGAGGCGTAGAGTTAGTACAGAACGCCCAGGAAGTGGCACTTCCCCCTCCCTGGAGCTGGCACTTTGCAGTTGAGGAGCAAGAGGAAGGGCCTGAAACGGAGCAGTGTGGCTGGATTGTGTCATGACCAAAGGGGGCAGAGCAGAGGCTGGGCCAAGGTCCCAGGAAGAGGAGGGAAGGAGAAGTTGCACCTTCTCAGCCTTGCTCTGCCTCTTGCTGTGTCCTAGTGACTGCAGAACTTTAATGGTTTGTTTATATGGTTCTCAGTGGGTCCACTTCTAGGCTGTGGCCTGCTACTTAAGAAGTCTCAGTCTAGGGAGTATGAGAGAGGATTCAAGGATTGCATCCTGGCCCTGCACTTGACTTTCTATGTGACTACCCCCTGCTCCACACAGGATAGCCACTGGGTTGACTGAGAAAAGACCTGCTCACCTAACCTCTGTGAGTAGTCCAAGTAGTCCGCTTCCCGCCCACTCTCCTGCTGGTAATAGCGCACCTTACCTGATCACTCTCATTACAGTGTGTATGGTAACACCCATTGTTTCATGTTCTCTATGTATATAAATCTCCCCACTGTATTTTCCACTGAATGCATCCGATGAAGTGAGCTGTAGCTCATGAAAGCTTATGCTCAAATAAATTTGTTAGTCTCTAAGGTGCCACAAGTCCTCCTTTTCTTTATGTGACCTTAGGCATTTTTACAAAGGGCTGATTTTTAGAGGTGCTGCTGTGTAGGTGGTGAACAACTCAGAAAATCAGGCCCTTCACCTGTGGGCCTCAGTTTGCCTAGCTTCAAAATGGGGGTGACTCACAGAGGTGTCAAGGAGCTTATGTAATTAACGTTGGTAAAGTCCTTTTAGAGGAAAGGTGCTACTGATTTTCACTTACACCAGGAAGAGGAGGATGAAGATGATTAATCTTTGATGAAGACTCATCTTTACAACAAACAAACAGAAGGAAAGAGATGTAGTCTGGTGAGAAATTGTCCCTAATCTACACGTTACTTCTTTTATAGCCGGCGGTGCCAAGTGTGTCTCTCCCTTGGTTTTTTGATGTGTGTGATTTACCCCCTCCTCCAACATTTTGAATAGCTTCTGGGAATGAGAGAATTGTCCCACAGAAGTGGCAACCTGTCCCAGATCTAGTTTTATGTGAATTATGGACATGCATGTAAAGAGTCCAAAAGATTTTGTGTAGACACCTTTCAAACAAATACCAGACTTAAAATATTACCTGCCACTCTGTGTTTTTCCAATAGTCAACAGAAGGAGCTGATGGGCAAGTAGGGAGGAAAAGGGGATACAGGAGGAGAAGAGACTATGTCTCCATTTTTTTAAATACCAGGTGGACATTTCTCAGTTTTTTAACACTCTCATGTCACTGAATAAGCAGCCATGTATTAGATAAGGTCACTACCCTGTAATATTTGTTTTCAGTTTCTCAGGGGGGCGGTGGGTGGAGAGGAAAGGAGATTCACTCTCATGATTTATGATGCCATTAGATATAGGTTGTTTATCTATTTGTGCAAGTTAAACATTTCCAGCCATGCATTCTTCATTTTAGGGACCCATCTTCCTCACCCTCTCACTCATGAACCCTCTTTCTTAAATTGTTCTGGTTATATATCTTTTTTTCCCTCCAGACAAGAGGAAAAAGTAAGCAGCCCCTCATAAGCCAATTTCAGCTTCACCTTATGGCTGGCAGAAGCCTCTCTCCACCTCTCAGATTACGGTGACCAGATGTCCCGGTTTTATAGGGACAGTCCCAATATTTGGGACTTTATCTTATATAGGTGCCTATTACCCCCCAACCCCATCCCGATTTTTCACACTTGCTATCTGGTCACCCTATCTCAGATGTGCGTCTTGGTGAAGTAGCTTCGGTGCAGGGAGTAAGAAAGGCCTAAAGTTATCACCCCCAGCTCCACACAGGCTAGCCACTGGGCTGACTGAGAAAAACCCTGCTCATCTAACCTCTGTGAGTAGTCCAATGCAATTCAAAGGGGAGCAAGGTAAGCAGGATCTGGCCAGGAAGGTATATACATTTAGCGAGCTGATCCAGCTTTCCTCTAATGCAAAACCAAAATAGGACAAATTGGGTAGGTTTTCAGTGTGGCTAGTGGGGTTTTAACTGTGTGACTCCAATTAATTTTAATTAAATTAGATTAAATGGGAATTTTAATTTTAATGGAAGTCACAGGGCTAAATCACAGTGCATTACACTGAATCTTTGCTCCTATATGTTTAACTATGCTGGCACCTGAGGTTTGGAGAAATTATTTAATAGGTTTATCCATTTATGTTGATACTGAGTTGCTCCTTAGGACCTCCATGGGGACCAGAAGACCCTAGAAAATGGGTGGGGGGCATATTCTGCAGAGAACTGTAGATATGTTTAATTAATTACAAAAACAGGGAAATTGTTAGACTGCACCATGAACATTGAGTGCATGACTCCAGATGAGAAGAAAACATTTCTAGCACCTAATGTTTTTAAATGCAGCATTTTGGTCTGTTAACATTTTGGAATGTAAGTACAGCCATCAGTGTCAAATGGCAGATGATTCTCTTATTTTTTTTACCTGTTAGATATTAATAATATTTATTTCTTAATAGAGCAAGAGAGCTATGAATCTAAAATGGCCAGTAGGTTCCCTAAAATAACTAAAACAAATGTCAAAAGAAAAAGAGAAAAAACCCTACAGCCTACAATCCTGTCAGAGCTGCCCCTAATGGGATCACAATGTGCAATTTAGGGGAAAGCAGAGGCAATTTTTAATAATTTTAAATAATTGTGTGCAAATAGCCTTGATCTCCCCTTAAACTGCTAAATCTTTTTTATGTCTCTCAAAAAAGGCTCCAAATGGGTTTAAACAGCTTTGATGAATGTGAAATTTATCTCTGTGCTTGTAATATTTCCAGAAATAGTGCTATTAAGTTGATTTGTGCATGGACACAAATCATTAGTAAATTGGCCCCTTTGTGTTTAAAAGGTTTTAGTCAGTATTTAACTCTTTGAGTGAAGAACATGCTCTAAACACTCTTAAAATGTAGATCTTGAGTACTATAAAACAAGGCATTGATCTCTCTTACCCTTAATATTCAGTGTCATGGCCACCACATGTCAGACGCTATTTTGGTCACTGACATAACTTGCCTTGTGCTTAGGCCTGAGGGATGTCAGCATGCTTGCACTGAATGGTCTTTGTACGCTGTCAGCTACTCCTTAGGCAGAAAAGGCTTTAACTTCTATCACCTGTAATCTTTTCCGCTTATTGGATGTGATCTATTCCCTGAGTTTACATGGAAATAGCAGGCCTCAGCCATAACTGAAATATCCAACCCCAAAGAGCTTCTGCCCCAAGCCATTCCACAATTTACAGTAGCTTACTGCTTCCCCTCTTCCCTGTCTTCATTTTGGTAAGGCAATATTAACTTTGGGTATTCAGCACCTTAGTCCTTATTCATTCTTTCTCTCTCTTTACTGCACAGCAGCAGGACTGGGTGTTTCAATATCCATCTTTATACAGCAACATGGGGACGAGAGAATAAAACAGTCCGCAGCTGCCGTGTCACATTCTCTTTATTCCTGTTTAATTACTTGCTGGCTTTTTCTGCTAAAGAAAAACAATCATTCTGCTTTCATAATATTTCAACAGTGTTCCATATTGAAGACTTTTATGTCACAGTTTCTTGAATATAAACTAAATGAGCTAGAGCCACAGATCTAGTCAGCTACCTTTTTGTCTACTAGATTCAAACAGATGGTACCAACCAGTTGGAACACTCTTAGTTATAAGCCATTAAGACGAGCAGCGGGTCAGAGACTTAAAAAATAGGCAAGTATGTATCTGTGCATAAAATGAGTTTCTAACTAGTGAACAGTATGATTTAGTAAAATGGAGGCAAACCTATCTCTGTTATGAAACCGCTGGAATACCAATTTCCAACTCTAGTGATCAGAGCCTCTCTCATTTTCAGTTAGCTTTATTGTAAGGATAAGTGAATTAAAAATTAATGCCTTCCTTTAATTTATCTCAGATATTCCTCAGACATCCCAGAAATTGGATCTCACTGTTTAAGGACTTGACCCAAAGCCCTGTGACATCAATGAAAGAACACCCTTTGAGTTCAACAGGTTTTTGGTCAGGCTCCAAATGCCCGCCCCACTGCAGTACCACTGAAATGGGAGTGAAAGATAGCAAGAACAGAGGTTTATTAGGAAAAAATTAAGACTATCAGCTAAAGCCTCCTCTAGTTCTAGGTTACTTAGACTATAAGTTTTTCAGGGAAAGGACTCTCTCTTACTATATGTCTGCACAGTACTTAGCATAAAGGGGCCCAATACTTGGTTGGGGCTTCTAAAGTTCTGTTGCAAAACAAACAACATTAACGATAGACATCAATAACTCAGGGTGCATGGCAAAACCTGGCTTTTGGACGGTAGGCTGCTCAGGGCAAGGACTGACTTTATTTATGTCTTGTATACCATCAGGCTTGTTGTCAGTGGTTGACAAAAAAAACCCCTCAATAATAAGCAGGTCAATAAAAAAAGAATTGTAAGCTCAGTTTTCTGCCTGAAGAAAACACCATGTATGGTTCAAAGACGAGTGCGCAGCAATTCCTGTTGCTGTACAATATCATCAGCTACTACTGCTGTACACTATTAATAGTCCTGTTAGTCATGTATTAAAAATTTCTTACTAGATTAGTAGTAGCTGCTATCATATTACCAGTTCTGGTGCTGCATTAATTATCTACTAATCCAGCTATGACAGCGATACAGAGTCACAGTAGTCAAACAGGTTTCAGAGGAACAGCCGTGTTAGTCTGTATTCGCAAAAAGAAAAGGAGTACTTGTGGCACCTTAGAGACTAACCAATTTATTTGAGCATGAGCTTTCGTGAGCTACAGCTCACTTCATCAGATGTATACCGTGGAAACTGCAGCAGACTTTATATACACACAGAGAATATGAAACAATACCTCCTCCCACCCCACTGTCCTGCTGGTAATAGCTTATCTAAAGTGATCAACAGGTGGGCCATTTCCAGCACAAATCCAGGTTTTCTCACCCTCCACCCCCCCACACAAATTCACTCTCCTGCTGGTGCTAGCCCATCCAAAGTGACAACTCTTTACATAATCAAGTCGGGCTATTTCCTGCATAGATCCAGGTTTTCTCACATCCCCGCCACCCCCATACACACACAAACTCATTCTCCTGCTGGTAATAGCTCATCTAAACTGACCACTCTCCAAGTTTAAATCCAAGTTAAACCAGAACATCGGGGGGGGGGGTAGGAAAAAACAAGAGGAAACAGGCTACCTTGCATAATGACTTAGCCACTCCCAGTCTCTATTTAAGCCTAAATTAATAGTATCCAATTTGCAAATGAATTCCAATTCAGCAGTTTCTCGCTGGAGTCTGGATTTGAAGTTTTTTTGTTTTAAGATAGCGACCTTCATCTTGCCCATAGCCTTAAATAACTAAGTCTATGTCTGCACTGTGCCATGGTACAGATTATGGGGGGGAGGAGGGGTGAATTGCACATACCAAAGTGCAGGGCTGTAACTGCCCTGTGTGGGTTCTGCTGGTGTGAACTAAAAGGTATCTAGTTTGCATTAACATAGTCCTCTCTGAAGAGGACTATGTTAATGTGAAATAGATACTTTTTAGTTTGTGACAGAAGAGATTATTATTTATGTGTATTACAGTAGGCCTAGTGGCCAGAGTCCCACTGGGCTATGTACTGTACAAACATATAACAAAGATATAGTTCCTGCCCCCAAAAGCTCACAATCTAAGTGTAAGACTATAGACAATAAGTGGATAAAAACAGACGGGGAATGCAAGGGAACAGTACTATTATGCTGGGGGACAGCATGACGAACAGTGGTTGTAGCAAACCAACTGCTTAACAAATGTCAGTATTGACGGCCTTGACTAGAGCTTGTCAGGCATATTCCACCAATTTTTTTGTGTGGAAAATGCAGTTTGCACAAAATTTAATTTTTCCCATAATTTAAAAAATTGAAAATAAATATTTTGTTTAGGGTGAGGTCAACTGAGACCAAAACATTCTGGTTTGTTGAACCAAATCGCAACTTTATTTCAGATCAGTACAATATTAATCTGTGTCCACCACCACTGGCTCTTGGGAGTTGTTGTTCATATGCCTCGGGCGTCTATGGACCAGAGTTCCTGGCTGGACTGTATCTCCCATGATGCACCATGGTCCCTCATCTGGTTCATATATTCCATTATGGGAGTCACACGAGTACAGTGCATCAGCAGTGAGGTAGTCTAGCTGGGAAGCCTGGCCCACAGGAAAATGGAGATATAAGTCACCTGAACTACATCTCCTATGAGGGACTATAGTCAACTCAAGGGGACACAGATTGATACTGAACCAAGCCAAAACACAACATTTCAGTTTGGTTTTACAAACCAAAACATTCCAATTTAGAAATAGTGAAACATTTAATTTAGATCGGAAATATTGAAACAAAACAATTAGACATTGATTTATGGATTCTAAGGCCAGAAGGGACCACTGCGATCATCTAGTTCCATGTCTCAATTGAAATTTTTCAGGGATTTTCTGTTCAATGAAATATTTCAATATTTTGATATTTTAATCCAAATTTGGAACGAAAACAAATATCAAAATATCAGAATTTTCTGTGGGGCAGAAATTCCAATTTTCAACCAGCTCTAGCTATGTTCCTGTTTCATGTAATAGAAGTTTCAGAAATTTAAATATGGATAACTGCAGTTATGCTGGTCTCATTCATTTATGTAGGCCTCTGCTCATTATTCAGCTACTTAAGAAACTGGATACTTATGCATGTGAAATATTCACCAAGAATATTCACCAAGTCTGGTTGGGAAGTTTAGTTTCTCAGGAAATGACCCTTTGATTGCTTAGAAGTCCCCCTTTGATCCTCTGCTTACCCATTGGCTAGGCAGAGGTGGTTGGGTCCAGCTGATTGGCTGCTGTGTGCCCCCCCTTGCCTATTTAAGATAAACCTGGGCTTTTCGTCCAGTTTGGGGATTACACCAGCTCTAATACCTCCTTCAAAAGCCCCAGTGTAGAGTGTGGAAAGGATCAGGGATGTGGGGGTTGTGAGAGCACAATGGCTATTCTCAGCTGGTGGATGGTCCCTTAGGTACTATTACCAGCTGGTGCAAGGTAGAGCGGTCTGCAGATTCTTCTAACCTGGGAAGGAGCTGTGACAGAGACTCAGGGAGTTGTAATTGGTTCCCTGACAACTCCCAAATACTCACTGCTATGCTTGAGCACAGCAGAGAATCTGGCTTTCAGTGTCTTCCATCATGAAAACATATACTTCATACTGGGTAAAAATGTATGTTAAGCACCTCTCCTTTTTGCTATGCAGTCAGACAGCAAGGGACATAAAACCAGGGCAGCTAGTTAGATTTGCCAGAGTGCACACCCACTAGGAGGTAGTGAGATCTCACTGATATACTTCTATAGAGGTGTTTCTCTAAAGAATCAACTCTCTCTCATACATCCAGCAGGTTGAATGTCTGTCCTACTCCTCTCCATAGGGACTGGTAAGTATAACAGGGAGAGACTATATAAGTAGTCATGCATGCACAGCTCCAATGAGGTAAGCAGATACCAGTAACCTTTTATATAATATTATATTGGAATATTATAAAACAGTGCATGTACAAACACATACAGACACACACAGACTCACACACAAAGCTTGTTTTCCCCCATAAAGTTGCAGGCTATGTTCTATTGTTCTTCATTGCAAAAAACACAGTACAAACTCCCTGGGAATCACAGAGGGCTGAGTGATGTTCAGCAAGGAACGGCGCTTTCAAGATGAGCTGGGAAAACTGCTATGCTTTGTGGTGAGGGAGCAGATTAAAGTTGTCTAAACACCACCTTTCCCTGTGGGGCCCAACTATTTGAGAGCAATTCAAACTCCACTGCCCCAGGGAGAGTAACTTCACTTCCACGAAATATTGTCGTTCCTCTCCCCACCTCGGGCTTCATCAAATTTAAGTAATCTGTATCCACCAGGACGGATATATTCAGTTCCTTTGTACTCTTTATCCAACAATGGATGTTTATGAATATACAGGTGCACAGAGTATCAGTGCTGGGGGAGGAAAATGATACTCAAATAAAGTCAGACTGTATTCAGGCAGCATCCCCGGCTGCCCTGGAAGAGAGCTTCCTGAACATGTTTTCCCATTCGGAATTACCATCTCATAGAATCACATTCATGCAAAGTTCTGATGGAACAAAAACCTTAATAAATCCAGTTGCCGATGATGCACTCTGCGGCAGTGTTCATTATGGCACGCACTGCATACTTCCTCTAAATCAGGTGAAAACCGGGTTCCTTTCTGTCTGCCTGATGTACAGCTCTGCGCTAATGCGGCACCCAGTCTGAAAAGTCAAACACTCTGCAGTTGCAAGGTAACCCCCACTAGATCTGTACAATTAAACTTGTACTTACACATCTGGAAGATCCTCAACATCTGAATTTGCTAACAGACTGGTGATATCCGGAAAGTCTTTTAAAAAAAAATGTTGGAGGGGGGTTCACATGTTAAGAGCACTAGTCCTCAGTCTTGATGGGAAAGTAGTTTTTAATACCCATTTAGAGTGTGGATGAAGGTGAAAGTTGTCAGGCTGTGAAAAATGGAATCGGTGTTGGCTGACCTGAAATAGGGCCGTAAAGTTCTATTCCTCACAAAGGCAAGATATATTATTCCTGTAACGCCATTATTCCGCTCCATCACTTTTAAACCTTGTTCCCATTATCTGCAAGTTAAATATAACCCTATGTAAAAACAGGAAGGACAGTGCTAAGTTGTCCAGCTTAACAGCACACACTTAAAACATAATAGAGCACTTGTTACTGTATTTTATGGAACGGAAACTCCAAATGTAAAGATGTATTAAGGAAATATCTCAAAGTTATTAGGGAAGGATATTTACAATTACAGATTGCTTTATATTATGCTTTTATGAACATCTCAGGAAATGAAATAGCCCTCAGCTGTAGAGAGTGAAGAGGGAGGTAATTTTCCTTAATACGGGTGATAAAATTAATCTGATTGAAATCGCTAGCGATTATTTCGCAGAATACTGAGTGGCAGTACAATCACTTACACTCTTTTATATTTTTTTAGTCAAAGCTCGTGTAGATGAAAGCTAATTACAAAGTAGTGATGTGAAGCGCTAAGGAAATAGTTTGTATAGCATAGAACAGGCACGGCTAATTGGGGTTTGTGATTACACAGATTGTTGTTAGGGAGAATTAACTACCAGCAGTCTCTCCTGCAAAGCTTCTCATCAAGGGAAAGTAAAAATAGACACTGGATCTGTTATTTATCTAATTATGCCATGAATATTTTCACAAGCATGTTACACACTCTCAAATGGTTTAAACTTTCAGTCCCATGCTGCTTGTGATCAAAGTATCAATATGGAATTTTTGACAATGGGTTTTCTTCAGCTTACTTTACCAAAATCCTCTTTTGCACACCCCACTGCTTCCTCTCCATAAAGCCATTCTTGGGAGCCTAAAAACTATGGTAAAGTATGTTACAGAAACTGACTGGTGTAATAACACTGAAGACAATGGAGGTATGTCAGGGATGCATTTGACCCAGGGCCTTTTGCCAATCTTTGTTTAGCAGAACTCAGTGGCAACATGAAGCCCTCAGTACGCTTATTATCTAAGGTAACCTAATAGGCAGCCATGTGGTAAGGGAACAATTTAATAAAAATCTTACTGGGTTTCAGTTAATGTTCAGTCAATTTCTGTTGTATTATTGTTATTTAGACAGCGGAAGAGCCCACAGAATGAGATGCCCTTTCCAAATACACTCGAAGACAGTCTCTGCTCCAAATTGCTCACAGTCTAAAAAGACAAAGACAGATGAAAAGTGAGGGAAGAGGCTGTTACATACAAAGGCCCTGATCCTGCAACTTGATCCACACGGGAGGACCCTTATATTCACAGAGTTCCACTGAACTCATTAGGAGTGTGTGGGGGTGCAATGTGATAACAGATGCATGGCTTCTTTGTTAGATACTCTGGTTTCCATTTTGCTACTGTCCTGTTTTGCTGGTGCATAATAACTTCAGCAGTTTTGAAAACTCATGTTATAAAGTCCTACAAACAATAGGGAAGAAATTATGCAGAAAGCGAAAGAAAGTCCTAATCACTATATGAGTTAATGCATACCTAATAACAGAGTCAGCAAACTTTGGACACCACCAAAAAGAATAGGGGAGTATGGATGGAACACTCTGAAAATATATCAGGTAGTTTGGTACACTCACCTCTGTCAGAAGCTCCAACATGTATTTTTGTCAGTCATGGATACATCCTCTGGGAAAGAGTACTTCCTGGAATGACCTGGCAATGTCAGAAAAACACATTGGCCAGCACTAACTCCCTTGATAAGCAGCACTTCATGGAATAACTTTGCCTCAGTGGAAATCCTGAGATGTTGATGGTGATATTTTTCACAGATGTAGTGTCTTGCAAAAGGAGCATTTGAATAGAGTACCAGTGAGTATTTGGAAGATATCTGAGTATACAAAATATTTTCCATCAACCTAATTGCAATTTTGCATTTTACCCATTGTATAAAGAATGCTAAATCTTTTAGAACCAGATTACAGCTTTAAGATTAATGGGCAATATGTGTCCATTTAATAAATCATACAAAAACTGGGGCCAACATTATCAAAAGTGGCTTCTGACTTTGGTGGCCAATTTGAAACACCTTGGGGATGACTATCAGGAGTGCTGAGCTCTCAGAGACCCCATTAACTTGAGGCCCAGAAACTGAGACACCCAAAACACTAGAGGTCTTTTTGGGCAATTTTGGCCTGAGTTTTTCCTTTGCTTTCTTTTTTTCTCAAAGTTCCTTATGTGACAGTTTGCAAAGACAATGAAGTTCTATGGGCCATTTACAACCCCTCCACGTAACTAAACTCAGAAGGATCTGAGATGTGACAACAGTGAAACACAGGGAAGAAAACGCTGCATCTCACACTGACAAAAAGCAGCAGCACTTTAAAAATTATCAGAAGGAGCAAGTGATGTGGCTAAAAGCAAAAAAAAAGCGGCTGAGAAGATACATTGCCTATGAAAGGCAGCATTAATCACACACAACATGGCCCAGAATCCACTCATCCCTTAAGAGGAGATGGCACTATTGTCCTAGTGGGCATGCTTAACACTGGGATTCTGTTTCAGAGTAGCAGCCGTGTTAGTCTGTATCCGCAAAAAGAAAAGGAGGACTTGTGGCACCTTAGAGACTAACCAATTTATTTGAGCATAAGCTTTCGTGAGCTACAGCTCACTTCATCGGATGCATTCAATGGAAAATACAGTGGGGAGATTTATATACCCAGAGAACATGAAACAATGGGTGTTACCATACACACTGTAACGAGAGTGATCAGGTAAGGTGAGCTATTACCAGCAGGAGAGTGGGGGGGGGGGCGGCGGGGAACCTTTTGTAGTGATAATCAAGGTGGGCCATTTCCAGCAGTTGACAAGAATGTCTGAGGAACAGCGCAGGGGGGGAAAGAGGGGCGATAAACATGGGGAAATAGTTTTACTTTGTGTAATGACCCATCCACTCTTTGGTCACTGGATTACAGACCTAAAAGTGGCAATTCTTCAACAAAAAAACTTCAACTCAAAAAAACAGACTCCAACGAGAGACTGCTGATTTGGAATTAATTTGCAAACTGGATACAATTAACTTAGGCTTGAATAGAGATTGGGAGTGGATGGGTCATTACAGAAAGTAAAACTATTCTCCCATGTTTATTCCCCCCCCCCCATTGTTCCTCAGACGTTCTTGTCAACTGTGGAAATGGCCCACCTTGATTATCAGTACAAAAGGTTTTCTCCCCCCCCCCCGCCCCCGCTCTCCTGGTGATATTAGCTCATCTTAAGTGATCACTCTCCTTACAGTGTGTATGGTAACACCCATTGTTTCATGTTCTCTGTGTATATAAATCCCCCCACTGTATTTTCCACTGAATGCATCCGATGAAGTGAGCTGCAGCTCATGAAAGCTTATGCTCAAATAAATTTGTTAGTCTCTAAGGTGCACAAGTCCTCCTTTTCTTTTTATTGGGATTCTGGAAACCCACATGTTGTAACTCCATCACCATTGCCACCATGGCAACTTTCAGGGGCTGCGTATTCAGGGTCCAATGTCAGAAGTTAATAAAATGGAAGTGTAAATTATACATCAGCAGGGGTGCTGGAACAATTTGTATAGCTGGGGTGCTCAGAGCCATTGAACTGAAGTGTAAACCCTGTATATGATGGAAACCACTTCAAGCCAGGGGGTGCAGCAGCTCTTCCAGCACCCCTAGGTCCAGCACCTATGCACATCAGTTTAAAGTAGTGTTAGTCAGCATAAGTGAGTGTAAATTGACCAAATTCACTCAGGATCTGTGGTAACTTCTGCTCGTGCAAACCTTGGTATATGGCTCCATCAGCAGAAAGTCCTTGCAGAAGGGATTGTGCGATGTCAAGAGAACCACAATTTGCTTTCCCCTGGGGGGCCTGTAGCCAGCCACTGCAACTCCAGAAATAGGAGATGCTGGCTGGGGAAGAAACATAATTGGAACACCCAGGGCCAGTGCCGATACAGTGGTTCTGTTAACGGTTCACTCATCGTTGGGTGTTGGCTTGTGGCCGTGTCTGGGGATTAGCTCCATTCAAGTCAGATGCCTCCCTTCTAACAGTTGCTTACATCACATCTCTCCTCACTCTCTGGGACTTGCGGAGCTCTCTCTTCCTAATTCAGGGTTCTCCCTCTTCATGGCTTGGCCATCATCACTATAGTCTTCCTCTTTCAGGGTATCAAAGTCCCATTGGGTCAGTTGTCCACAGGGTTGCCAACTTTCTAATTGCACAAAACCAAACACCCTAGTTCCACCCCTTCCCCAATGCCCTACCCCTTGCTTGCTACAGTCCCTTTCATTCGTGGGTCACTCTCCCCCAACCTCACTCACTATCACTGGGCTGGGGTAGGTGGTTGGGGTGCAGGAGGGGGTGAGAGCTCCAGCTGTGGGTGAGGGATCTGGGTTGGGGCTGTGGATGAGGGATTCGGAGTGTAGGAGGGGGCTGCGGGTTGAGGCAGGGGATTGGGATGTGGGTAGGGTTGCCAAGTTTCTATTCACACAAAACTGAACACCCTGAGCAGCCCTGCCCCCTGCCCTGCCTCTCATCTGAGGCCCCGCCCTTCTCCGCCCGCCGCTCACTCCATCCCACCTCTCTCTGTTGCTCTCTCTCCCCACACTCACTCATTCTCTCATTTTCACTGGGCTGGCTCAGGGGGCTGGGGTGTCAGAGGGGGTGAGGGCTCTGGGGTGGGGCCATGGGTGAGGGGTTTGGGGTGCAGGAGCAGGCTCTGGGCTGGGGGGTGGAGTCGAGGGGTTCGGAGTATGGAAGGGGGCTCCAGGTTGAGGCAGGGGGTTGGGGTGTGGGAGGATGTACGGGCTCTGGGCTGGGGGTGTGGGTTCCAGGGTGGGACCAGGAATGAAGCTTTGAGGGTGCTGGAGGGGCCTCTGGGCTGGGGCAGGGAGTTGGGATGCAGAGCGGGTGAGGGCTCTGGATGGAGGTGTGGGCTCTGATGGGGGCAGGGAATGAGGGGTTTGGGTTGCAGCAGGGTGCTCCAGTCTGGGATCGAAGGGTTCGGAGGGTGGGAGGGGGATAAGGTCTGAAGCAGAGGGTTGGGGTGCAGGGGCTCAGGGGTTCAGGCTATGGGTGGCTCCCAGAAGCAGCTCCCAGAAGCAGCGGCATGTCCCCCCTCTGGCTCCAATGCTGAGGCTCAGCCAGGCGGCTCTACGTGCTGTCCTGTCTGCAGGTGTGGCACCCACAGCTCCCATTGGCCACGGTTCCCAGACAATGGGAGCTGCAGGGGCAGCGCTTGGGGCAGGGGCAGCGTGTGGAGCCCCCTGGCTGTCCCTAGGCATAGGAGCCAGAGGGGGAACATGTCGGCTTGGGAGCCACGTGGTGCAGAGGCTAGCAGGGAGCCCCCCAGGCCCTCCGCATGGCGCCTCCAACTAGACAGTCAACGGCTCGGTCAGAGGTGCTGACCGGAGCCTCCACGATCCCTTTCTGACTGGGTGTTCCCATTGAAAACCTGGTCACCCTACCCATTACATGTTACATCGCCTGACACCAACTGTTTATTTACTTTTCCCCTGCACTCCCTACCTTCTATCTTCTTGCTACATACTCTACAATTTACACTCCCTCACACTGACTTACAATTGTAAAACTTATATCACTATCACCTCAGTTTGACCCCTTGTCATTCAACCACCTCTGTGGTGGTGGTCCCTTTCTTGCACCTCTCAAGTTAATGCTGCTAGGAACAAGATTATCTGTGGTGCTGTTTTGTCTGCTCCTAATAATATTGAAGGGTAATATATGGAGCTTGCACGTTGGGTCCTGATTCCTCCTAATGTCCATATGATCAGGTCCTTTCCTCAGTGTGTGAGCTAGCTGTGACTATGCGTACACTGGCCTGATCATCGTTTATCTTTGGCTGAATTAACCGGCACTTAACCACACGTTATGATTGCGGTTGGTTCCATTTTGTTGTAACTTCCAACTTTCTTCTTCCCTCTGCATGATGGCATAAGAAACAGAATATTGGATATTACACATAAGGATAGTCAGGACATAGGCATTGCCATGCTGGATCAGACCAGTGATCCATCTAGTTCAGTAGCCTGTATTTGAAAGTGAGCAGCTTTTGCAGCTGCTTCCTCAGAGGAAGATTCAAGAAACCCTGCAGAAGGCAGTTATGGGCTAACCTGCCCACAAGGAAAATTAGAAAGGCTGCTTTATGTCTGTGGATTTACATCCCTTCCACAACTGTTGGATTTTTTAATCCTTACTCTGGATATTTTTGTTATCCATATAAATGTCCAGTAAGTACAATATTCCAGTATAATATTCTGCACCAGTACACAGTCACATTCGTTCTTTATTTTAACATCTTGCAGAATAATAAGAGTGAAAAAGACAAAATATGAAGGATATTATTAATATACTTCTTTCCCCATAAAATAAGTTATTCTTAAATGACTATGGCTATATTGTAAATTATATTTTTCACACTATTATTAACAGCTTGCCACTAGCAACACACTATAGTCCATATATGTTATCTGCAATTTCACTGCACTTCTATATGAAGGGAAGATAAAAGTTATACTGTATGCAGGTACGCAAATGATGAAGACTCTGGACCTGTGCTTAGAAATTCTCATATGCTCCTGTACTTTGTCCACCTCGACTGACAGGTACTGAAAATTAAATGGTTTACAATAAAAATTCTGTAACCTGAAATGAATCCCCACAGGATAATTAAAGTATCTGTCTCATAAAAAGTAATCTGCTGCTTGTGAAGAATCCTCCATAGCTGAGCAGCAGCCCCGGAGCTCTGGTCAAGTCCGACCTTTAATACTCATAAGATGTAACACTCACCTGCCCTTTATGGGCAATAAGGTATCCTGTGAGGGGCAGCAAAGTGTAGCACTACCAATTCCTTAATGGAAAAATGTTTCCGTGAACACACTTAACAGTTTCCCAGGTTGGCACCCACACCCCTACTCTGACTGGCAGGGGATCCCTAAGCCCAGCTCCTGTTACTCCAGAAGCCCACACCACCCATTCTCAAATTCATACCTTTCCTGCACAACAGCTGTGCTCTAGGACAAACTGTGCCCTCAATGAACTCTGAAAATTCTGCTACCCCTCTAGCTCTACTGAAATCAGGGGGGGCATTCATGCCCATGATGCAATAGATAGCACAGGTTTAACCCCAAGAACAGAAAACCCAAATATTTTATAACCTACTTGAGTCAGGACTTCTTAAAAAGAAAAGGAGGACTTGTGGCACCTTAGAGACTAACAAATTTATTTCAGCATAAGCATAAACTGTAGCTCATGAAAGCTTATGCTCAAATAAATTTGTTAGTCTGTAAGATGCCACAAGTACTCCTTTTCTTTTTTCGAATACAGACTAACATGGCTGTTACTCCAGAACAGGACTTCTTAAGTTAAACAAGAGAAAAAAACGTGTCTAATCAAAATCCAGCATTGGCAGCTACACATACACAATAGCACCTAGTGGCCCCTGCTTACACTGTACAGATAGTGCTAGACACTGTTCAAACACATAGTACAAGACATTTCCATATCATGTATCATCTACATAGACATGACAAACGACTGAAAAAATCAAGTACAGTCATCCCCACTTAGATATAGGGAACTGAGGCACAGAAAGGTTAAATGCCTTGCCCAAGGTCATATAGGAAGTATGTGGCAGAGCTAAGAATGGAACCCAGATGTCTTGGGTTCCAGTCCAGTGCCAAGTAACTGATTTACTGTACAGTACAATCAGCACAACTGGTGCTTTGATTTCAAACCTTCTCAGATTTACTAAACTATTGCCCCTGAAAAACTACGGAGGTGAAACATTCTATATTCCAGCATGTCCAGGGGCAGAAAAAAACACTGAACACAGACACATTGATATGGCAAACATACAACACACTAATACATGTTGACAACAATCCTGTACAGTATTCTGTTCTTGCCGCAATATTCTTTATAAAACCTGATAGCTAGATGTGAGTCCTTCAGATTAAAAGGCTCAATAACAACTGCAGAATTTTGGTAACTAAATAATTAAGTTTGCAACTTCAATTTGGTTTAGAGATCATAAAGAAGTATGTGTCAATTCCAAATTTTCTGAATATATTTAAAATTTGATTTGTAACGTATGTATTAGGGCTAACAATTAATCACAGTTAACTCATGCGATTAACTAAAAAAAATTAATCGTGATTGATCGTACTGTTAACAATAGAATGACAATTGAAAATTATTAAATATTTTTGGATGTTTTCTACATTTTCAAATATATTGATTTCAATTACAACACAGAATACAAAGTGTACAGTGCTCACTTTATATTTATTTTTGATAACAAACATTTGCACTGTAAAAAACAAAAGAAATAGTATTTTTCAATTCACCTCATACAAGTACTGTAGTGCAATCTCTTTATCATGGAAGTTGAACTTACAAATGTAGAGTTATGTATAGAAAAAAACTGCATTCAAAAATAAAACACTGTAAAACTTAAGAGCCTACAAGTCCACTCAATCCAGTTCAGCCAATCGCTCAGACAATCAAGTTTGGTTAAAATTTACAGGAGATAATGCTGCCCGCTTCTCGTTTACAATGTCACCAGAAAGTGAGAACAGGCATTTGCATGGCACTTTTGTAGCCATCGTTGAAAGGTATTTACATGTCAGATATGCTAAATATTCATATGCCCCTTCATTTTTCAGCCACCATTTCAGAGAACATGCTTCCATGATGATGCTCGTTAAAAAAAATGCGTTAATTACATTTGTGACTGAACTCTTTGGGGGAGAATTGTACGGCTCCTGTTCTATTTTACCTGCTTTCTGCCATATACGTCATGTCATAGCAGTCTCAGATGATGACCCAGCACATGTTCATTTTAAGAACACTTTCACAGCAGATTTGACAAAATGTAAAGAAGGTACCAATGTGAGATTTCTAAAAATAGCTACTGCACTTGAACCAAGGTTTAAGAATCTAAAGTGCCTTCCAAAATCTGAGAGGGACAAGGTGCGGAGCACGCTTTCAGAAGTCTTAAAAGAGCAACACTCAGATATGGAAATTACAGAACCCAAACCACCAAAAAAGAAAATCAACGTCTGCTGGTAACATCTGACTCAGATGATGAAAATGAACATGCGTCAGTCCATTCTGCTTTGGATCGTTATTGAGGAGAGCCCATCATCAGCATGGACGCATGTCCCCTGGAATGGTGGTTGAAGCATGAAGGGACATATGAATCTTTAGCGCATCTGGCACATAAATATCTTGCGGCACCAGCTACAACAGTGCCATGTGAACACCTGTTCTCACTTTCAGATGACATTGTAAACAAGAAGTGAGCAGCATTATCTCCTGCAAATTGTAACCAAACTTGTTTGTCTGAGCAATTGGCTGAAGTAGGACTGAGTGGACTTGCAGGCTCTAACATTTAACATTGTTTTATTTTTGAATGCAGTTTTTTTTGTACATAATTCTGCATTTGTAAGTTCAACTTTCATGATAAAGAGATTGCACTACAGTACTTGTATTAGATGAATTTAAAAATACAATTTTTTTTACAGTGCAAATATTTGTAATCAAACATAAATATCAAGTGAGCACTGTACACTTTGTATTCTGTGTTGTAATTGAAATCAATATATTTGAAAATGTAGAAAACATCGAAAAATATTTGAATAAATAGTATTCTATTTTTGTTTAACAATGCGATTAATCACACGATTAATCAATTTTTTTAATTGCTTGACAGCCCTCATTTGTATGTGAAGCCTGCAGTAATGCTAACCTCTTGGAGCCAGTCAGATCTCACAAGCCAAGTGAGGTTCAGCCACCTCTCTACTCAGATTTGAGACACATGGGGAAACGTAAGAAGTGGTGTTGCTGACGTAGTATAAGGCACTCTTCCCCTTCAGTCATTAATGCATCTATGCCCCAGCACGATGCTATAAGCCACTGTATTACTGGACATACTAGCTTTCAAACAGATGTAAAAACATTGTTGTTGCCGGCACCCAGTGTCGAGAGGCTGAACAACAGCTTGAGTTGGTTCGCTACCCGGTGTGCTACACCCAATAATCACAACGGGGTAGAGAAGCAGAAAAGTTTATTTGAAGCTTCAAATAGGTACAGGGAGATTTGAATCTCAAATCCTGTACACAGAGCAGGAAGTTACACAGGCTTTTATACATCCTTTTTCCCAGCATACTTATCCAATAGCAAGCTGCCCCAAGTATCCATATAGCCAGCCAATCCAGTTCCCAGCTAGTTCCGTGGTTCTCTGTATCATTTGTTAAACTATACATAAAGCTGCTTTATTCAGCATTGTTCTTCCATATCTGCCCTGTTTGGCCTTGCTTAGGTTCAGGCAGTCTGACTCTGCAGCATATTGTTGCAGATCCTCAGCATAACTGCTGTGAGTGCCTCCAGGCTGGGGGGCCAAGGACACTTGGGCCTAGTAAGCAGAGTTGCTGCAAGTGCCTCCAGGCAGGAGGGGGGGCCAAGGACACCTGGGCCTAGTGCGAGGGGGCTTCATCGACACTCGTGGTCTTCCATCCCCTCGAGTTACCTAGTGGCCATGCCCCAGTGTCCCCAACATTGTAATTTGTTCAACCAGCAAGCAGAAACACAGCAAAATTAATGCAAACATATTCCTGTATTTGCATTTTGGAGGTGCACACCTGCTCACATGCACACATACACACACACTATTTATTCTCAATTCCTGAGTAACTAAGACCTCTTCCACTCCTGGCATGCCTTCAGCCATCCAATTCTACATCTTGGCTTGTCTTTCTGACATGTCCTCCTGCTGTTTTGCAATTAGCTTCAATGTAACTTGACCAAAAATGAACTTCAAATTTTCCTTCCAAAATTCTCTTCTCTACTCCCATTTTCTGTCACTGCTAGCCTCCCCAGAAGATGAGTTTCATCTCTGAATCCACTCCCTCCCTAACCAGCCTGGATTCTGTAAAGGAAAATGAAGTTGCTTACTTATCTATTTTTCTGGATATGTCAATAAAATAGCGTATAAAGGGAAACTGGTTGATATAATTTATTTGGACTTTCAAAAAGCCTTTTTTTCTAAGTCAAAGAGCCCTAAATAGTCATGGAGTGATGGGTAAAGTAATGTAATGGTAAGAAACAGAAAATAAAGAGTAGGAATAAATGGACATCTTTAAAAAAGGGAAGAAGGAGGATCCAGGGAACTACAGGCCAGTCAGCCTCACCTCAGTCCCTGGAAAAATCATGGAGCAGGTCCTCAAAGAATCAATCCTGAAGCACTTGCATGAGAGGAAAGTGATCAGGAACAGCCAGCATGGATTCACCAAGGGAAGGTCATGCCTGACGAATCTAATCGCCTTTTATGATGAGATTACTGGTTCTGTGGATGAAGGGAAAGCAGTGGATGTATTGTTTCTTGACTTTAGCAAAGCTTTTGACATGGTCTCCCACAGTATTCTTGTCAGCAAGTTAAGGAAGTATGGGCTGGATGAATGCACCATAAGGTGGGTAGAAAGCTGGCTAGATTGTCGGGCTCAACGGGTAGTGATCAATGGCTCCATGTCTAGCTGGCAGCCGGTATCAAGTGGAGTGCCCCAAGGGTCGGTCCTGGGGCCGGTTTTGTTCAATATCTTCATAAATGATCTGGAGGATGGTGTGGATTGCACTCTCAGCAAATTTGCGGATGATACTAAACTGGGAGGAGTGGTAGATACGCTGGAGGGGAGGGATAGGATACAGAAGGACCTAGACAAATTGGAGGATTGGGCCAAAAGAAATCTGATGAGGTTCAATAAGGATAAGTGCAGGGTCCTGCACTTAGGATGGAAGAATCCAATGCACCGCTACAGACTAGGGACCGAATGGCTAGGCAGCAGTTCTGCGGAAAAGGACCTAGGGGTGACAGTGGACGAGAAGCTGGATATGAGTCAGCAGTGTGCCCTTGTTGCCAAGAAGGCCAATGGCATTTTGGGATGTATAAGTAGGGGCATAGCGAGCAGATCGAGGGACGTGATCGTTCCCCTCTATTCGACATTGGTGAGGCCTCATCTGGAGTACTGTGTCCAGTTTTGGGCCCCACACTACACGAAGGATGTGGATAAATTGGAGAGAGTCCAGCGAAGGGCAACAAAAATGATTAAGGGTCTGGAACACATGACTTATGAGGAGAGGCTGAGGGAGCTGGGATTGTTTAGCCTGCAGAAGAGAAGAATGAGGGGGGATTTGATAGCTGCTTTCAACTACCTGAAAGGGGGTTCCAAAGAGGATGGCTCTAGACTGTTCTCAATGGTAGCAGATGACAGAACGAGGAGTAATGGTCTCAAGCTGCAGTGGGGGAGGTTTAGATTGGATATTAGGAAAAACTTTTTCACTAAGAGGGTGGTGAAACACTGGAATGCGTTACCTAGGGAGGTGGTAGAATCTCCTTCCTTAGAGGTTTTTAAGGTCAGGCTTGACAAAGCCCTGGCTGGGATGATTTAACTGGGAATTGGTCCTGCTTCGAGCAGGGGGTTGGACTAGATGACCTTCAGGGGTCCCTTCCAACCCTGATATTCTATGATTCTATGATTCTATGACATTTTTCATCATGGCAAAATGTTAACAACGGGGTGCCACAAGGTTCCATTCTAGGACCAGTGTTGTTTAATATATTTATTAATGATCTGAGAAAGGCATTGGCAAAATTTGCAGATGACATAACATTAAATCTGAAGAGGCGTGGACAAAATAATGAATAGTATAGTGAAGGTAGACTAGGAACCTCTGTTCATCCTGCCACATTATACAAGAACAAGCAGCCATGAACTGAATCTAGAAAAGTAGGAAATTTACAGCTGATGAAAGGAAATAATTTTTTGTGCAATGCACAATTAGTCATTGGAACTCATTGCCACAACATATCACTGAGGCCAAGAGCTTAACAGAAGTCTAACCTGTACTGGATATTTATATGGATAGACTATTCAGAGCTGTAATAGTAAATATTAAAAAATAAGTGAAGTGGGAAAGGGATAGTGAGGACTGTTGTGATTATTGGATCTAAAAAATTACCCCAATTCTTCGTTCAAATGTAAAAAGTAAGTGCAAGTTCATACAATGTCACAATAACATATGCAGTGTTGTAGCTCACAAGCGTGTCTTTCTCACCAACAAAAGTTGGTCCAATAAAAGATATTACCTCACCCATCTTCCCACAATAACCTGTAATTTTCTGCTTGCTTAGAAATTAACCAGGGAACATAGGTCAAGTTGTTTTCAGTAATTAAATGTTATAAAACAGGTGCAAGAAAACCACACAGAGAAACTAGATTAGTTCAAACAAAAAAGGACCTACTGATACGATTCAAGGATTGTGTTAAAATTTGCTTGTTAAAAATAGGAGATGTGGAGCTAGAAGTTAATGAATCAAAATTGGTGTGGCAGATATTAGGCCTACCTGTTGGACAAAATAATGAAGATGAACTATGCTACCAGTTTCTTCCCTTTCTGGGTTTCTTAAAAAGTTTGAAAAAAAAAAGTTCTGTTCTCCCGTCCCACCTTGAATTCCAGCTCATCTTTTTCATCTTATCTTCCCTGACCCATGATAGAAGGAGCAACACAAACTGAAAGACTTTCTTCCTCAGAGGAAGGTCACTATGTCTTGCTCTGTTCAAAGAACTTTGTTTTTCACTTGTGAGTCCTGAAAATAATAGCATCATGACAGCCAGTCCTCAACCCATCAGTGGGGATACCCACTAGTATCCCCACTAATTGCTAGCACTGCGAAGGTATGTACGATCCTGTTCTGTTCCCTTCCTTTTGTGTTGCTTTCCCCACACTTTCTTCCTCCTCTCCTCTCTTTTATTCTCTGGGCTTTTTATCAAATCCTGAAATCAATGGCATAGCATCAGCACAGTGAGATGAGATGACCACAATCCTGTGCTGTCTAAGGAAAAAAGACTCAACCAGATGATGTCCCTGACCGGCATGTGTACCAGGGTCCAAGAAACTGGTGCCATGGTTGACTGGCCATCCAAAGTATCTGTTCATGACCATCCATCCATCCAGTTTTCTAAAGACATCAACAAAAGCCATATGTTCCCCACCTTTTCTATCCTATCTCCCCTTCACCTTGTGTTGGTCTGTTTGTTAGAAACAGGAGAAATAAATATGCTTTACACATCAGGACTGAAAGTAAAATTAACCCCGTCCTTTTAATCAAAGAAAGGTTGCTGGTTGCTCTGATATTTTATCTCCAGAAAAGAGAGACTTTAAAGATTTTGACCGTTTGTCAATTTCAGGTTTTACTACAAATGCTTGTTTTAATTTCTTGTTCTTTCTTGTGTTTGATTGAGAAACTTTCAGCTAAGGCTATCAATTAATCACAGTTAATGCATGTGATTAATGCAAAACAAATTAACTAGATTAAAAAATAGTCACGATTAATTGCAGTTTTAACAATAATAGAATACCAATTTAAATTTATTATAACTATTTTGGATGTTTTTCTACATTTTAAAATATATTGATTTCAATTACAACATGGAATACAAAGTGTACAGTGCTCACTTTATATTTTTATTTTTATTGCAAATATTTACACTGTAAAAAAGATTTAAAAGAAATAATACCCCTCTTCAGTGGGGCTCCAACTTAAGCACTCCTAGTGGCTGCACCTGTTGCAATATTGCATGGGGAGACATATAATCTCTCAAATAGGCAGAGTCAAAACTATGTAGGGATTTATAAGTCATAAAGAAGACATTAAACTCCACCCAGAAGCCAATCAGCAACTAGCCCAGATCATATAGCACTAGTATCCCATGACCCCAATGAGATAAGCTAGACATCACATTCTGCACCAGCTTCAGTTTGTGGGTGGATTCTCCTGAAATAATGCAATATTTTCCCTTATCCACTGACACCAATGGCTAGTGGGACATAAATTAATTTCCTGACCCTGTCACAATGGTCTGGTTACTGGTATATTTGTATAGTCTGTTAATCTGTTTATGTAATACATTCCCTTCTCCCTACAGTATATATTTTAATAATTTTCTCAGAATTCATGTATTGTATAGTTTCTTTTCAACCAGCAGAATGCCCTTCCTTAGATGCAATTCTGGGCATGAGGCATTTAACATGAAAATTAACCTAGTTGTGTACATCTGCACAGCAAAGACTTAGGTACAAAAATTGATGGGACAAGCCAATTAATTATCAAGTTAATTTAACTGCAAATATAACTACCCTATACATGCCAACAAATGTTCTCATTTACTCTGTATTTTGTATATAAAATCTGTAGAAGGTATATTGCAAATAGAGTGTTTTAATATGTTATTTTCATGGACGCCTCTGGCACACTCAGTAGTACACATTACTATTAAAAGATGCTACATGTGTATCTAAGACTGTAGAAGAATTTGTCCTCACCTCTTCTATTGCAAACAGTATGTGTAAACTCCGTAGCATGGAACTATGTGGCTAGACGCCAGCAGAAGACTGCTCTCCCATACAGTTTAGGAGATCTGCAGACTCCTGAGCGGCTAGGGAAGGCACAAACAGTTAGAAACGGAACTGTTTAGGTGACCCGTCTGGCCATAAGAGGACTTCAAAACTTCTCCTGCATGCAGTGATTTAAACTCTAAGCAGATTAAAGGAGTCAGTGCACATTCAACATAATCCAATCAAAGAAGTTTTGTGTGCACTTAATTTACCAGCACAAGTATCCCCCGTCAGCCTGCTTGGACATTACTGTGATGGAGTTCTTTAAGAGCCCCTCTGAACTCCTTAGCAGCCTGACACCTGGCTGGTGGAGCTCTTACGGTCCTGGCAAACCTCTGAAATGCTTCTAACAAGGCATCTATCTGTGGTATGCAGCTCCTAAGGTGCACTGGGGCATTCGCAAATAGGAGCCATTGTCTCAGCCCCAGTTGTGCCTAATAATTTGGAGCAGTTCACTGCCTAAGTTAAATTAGCTAGCTGTACATGCAGGCACAGCATACCCTTCCTTAAGGATACACTTAAGTTGAAGGGAGGGAGGGGGGTTGGAATCTACTGCACTTTCTCAATCAGCAACTTTTTAAGGCTCACAATTTCTTCAAATAAAATCAATGTACTCTGGAATAAGACAGGCCATGCACAACTCCTCAGTGAGGTTATTTTCAGGTGTTTCAGCTGTAGGGTTATTCATAAAGCTCAGAAAGATATTTTTCTATAGGGAAAAGTGTATTTTTTCACCCTTGAAAAGAGACAAAATCATGTATGCACAATTTTTTTAAATCACCTTTGTGGAGACACTGAGGGCCAAATTCTCACCTGCATGAAAAACCCATTTGGCATGGCAAGAAGAGGTGGAGGAGAGAGCCCTGTGGGCTAATCTGCACTGGTCCAGCCCTGGAGTGACTTAGAGCAGCCTAGAGGCTGATTTAACTTGCACTAGTGGTACATGGTCCTTAAAAACAATGCTGTGTCACGCCCCGTCCCACTTTCATCATGCCCTCTGCACTGGAAAGGGGTTGGAAGGCTGGAATCTGCCAGATTGACAGCACTGGAAAATTCCCCTCCACCAGATAAATTATCCACTGGGCTGTTATGGCCAGAATCCAAGTGCTTTTCACTGCCTGAATGGCATGAATGGGGCAGAACAGAAACCAGAAGTTGGACCCAAGGCTGGAAAATTTCATCTCAAAGCTTGAACATTTCAGCAAGTACTGAATGGGAGGTGACATAGAAACTCTTACACATCTTTAACTGTAGTGGTCTCTGTCAGACGCCAATGTAAAACCCACTTTAGAATAACTTTCCTATCCATCCTTGTACTATCTAGAATAAGGAATATCCTGCTCCTGAAGGTTTACAACTTTTTAAAACTGTGGCCTGCTGCTGCTTCTGACGACAACCAGTATGCCAGAATCCCAAGTATTGGAGGCAACAAACAGAGAAGAAAAGTCTTCAGTTAATTTATGGATTACCTTTTGCTGGTTTTCTACAGATTTTCAAGATACCCATATCCACTGTTGGATTCTGGCTGTAACAGCCCAGTGGATAATACAGATAGTAACAATGAGGAGGCAGTTGCTGTGCATATATGCAGGCGTGAAAGTAGGTTAGAGGACTTACTGGTACGCCGGAGTCCTGAGCAGGGGGCATGGCCTCAACCGGAAGAGGCAGGGCCTTAAATCCCTGGGCCCTTTAAATCGTGATTTAAAGGGCCTGGGGCTCCAGCTGTGGTAGTGGTGGCTGGGAGCCTGGTGCCCTTTAAATCACACCCGAACTACCAGCTGCAGAGGCGGCTGGGGGCTTGGGGATGATTTAAAGGGCCCAGGGCTCCAGCTGCTGCTACCGCAGCGGAGTCCCGGGCCCTTTAAATCATTGAGGAGCCCTGGGGGCTCCCGACTGCCACTGCTACCCCAGGGCTCGGGCAGCAGGACTCACGCAGGGATTTAAAGGGCTGGGGCGGTAGCGGCGGCTGGAGCTCTGGGGCCCTTTAAATTCCCGCCAGAGCCCCACCGCCGCTACCCCAGGGCTTGGGCAGCAGGACTCAGGCATACCGGTAAGTCCTCTAACTTTCACCCCCGCTAGCAGGGCTCATGCGGGGATTTAAAGGGCCGGGGCGGGAACGGCAGCTGGAGCTCCAGGGCCCTCTAAATCCCCGCCGCAGCCCTGCCGCCACTACCCCAGGGCTTTAAACTGGCGTCTGGGAAAGCCAGTCCCGGTCCGGCGCACTGGCTCTTACCGGTATGCTGTACCGGGGCGTATAGGCTTACTTTCACCTCTGCTTATATGCCTACTTAAGTTAATAGGGGGCATGCTTGCCTTGTCCTCCCCACACCTTTGTTTATTTCACCCACCTGTTCTTTTTGTATCATCTGTATAGATTGTAAGCTGTTTTTGTCAACAACTGTCTTTTTGCTGTATACATAGAGGTACCGAGAGCAGTGGGGCCCTGATCTCTAGACTGGCAGAAAATAACTAATAACAATAACAATAAGCTATAATACTTTGTATTTGGAAATGAAATATACATTCATGAATATGCAGCAACTCACTTCAGAACTAGCAGGTGGCTATTTCAAGCAAATACAAGTAATTATACAAATACACATATCCACACATATATGTATTTATGGTAAAAAGAGTACTCAGTGTAAATTCATGAAGAATCCAGACATATGCTGCACTGTGAATATTCCCAATATTTTAAATCAACCAGTCTTATGAGTATGCATGTCCCATCCTAGTATGGGAAATATTTCCAACTACACTGTATGCTGCTTAGCAAACACAAAGGGCAGAGGACAACAAATGCCAGGTGCTGAATGGAGAACTGTATTTCATACACTGCCGGATGAAAAACATATCAGGAAAATTCTCAAGAACAATGTTCTGTCAAAACTAGAAGTATTATATTGTATGTTGTTCTGTCAGAATAAAATACAAATAAGTTAGTACAAAATATGTATGGGAGACTAAAAACAAATCCATATTGTTATATCAAGATCACAGGCCTATGGGTTTGCTCTTCAGGGCAGACATCTATTTGGTGGCATAGAACATAAAAGCGTCTGCAACGTATACTCTCAACAGCTAAGCATGCAGGTGGGCGCAGAATGATTTGAGAGATACTTTTAAAATGACACAGTTAAGAATTTGCACAAAATTGAAGGCGCTGTGCACAGGGGGGATGGTTAGGCTGATTTTTTCCTACGAGGCTAGAGTCCGTGCAACAAAGCAGCCATCTAAATGCCATAAAATGGAACAGAAGAGTGGCTTAACCCAGTCAGTCTAAAACTGGACTGAAAGCCATTGTAGATGAGATGATTGAACAAGTGCAAGGTGTACAGGCACATACTGAGTAATTGGGCCAGTGCATTCTGGAAACCTAGAGTGACCAATTAGTGGACTATCCTGAGAAGCTACTCAATGAAATGTCATGTTTTCATCATGCAGCTTTTTGTACCAAAGGGTTTTTACATTTAATAAAGAGGCTAGTTAAAGGCACTGGTTTACAATATAGAAAAGTAACTCTCATTTTATGTTTATAAAAGTTGTAACCACTGAGGGTAAGGATTTCAAATATAATGCAGCTCTTCAGTGATACTTTCCCCTTAATATTAATACTGACTACAAATGTTTGCTCTTGAGTTTGTCTGAACATGAAATGAATTTGTGTGATGTCCAAACAGCTTTAGCTTGTCCCTGTAATTGTTTACAGTGTGCACAGTTTTGATGTGCTGGGCCAGATTGTCCTTTCAGTTACAGCAGGGTAAAGCAGGACTGACATGACTGGAGTGAAGGAGTTATCCTGGATTTACCTCACTGTGACTGAGCAGACACTTACCCACTGTTTTATTTTGCAAGCTCTTTGGATGTTTTTGTAAAACAGAAAATTAAACGAATCCAGGGAGCCAACTGAAGGCAAATCCTCCATTCCTCCTGCACCAAGCAAGAGCTGCCAGGCTTGGTATAGGGGTTTCTGCAGGGGTGGAAAGAAATTCTCCCTCAGAAGCTCTCCATATATCAGATTTCAGAGTAGCAGCCGTGTTAGTCTGTATTTGCAAAAAGAAAAGGAGTACTTGTGGCACCTTAGAGACTAACAAATTTATTTGAGCATAAGCTTTCGTGAGCTACAGCTCACTTCATCAGATGCATTCAGCTGTAGCTCACGAAAGCTTATGCTCAAATAAATTTGTTAGTCTCTAAGGTGCCACAAGTACTCCTTTTCTTTTTGCATATATCAGAGTGTCTGCAACTTAACATCTGGGTACCTGTAAAGTAACATCCATATTGTGTCATTATGGCAGCACTTACTGCATGTCTATATTGCAGGCTGGGAGTAAGCCTCCCGGTCTAGGTTGCTTTGCTCAAGCTAGTGCATTAAAAATAGCAGCATGGCTGTTCAGGCATGGGCAGTGGCTTGGGTTAGCTCCCTGACTGCAAATGTGCCTACCTGCTGGGCCCGAGCTTGGGTGGCTAGCTCGAGCTGCCACCCATGCCACAATGTGCGTACTGCTATTTTTAGAACATACTAGCTTGAGCAGAGCTAGTGCGAGTCTAACTACCTAGGCTGGGAGGCATGGTCTCTGCTGCAGGCAAGATCATGACCGTATTGTCCTAGGCCAGGGATCGGCAACGTTTGGCATGCGGCCTGCCAGGGTAAGCTCCCTGGTGGGCCGGGCCAGTTTGTTTACCTGCCGCATCTGTAGGTTCGACCGATCGCGGCTTTCACTGACCGCGGTTCACCGCTCCAGGCCAATGGGGGCTGCAGGAAGCGGCGCGGGCCGAGGGATGTGCTGGCTGCCACTTCCTGCAGCCCCCATTGGCCTGGAGTGGCCAACCATGGCCAGTGGGAGCCGCGATCGGCCGAACCTGCAGACGCGGCAGGTAAACAAACCGGCCCGGCCCGCCAGGGGGCTTACCCTGGTGGGCCACGTGCCAAACATTGCCGATCCCTGTCCTAGGCAGTTAACAAGCACATGATAAGGGACAGTCTCTGCAGTGTAAATAGCAGTCTAAGCCAGACAGAGAGGGTGGGAATGAAAACAGAGAGGTGAAATGACTTGCCCAAGGTCACACAGCAGCAAAGCCAGAAAGAGAACCCTAGCTCTCTCAATTCCCAGTCCAGTGGCCTGTCCACTAGATCACTCTGTTTGTCTGTGAAGAGCTAGTAGCTATATTTCAAACACCAATTTCTAGAAATATATTATTCAGTCAATACTATTTATATAACTTAATAATTTCATTATGCACAGCCTCCAATATTGTTAACAATTTGCAGCCAAGTATTTACAAAATAGATAACTACACAATTAGATTAAAATCCCGTTAGTTTTGCCTCCAACCGTACGGCTTTTTCTCAGTCTCCAGGGATGTTAATTGATATATCTTTGTAAACAAATGCGTGATGTTCTCTGTAGACTGATGAAACAATACCCTTATTTTTTAAAAAACGGATTTTAGATTCAAGCACCAACTTCCCCTGCACCTTACTTACACTTACATGCCTAACCCTGCTATCTGTAGGACTGGGATATCTCCGACTAGAAGGGAAAAATATTACTTTATAATTTAATCTTCAATTTTATTTGGCTTTCAAATGTATAAAGGAGCCTTATTTAACTATAAAGAACTACTCAATATTTCTATTGAAAGAAAATTCAACCTTGTAGAAATATGTTATGTAAAATGGTTGAATTTGTTTGCTTTTTGTTCACATTATTCAGTGGAAAAATACAAAATGCTGTAATGACCCCCCAAATCTGACTTTAAAATTCGGTTTATTTAGAACGCAAAAATGCACATGAAATTTAATCAGTATCTCAAGTCACATTATGTACTACAGGAAGTGAGCAAATAAATTAGCTGAACTGGGACATTGTCCCAGATCCACCCTTACTTGGTTACAGCACCCTTTCCTAGGAACTTCCAGCAGGGGAAGCTCTTAGCACGTCAGTGTCTCCACACTTCTTTAAGAGACAGCAAAGTTTAGTCAAGACCGGGCAAAGGCAGAAAAAAAAAATCAATGAAAAAGCAAACGGCAATGTAATAGCTGTATTGGCAGTTAATAAGAATATAGTCCAATTAAATGCCTTTGCTGTGTTTTAAATGTCTTTATCACCTGTATAGAAAGTTTTCAACTTTTTTTTTTTGTATATAAGTCTGAGGTTCACAAAAGTCCATCAGTGAGAGAACAGTTGTCCACTTCAAGGTTGACAGCCAGTCTTCAAGCTTTATGTTTTGCACACTAATCCCTCATCTGTGGGTTACTGAAAACTACTTGCATTTTTGTTCCCAGTTCACCTTGGTGAAAAAACCCAATTCCATAAATGATAAATCCAGTGTCTGCAGAAAGACAGTCACCTAATTGCACAGTGAAGCAGAAGAAAGCCTTGCAAATGGTATACAATTTTCAAAGTGTTCCAAGCCTTAGGCAAAAGCCTTTCAACTGTGTCTAAAACTGAATGATAAAATATGTTGTACAAATTATCTGTGAACAGGAAACATGTGGTAGTGGCAGGGGACTGAAATGTAACACTTGTAAAGAAATAGGAACTGCCAGTCATTTATACCCTTTTACTTTTCTTTCAGTTGCAAGTTCCATCATTTTTTTTCACCATCAGTTGTTGTTCAAGTTTATAATAAAACATTTATCAGATCTCACTAGGCCAATTACAGCTTTTGTATCAGAAACAACAAAAAATAATACCCTGCATGTGGCTAAAGGTTCAGTTTCGTCCCTTTCTACATACTCTTAAAATGTTTCTGTGTAATCATTTTGAGAATGCATGTGGGATGGAATTTTGAAAAAGCCTGAGTGCTCCAGAAATGGATAAGATGCCAATCCACAATATTTTGGACCCAGGTAATAATAAATTGAGAAAAATGTCTCAATTCTTGTCTATAAAATAAAAATAATAATAAATAATAATAATTTAATAATAAATGTAATGCACAATTACTATTCAACAAGAAACAGAGAAGGCTCTTTTCTGAAAGCTCATTTGTGCCGCCTGACTCTAAGTTCCGACAGTGATGGTGTATCCTATAACAGCTCCTGTTTTTTAAAGATGTAATTCTTATCACCAGTACCAACCCCTGTGCACAGTGGTCCTCACTTATGGAATTTTTAGTTTGTCTCTAAAACAACACTTCAGGGTTTTAAAAAAATGTTTCTAGTTTGTGCTTCACCTTGCAGAAAAAAAGTAAACTTTTACCTAGTTTCAGAAAATTATCTGGGGAAGCAGAAACACTAGGAGATTTAAATCTACTACATAAAAAAAATCCACTTTCAACCACTCAAAACCGAAGTCCTTTATGACGCACTTTGAAGGGGTTCTTTGGGCCTTGATTTAGCAATGCACTTATGCATGTGATTAACTTTAATCATGTGCTTAAGCTCATCACTGCTCAGCAAAGTGTTTAAGTGCTTTGCTGAATGACAGCCTTAGTTTTTATTTTAAAACCTTGCTCTAGGCTTTTGTTACTTTGCTGTGTATTACCTGTCTAATTAGATCACATAAGGTGTGCTCAGTCTACTGTGGTGTTGATGCCTCACCATCATGGTAGCTTTACTCAATGCATAGAGGTGCTCTTTGTGGATGGAAACATGTAAACCGGTGCACTGAGATATGTTGATAGGACAAATTGCTATAAAGCTAAATTATATGGGTAGGATTTTTCAGAAGTGCCCAGTGCTGGCCTAACTTTGTTGTCATTGAAATTGATTGTAAAACTCCCACTGACTTCAATGGGAGCAGAGTTAGGCCAATTGCTAAATATTTTTGGAACTCCCACCAATAATAAGTAATATGGGGAAGTTTACACTTCCACTCCCTGGGCTGTGGATCAGCAGAGAACTTCTGCTTTGGTTGGGAGGTGCCAGTCTGGCACCTTTTATGAGCACTAAATTTACCTGAAACTTGGTTTTAAAAAAAAGGAAAGAAAAAGAAACAAACCACTGTCTGGCCTGGCAGACCAAAACACTGAGTGGAGACAAATTCAGATCCAATGCAGTCCCCAACTCCTCAGGCTGTGAGAGCTACTTGCTTCGACTGGGTGCTCGGACACTAGGGGTAAAAAACCTTATATTAGCTGGTTCATGGAATGTAGCTAATTGGCTAAGAAGGGAGCCACATCCAGTTGAATTTATTTCTTCACACAAAACACAGTCAACCTGTGGAACTCTTTGCCAGAGGATGTTGTGAAGGCCAAGACTATAACAGGGTTCAAAAAAGAACTAGATAAATTTATGGAGGATAGGTCCATCAATGGCTATTAGCCAGGGTGGGGAGGGATAGTGTCCCTAGCCTCTCTTTGCCAGAAGCTGGGAATGGGTGACAGGGGATGGATCACTTGATGATTACCTATTCTATTCATTCCCTCTGGGGCACCTGGCAATTGTCCACTGTTGTAAGACAGGATACTAGGCTAGATGGACCTTTGGTCTGGCTCAGTATGGCCATTCTTATGTTCTTATGAACAGATGACTGTCAAAAAAGTCTTGAGAAGTGAAGGGAAATAAAAGGCAAGGACAAAGAGAATTCCTGATCAAACAGGTACCCCCAAATGAGTACCTGTAATGTGTTTCCACAAGCTGCCATTGACTTGCCTCTATAAAAATATAATGTAGTTTAATGCAAATTTTCAGGATAATTTCTCTTTTAGATTATAAACCCCAGTTTGAAGGAATGCTGCTCCTGAGAAAGAGCTGTACAGCACAGTGGGTTTGCATGTTTTCATGATAATAATAATTTAGGTTTCAGAGTAACAGCCGTGTTAGTCTGTATTCGCAAAAAGAAAAGGAGTACTTGTGGCACCTTAGAGACTAACCAATTTATTTGAGCATGAGCTTTCGTGAGCTACAGCTCACTTCATCGGATGCATACCGTGGAAACTGCAGCAGACTTTATATACACACAGAGATCATGAAACAATACCTCCTCCCACCCCACTGTCCTGCTGGTAATAGCTTATCTAAAGTGATCATCAAGTTGGGCCATTTCCAGCACAAATCCAGGTTTTCTCACCCTCCACCCCACCCACACACAAACTCACTCTCCTGCTGGTAATAGCCCATCCAAAGTGACAACTCTCTACATAATGTGCATGATAATCAAGGTGGGCCATTTCCTGCACAAATCCAGGTTCTCTCACCCCCTCACCCCCCTCCAAAAAACACACTGTTTTTGGAGGGGGGTGAGGGGGTGAGAGAACCTGGATTTGTGCAGGAAATGGCCCACCTTGATTATCATGCACATTGTGTAGAGAGTTGTCACTTTGGATGGGCTATTACCAGCAGGAGAGTGAGTTTGTGTGTGGGTGGGGTGGAGGGTGAGAAAACCTGGATTTGTGCTGGAAATGGCCCAACTTGATGATCACTTTAGATAAGCTATTACCAGCAGGACAGTGGGGTGGGAGGAGGTATTGTTTTATGATCTCTGTGTGTATATAAAGTCTGCTGCAGTTTCCACGGTATGCATCCGATGAAGTGAGCTGTAGCTCACGAAAGCTCATGCTCAAATAAATTGGTTAGTCTCTAAGGTGCCACAAATAATAATTTACATTTTTATGCAGCCTTTCATTCGAAAGCATCCCAAAGTGCTTCATAAACACTCTCCATAGAATGCCACAGATATGCAACCAAATAGAGAATGACAAGGGGAAAACTTGTTAATGTAAAGGGGAAACTTTGTGAAAAAGAGGCAGGAGCAAACCCATACTCTCATGAAAAGTATTATGTGATCTTTAATGACTACATACAGAAAATGGAGCCTCATTTTTTTAAAGATCTCATCCAAAAGAGTCCCCCATATGATGTGCAATGAACCAAATATATCCATTTGAGAAGGATAAAGACTGAAACAACCACAATGAGATTTGGGCTTTGTGGCTTTAAAGTTCCCCAACTTGAAAGTTAGGCTTTAAGTCAATTCCTTCCAAAATTTTTCTGATATGAACTAAAAGCCAAATCCTGAGGTCCTACTTCAGTCTTTATTGTGTCCTACTTCAGGCAAATCTCACTGAAGTCAATGGCAGTTTATGTAATTATGGACTGAGTAAAAACTGAAGGCCATCTTCCTAGGGAAAATCCTCTGGAATGGGCCCCAGAGGGTGGGAAGATATGGACGACTCCCCTCACAGAGTTTCAATGAGGTTGTTCCATCGGGATGGGGGAAGGGAAGATGGGGAGTTTCCAGTCTTATCCTGAGGAGTGAGCAATGTGGGGTTAACCTCTAAAACTCACTGATCTCAGAAGGTTCCACTCAAGAGCTCAGCCACCTGCATGAGAGCCCTGGATCACCTTACTGGCTCTAGAGCGTCCCAAATTATGTGTCCATGTGGCATATAGCAAAGAAATTAACTGAGATTTATGCCTTAATCTGGTGTTTCAATTCAAGGTCAACTGAATTACCGTCCACCTACCCACAGTGTAATTCTCCCTATAGTTCCAACTGTGAATATTATTTCTTACTTCCCTACATTAAAAAAATTATGCAGTGTTGCTGGTGGAGAAATGTCTGCTTTCCTCCACCCCAGCAGTGGCTGCAGTGCTCAGTGAATGATCCCTCTGTTTGCAAAGCCGTTATTCCTAATGTTATTTCCACGCTGATGCTTTCCAGTCATCTCAGTCAGGAGGGCTTTATCAGAGCTGCTTTTTCAGTCAATCACTCCTTCTGTAATCTTGTGCTTTTAAATATAATTTAAAGTTAAAACCCACCTTGCAGTCTAGAGCTTCTGCAAAGAAGCTGTCGATTAAAGACACCATGTGGGAGTAAAGATCGGTGAGTCCAAAATCAACTCAGGCTGTGGATTTTTCTGCAGGAGGACAGGAAGGGGGGGGGGGAAGCATGGCCCAGGGATTAGGGCAGTGGTTTGGGATCTGGACAATCTGGCTTCAATTTCCTGATCTAGCACAGGATTCCTGTATGACCTTGGGCAAGTCACTAAGCCTCATTGTCCCTCAGTTACCCATCTGTCCTTCGAGAGGCAATGGGCACTGCTACAATAAAACCTGCCCATTGAAACATCATGAAAATTACTGAGTTGGTCACAGGCTACACACCCAGGACCAGGAGAGACTATTCTTCAGCTGGTACAACTGACTAAGCAGAAGGGACAACCTATTGTCCTTTTTACTGATATCTGAAAGAGCTCATACTAGGCTGGTATATAGTGCTAGCACAGAGAGCTAGGGTGAAGATTTGAGAGAAATGTAGGATTCATCTGCTAGGCACTGAGGAGGTAGTGATCTAATAGATAGGATGTGATCCAGAAGACCAGGGTTCTGTTCCCAGCTCTGACATAGTCTGTTGTTTGACTCTGACCTTTTCACTTTTCTGTGTTCTTGTTTCCCTTCCCACCGAGAATCAGTCTTGATTATTTATCTTGTCAGCTCTTTGAGGCAGGGACCAACTCCTACTACAAGTTTGTTCAGTGCCTAGCACAATGGGGCCTCAATCTCAGTTGGGACTTGTAGGTATTACTATACAAATAATAAATAATACTGGTAGTAAGTTATGTTGTCATGGCTATAGGGCAAACTGCACCTCAGACTCTTTTTAGTGCCTCTCAAGTGCACCCCCCAGGTGACAAGCCTGGACTCCTGCACCTCACTGTGGGTGGAACCATGTGGCCCGAACACTGTTAGACTGGACATCTGGGCTGCCACCCTTCTGGTTTCCAAATGTATTAAAAAACAGGTCCAACTTGGTTTTGGCACCTCTGTGAGTTTCCCTTTGGGACCCTGTGCCAGCAGACATTTGCAGTGTCTTCAAACCAAAGCTATATTTATTCATTCCTCAAAAGATACACAACATGTAGAGCAAATGGTAAGAACAAGAAAGAGACTAAACAATGGGTATTCCTTATTCATTTGTTAGTTCCCCTCAGCTCAACTAACCCCGCCTCTGGCAAGGAGAAACAGATCACGCTTGCTCACAATATCTGTGTCTCTCTGTGTTTTAGAAAGTCTGTCATCTTTCACTGATACTCTGGGCCATCTCTCTGGTTCACTCAATTTCTTTCCCTTTCCTAGTGAGTTTGAGGATTTTTTAAAAATCCCCTTTGATCCCTTGAGAAGTGTGTCAGAGGTCAAGTCAAGTGCCAACTCTTGGCCACTCACCAGACTGCTAAATGGGATCCAGTCAGTGAATCCCCAGATGTTTTAAACCTCTGATTCATTCCGGTTGGAAAATAAAGCCTCTCAACAGAATCCAGGCATTATCTCTGTCTTGGAGTCCCTAGGCACACTTTTCAGGGTGCAGACCAACTGTGTAGCACCATGTCCTGAGAGCTTAGACCACATGGTCCACTGACCAGCCCCTTGGAATAGTGCTGGCCCCTCAGACTTCTCCCAGAACTCCACCCAAAGGTGTGAGCCTTTTGACTTACCTTTGCATGGGGCCACATGGTAGGTGCAACACATAATGTACACAGACCCTTTTCACAGAATTCTAATACCATTGTGCTTTACTTAACATATAAAGCATGGAGAATACAGACCATATAGAAAACAACAAACATCCTGAACCCAATGCCTCTCTCTCCAGTTCACCCTTTCCTTGGGAATCCTTGGGGGGACCAACTGAGTTCAGGTAGGCAAAGTTCTCCCTTGCCTCATTAGGCTTCTGCAGCAGCTTCTGTCTGCTTGAGCTGGTGAAAATGGCCGAAGCCCCTGAATAATCGCAGTCTCTCTGTCAGGTGACTCCCATATCAGACTCCTCAGATGTTTCCAGACTGTGACCAGGTGACATTGTTGCTAGGTGACCTCTCCCCTAATAAACCAGTTCTCCTGGGTGGGAACCAGCCTATTGTTTAGAGCTATTCCATTTCAGTGGGAGAGTACTGAAGTCAATAACTCTCTATTGTCATCCCTTTGCCATCAGCCTCTGGAATTCCAGTCCAACATGGATGTAACAGGACAACAGAGAAGGTAAAGAGCCCCACATCCAAAATGGAGTCTGCAGTCCAACACAGATACACTTAAAGAGCCCCCAATATCAAACAGAATTCATAGGTTGTATGTATGGATTACACAAATAACCAGAAAGAGTAGACCATTCTAATTTTCCCCCCATGGCCAAGCCATTGCTATCTTAAGTCCTTTGAAGCTGTTTACCTCAGGAGTCTTATCTTTGCCACTGTTTCATTTCCTGTGGGTTTCCCTATGACAGCTTCCCTTGAATTAACTCCATTCAAGCTGGATAATATAATCCAGATAAACTGAGGTGCATATGATATTTATAAAACATAATACAGATATTTCCCAGTTCTCCTCATATGTACTTAAGCCTTGTCTATACTAGAGAGACTACCCATTGCTGATATGGGTATCAGTAACGTGCACCTGAACTGGTGCTTAACAGCTATGAGCATAGCCAAGGACAGAGAGCTACACCTGAGGGTCAGAAATGGGGAATTCTTGCAGACTAGACACGCCCTTAGGTATTATGGTTATAGGAACCTTACAATGAGAGAGAGAGAGAGAGAGAGAAACCATAGAAAATAACCAGTGGGGAGTAAAGACACCACATAAAGTAGATACAGCAAAACCATTAGTAATGGGTAACAGTAGGACAGGGACCTAAAGAACATTGGTTTTAATAGGAGCACATTCCAGCCATTAATGAGGATGGGGAAGGCATTAAATTTCAGAGCCCTAATGAGCAATGAGCCATTTGGGTAGCAGCCACCAACTACAGAGAAGATGCAAAGTAACTGCTACTGTAAACTCTGAGAAAGAGATGCCCCAGTTCTCTCATGGAAGATGAGCACTCTCAGGGAAAAGTAGTTTATTAGAAGTCTTTCTTGTAGCTGTGAAAAGAAAAAAAGGATGGTTAGATACACCCTATGTCAGTTTTGTTGTTGTTGCCATCAGAAGAACCCTAAAAATAATTAATAGTAAAGGTAACTTTTTCAAAGGGTTTCAGTGCCAGGGTGGCATTTTATTTCATCTGAACTCGAGCTGATGTTCCATGTCTCCACTGAGGGATCTCCAAACCATGTATGCCCCATGTATACCCCAAACCAAGGGTAAGATTACTTATGTGAATAGTCTCCTTGACTTCACTGGAACTAGCCATGTGAGTGATGTTACTCATCTGCACATTTACAGGATCTAGCTCTAAGGCATGGATTACACTATATGTTCACAAACTGATCATTACGCTAGCCACTTTGACCAGTCAAATCACAGGGGTCTAATGTTCATCTTAAATGTGAATCTAAAGCACATCAATTTTTGTTTTTAACCCTTTGTTGTTCTTTGAAGTTTAGGGAGACACCCATATTTTTTTTCCAAAAAGCTATTTTTCATGGTTTTATTTATTTTCAATTTTAAAATAGCAGGTCATTACATTGCTAGAGAACTTTGGCAAGTTATCTGGAGTGTCCAAAGACTGACGACAAATGAGGCTGTAACCAGAATGACTGTTCTTCCTCTTCCCCTAAGTAAGGCTGGGGGCGGGACAGGAGGTGGTGGAGGGGAGGCATATGGAGCTAAGCCCCAATGACAGAATGGATTAAACTTGTTGGACATCACCTACCTTGATCCAGTGTTGCTTTGGGTCACTCCTTTGATGAGCTAGAAATCACTCACAATGGCATGGAGAACTCGTCAGTCACTACAGAACCACAAAAGAAATAGCCCATTTGAATCTTATTTTCGAATGTGCTTTGAAGCTTTGAGGTTAACAAATCCTTTAGTCACATACGGTACTGTCCTAATGAAACCTCTTTCTGTCTGGACATGCAGAGCATATCTTTTTGAATGAGACCTCGACTGAAATGAAAGGGATATTGGCAACCCAAAAAAATCACACTTCTGTCTGAAAATATTTTACCTGCTATTGTGAGAAGTAACTCCTAAATGTACTGTAACTGAGACAGATTAGAGATTTTCTTTCTTTCTTTCTTTCTTTCTTTCTTTCTTTCCTTCCATTTTGTTTACTTTTTGCATTTGACAGTACTTTGTGTATAACCAAGTTCACCATTTCCTCTGTTAATGTGGCTCCTTTGCACAGCACCAGCAGAGAAGGAAATACTTTTAAAAGAGAGAATGTCATTGTAACCCCCAAAAATATGGGCAGAAGGACTCCAGATCAGGTGTAGTACTACCTGAAATTACTTTAAACTCTTCTTTTAAACTGAGTAGATTTAAAGTGACCTAGTCAACATAAAATGTAGATTCCTTGCCAGACAACATAGTTAAGAAAATAAATGGATGAATCTGTTCCATTAAAATCAAAAGCAACCCAGACTTTTACTTAAATTCAAACTGAACCCAAATCTTTCTGAAGTCTGAAAAAGCTTGGTTCACTTTTATTCTAAATAACGTTTCAGTTTGGTGCCCCTCTGTATATCCTTCTTCGAGCCAGCATCTGAATTGTAAGGCCAGAATACTGCAAGAAAACCTTCTCATATAATTTTACTGCCCAGTTTATTAGAATCACGAGATTTGGGTAAGCATCTGAATCTTAAGATGCTTATCCATACCAAATTTCTCTCAACCTATATAGAGTTTATCTCATCATTTGCTCTAAGGAGTCCTTTTGTGCCAATTATTTCTGACCCTCCAAATTTAAATATTTCAGTATGTACATATTTCTAACTGCATTTACCTGCAGCTGCCCCCCCCTCCTTTTTTTTTTTTTTTTTACAAAGAAACAATGCTTAATTACTAGGGAATCAGCTTTTCTCGCATTGAATCATTTTTAGATATCTGGGGCTTGAATCTCATCTCACACTGATTTATATCAAATGTAGCTCCCTTGAGGTAGACACCCTGAGATGTGGCATCACACCCTTTTATTTCCTTTTATCTTCTTTCTCTCCTCTTTTCCTTCCCTGATTTCTTTCTCTTCCTCCCTCCTCTGTTTCATTATCATTCTCCTCCTCTATCATACTCACATTCTGTCTTTCACCACACTTTCTCTCATGCTTCTCTCACTATTCTACCCCAGTGAAACAGACATATTAGAGCTACTTAGGCTACATAATCAGCTAAGCTGATCAGTAGAAAAGAGCACTCTGGGTAAAATATCTAATAGGAAGTCAGCCAATGCTTTTCACTGTCTGGCCATGGCTCTGGGAAAACAATGGATGCATTATGAGACTATAGGCAAAATTCTCAGCTGGTGTAAATGAGTGTAGCTCCATCGAAGTCCATGGAGCTATGCCAAGATATACCAGCTGAGTATATTTATTCCAAGGTCAGGGTGGAGCCAGCTGAGAAACCAAAACACACATCTGTAACAAGTCTCCAAAACTCATAGTTACATGGAAGGTAAATTGCATGGAATCTTACACCCAAATATAGCTTGCAAGAACAAGTAGTTAATGTTAACTATTAATGCTTGTACAGTTCTTTGAAAGAGTATCAAGTACTAAGTATCATTAACTACTCTCAAAACCCATTGTGCATCCTAAGGGCCAAACTGTACAATCAGATCCTGGGGGCAGGGGGGAAGCCTTGCCAGTGAGCATCTTTTGGAGATATGTACTCCAGAGAACAAAACAATTTTAGCCTTTAAATTGCACAACTGGTATGTGGCAGCTTCCTTGGATGTCTGATCCTTTTATTGCCCAGAATGAAAATCAGCATTTTAGCCTTGTTACAGCCTATAGGCTCTTACTGACAAGCAGCCCAATTTCAAGATAACTCTTTATTATGAGCAGGAACTACGTACAGAAATGAGGTGACAAAACTTTCTACAATTCTGTGTAGCTGCAGCCTCCCACTGCTGGCTTGGGCTCCTCTTTTTCTGCTCCAGCAGGAAGTGTATCCTGGCAACCAAAGAAGGCCGCTAGACTGCACAGGAAGAGTTCAGCAGGTGACTTTCCAGATTGCTGTAGTATAGTTCTATAGTTGAGTAGTGCTAAGTATGGATCTTCTGTTGCATCCATTGCTCTTTTGAACAAGCTTTTTGCTACACATACTCTACATTCAGATAATTCATTTGCTTGAGGATATCTGGGACTAGGTGCCTCATAATGACAGTTACACATTTTAGCAAAGTGCAGGAATTTCCTACTCTTGATCGGTAGTCCGTTGTCATTTATTGGCTTTCTTGGAATTCCATGATGTGCATTATTGTTGCTGCTGTGGTAGCCTCAAGTATGTCTGCTTCTGGAAAATAGATAGAGTTACACCCGGCTGATCATGTCTTCCCAAGTTGAACATGTCAATTCCAACTTTGTCCCAAGGAATTGCAAGTTATTCATGTAGTATCAACGGTTCTTTCTGCTGGAAATCTCTATACTTGACACATTCCACACCTGCTCACTCTTTCTCCAATGTCACTATTCATCTGTGGCCAGAATACAAACTGCTCTAGCTCTCAGTTTTGATTTGGTCATTACCGGGTTCCCTTTGTGTATTTGTTCCTATATTTTCCTTCTGCGCACTGTTGGAGCCACAATTTTTATTCCCTTCAAGAGCACTACTGAAATCACGGAAAGTTCGTTTTTATACTGGGACTATGCAGTTGATTTTATCCTCTTTTACTTATTGCTTGTATCACTGCTTGTACCTTTTCATCATTAGCTGTTTCTGTCTCCAATTCATTCTATATCCTTGGATATACAGCTTATCATCCTTTTATCATGTTCACATGTATATTTACTGCTTGTTCCTGATTATCAGGCTGTGTATTGTCAGATGGGGCATATGACCCGAGATTGTGTCTGTAAGTGGTGTTCAGGTTGGAGATCTCAGGTCACAACATCTGTTTTTTTTCCCCAAAGTAGTCACTGTATCATTGGTTGTGCTTCTCTAAGTCCCTTTTTGTGCACTGCAATCAGAGGTTTGTGATCAGTTTCTGCTTTGAAGCTAAAACCATAGAGAAAATCATGAAATACTGTACATCCATAAACCAGACCTAGTGTCTTTTTTTCAGTTTGTGCATACATCTTCTCTACAGCTGTCACAGTCCAAGATGCATATGAGACTGGCAACCAGTAAGTTCCATGACACTGTAACAGTGCTGCTCCCAGCCCTCCTTTTGAGGCACTTGTGGAGAGTTTGATGTCTTTAATGCGTCAAAAAAAAAAAATGCAGCACTGTAGTTGATGTCAGAATGTAAATCACTGAACTCTTTCATGCTCTGGCATCCATGCCCATTTGGTGACCTTGTGGAAAAGATGTCTTAGGTAAATTTTGCAATCTGCATAGTTAGAGATGAATGTGTTGACCTAATTCAACATGTCTAGCAGCATTTGAATTTCCTTTTTATCTTTAAGTCTTGGCATGCTCAGTATTGCCTGGATCTTTGATTCCCCAGGTAAGATTCCCTTTGTAGTCAGTCTGTCTCTCAAGTATGTTATTTCCATTATTTAAAGCTGTCACTTGACTTTATCAATTTAAGGTTATTAGTGCTCACCATTTCTGTACTCTCCTTGTCATTCCTGATAATCAATGGTAATGCTGCCCCAAATTATTGGGTCATCAATATACACTTCATGCATGCTAGACCCTGAAGCATATGGCTTGTTGTACAATGAAATACTTCTGGAGCTGAACATATTCTGAAAGGCAGTCTTAGGAAGCAGGAAGTGGAGTGTGGAAAGTGCAGATCTTGGAATGCTCATTGTCCAAGGGGATCTGCCAAAATCCACACAATGCATCTAATTTGCTAAAGAATTCAGATCCTGCCATCTCAGACAATGGCTCACTTTTTGTGGGCAAGTGGAAGTGTTCTTTTTTATGTTTTTGGTCAGCTCCATAGGGTCCATACACAGCTGTCGCCCCCCTCCTTTTCTACAGTTATTAAGGCGTGAACTCAGTCTGTTGGTTCTGCTATTCTCACTTGCTGTCTCATTTTGCAGTTTTTCTTTCTAGTGTCTTTCTTAAAGCATATACAACTTTTTGCTTTGGATGTAGCACAGATTCTGCATTTTCTCTTAGCCAGATCTTATATGTTACTTGGTGGCACCCGTTTTCTATAAATACATCTTCATATAATGATATTAACACTTTCATATCTGGTTCTATGCTGCCTGTCTATCTCTCTATGGTATACATCCTCTTAACGAGATCAAGCACCTCAGACTGTGTAGGCCCGAGAATGATTGCTTGCCTTTGTGTACCACTACAAACTCTTGTTTTATCATCTCCTCTGTAGTAGTATTTAAGTGTCAGTGAACACTCTCCCAACACTGGAATTGTTCCTCCATTAAGGTCTTTCACAGACACTTTTGACTTTTCCACTTTTATGTGCTCCTTACATTTTCCTATTTCAGTTTCTGATATTACATTTACTTGTGCCCCAGTGTCTATCTTGTATGTAACATGAGTGCCATTTGTGTACATTTAATTAGCCAGTCTTTTGAGTTTTCAGATTCTTCCATTATTGTACTTAAGAACAGCTTCTCCTCTTCACCTGAGGAGTCCCCTTCTGCACTTAATACATACACTTTCCTGTTTTCTCTGCACATTTTAGCATAATGGTTAGGTTTCTTACAGTTTCTCCATATTTCCCAGAATGCTGGGCATTTCCTATATTCCTGCTGATTACCACATCACTGGCATTGTTTCCTGCTTCACGTGTTTCTATCCTTGGCCAATTTAATTTTTGCAAACTTTTCTCTTGCTATGGCACTCACAGGCATGTGCTCTGTGCCTTTCTTTAGGCTTTTTATTTGTGTTTCTGTTTGTTCTGCTGTTTGACATGTTCATACATCTTCCATTTGTAACCATTCATGGACTTTTTTATTGTTACACTCTAAGACAGTTCTGGTCTTTAATGAGAGAGTCTTTCATTATGGCATATTCACAGGACAGACTTTTTCAGTTTTAAGTTTGTGACCAACTCATCTATTGTTTCTCTTTCATTCTGAGTTCTCTTCCCAACATAGGTCTCTCCTAAATAACATTTTTTCTAGCGGTACAATGATCCTCAAAGATTTTTATTATTTCTGCAAAGCTTTCCTCTTTCTTGCCACCTCCATTTGTATAGAATGTATTGTAGTCATCAAGGGCTTCTATGCCTGACCCTGTTCAGAGCAGAACAATCTTTTGCTCATTCTCCAGTTTATTTGCCCCAGTGGCTTTCCTATACAGCTAAAATTGCTGTTTGAACCATTTTCAGGCATCTTTAGCATTTCCCCTGAATCTCAGAGCTGGTGGGGCTGTTACATGCAGTCACATAGGCTCTGTAGCAGCCCTTGCCAGTTACCTCTCACTGGGTCTGCTAGGAAGCTGTACCTCCCTTGCCTGGCACTGCCAATCAGAGCACAGTCAAGCTGAACCTATTATGAACAGAACTGCATATAGAAATGAGGTAACAAACTTCCTATTACTCTGTGTAGTTGCACCCAGCGCTGCCCTGTCCTGGGATTCTTTGTTTCTGCCCCAGCAGGAAATCTCACTGAGAAGCCAGAAATTGTATTTAGAGAATACAAGAAGCATAGAAGGACTTCCCGGAGAACTTACTCTACAGCATACAGCCCTCTCATAAGCAAGAGTCGTTACTGCAGTATTATCTCCACCAAGGAAAAAGGATAAAAAAGAGCCAGACATATATTTTGTAGTTTGTCCTTGAGGAAGCAATACAATGCTATGCAAAGAGAGAAAACCACCGGTCTGAATTTCCAGAATTCTGAGCACGCACCATGCCAATTAATGTCATTGGGAGCTGTGGAATTCTGTAGCTGAACACCAGGCCCAGCATTGTGACGGGCTCAATCACGAGCCAGCCTACACATCTGCACAAGGGATTAAGGAGTTGCTATGTGCTCCCTTACTCCCCTGCATGTGCTATGTGCATCATGGTTAAGGCTACATTTTAGTCACGTGTATTTTTAGTAAAAGTCATGGACAGATCACAGGCAGTAAACAAAAAATCATGGCCCGGGATCTGTCCATGACGGTTACTATACACCTCTGACTAAAACTTGGGTGGGGGCGCAGCTCGGCGGGCAGCCCTGGGGGCACCATGGGTGCTTGTGGGAGGGTGACCTGGGGGACACCGTGGGTGCTCAGGGGGGTGGTGGCCCAGGGGGCACCATGGGTGCTCAGGGTGCAGGGGGTGGTTGGCGGTTCGAGGGCAGGCTCCCTACTCGGCACCTGGGAAGCAGAGACCGCCAGCTCCTAGCTTCATGTGCTGCCTCCAGTCTGCCCCAAGCCCCGGTTCTGCAGCTCCCATTGGCTGGGAACTGCGGCCAATGGGAGCTGCGGGGGCGGTGCCTGCAGGCGGAGGCAGCACATGGAGCTAGAAGCTGAGGGAGGGAGTCTGTGTCACCCTTTCGGGGAGCCCCCCCACCAGGTAAGCACCGCCCCAGACCCAAACCCCCAGTCCTGAGTCCTCCCACACCCAAACTCCTGCTGCTGGGGTGCACGAGACTGCCCCAGCAGCAGCTGGTACGCCTGGCCCGCGGGTTGTCCGAGCTGCTCAGGCAACCCCGGAGCCAGTCGCATGGGCTGCTGCAGAACTCACAGAGGTCATGAAAAGTCATAGAATCCATGACTTCCGTAACCTCCATGACAAACACGAAGCCTTAATCATGGTTCACAATGAAGAGGCAAATGTGGCTGCTGAGCTGACGCTATTACCCTGCTATACAGGTGGGTGGGCAGGAACAGGGTGTGGGCAGAGCCTTGGCTGTGCTCTCCCGGCATGCCAGCCAGTGCAGCGGATCTGGCCTAGAGAATGAAGTAAATTGTTCCAGAAAAGAGCTGGCAGATTATTTTCCTCCTTGAGCAAAGAGGAAGCAGGCACTAAATTGTGATTCAATGAGGCCTTGTCTTCACTGCAGAGTTAACTTGAGTTATAAATTGAGCATCGCCCCTAACTGGAATCTAATCCATGCGCACCTCTTACCTCAAGCATGGTAGAGTTTTTAACTTAAGTTGGCTGCCCCGTCAGGGAGAATAGTTTTCAACTTGTTAGCTGCTCAGACACTCACTCTGTGCTGCTCAGATAGTGTGTGTCTCAAGTGTTATTTCACAGTGTGGCCACTCTCTCTCAAGCTAGGGTAACTGGAGAGGAGTTAACTAAAGGGTAGATATCTCAAATTAACTCTTCAGTGGAGACATGGCCTGTGTCACAATTGGGGCCTTCCTGTACTCTTGTGGCAGCACAACTACACGCAGCCCCTTGCTCATGCCACACTGGAAGGTGCTGATCTGGCCCTAGAAGGCTAGGAAATAAGAGAATACAGTTGTAACGAGCAAAACAAAAACCTAGATTATTATATGCAGCCATCACAGACTTAACGTCTTGACATTTTCCTCGGTGTCAGAGGTAATTCTTCTAATAAAAAAAGACAAAGAAAGGCTCATTATCAAATAGATGAGATGTCCATTTGTAGTTGGAAGAGAGTTTTAGACATAAGCCAGTGTGGTTGGATGTTTGGCTGCATGTGTGTGTTCTCCCTGTGTGCTGCCCCAGCTCTGCGCAGACAGCCAACACAGCAGACCTCAAGCAAACCACCCAATGACCACAAAATTCGTTAAGGTACGAAGGCACCAGGCCAGGTTTATTGTTGACAAAGTATGGTAATAGCACCTGGTAGACTCTACGAGGATACTAAGACATGTATGCCCGTGACAATGGATGCTGCTCAGTGAATGGTGGGACTTTCCATTCCCAACTTGGCTGGACAAAGACACTCCCTCTGACATACATCTTTATACACAGATACAAACAAGTTAGTACTGCCCCTGCCAGAATTAGTTACTGCCCCCTGACGTGGCTAGTTGTTACCATGTACATGTTGGTTCAATTAAAACATTTTTATTATGTACTGTCATCCTGACCTTATCTTTTAGGAGGGTTCAGTGTGTTCCTGTTATTCTTGGGGAATGTTTTTGTACCATCCTTGATATCGGGATGTTCTGGTACCACTTGATATCAGGATGTGTTTGCGTGAGTATTCTGTGACTAGCACTTCTTAGGAGTGTGTATATTTGCAATAACAGCCCTGTTCTTGTCCGATTTTGTGAACAAGTCCTTCTTCATACTAGGCCTCTAATAGAAGGGCTTATGTCTTAGACTTTCTTCCTACTATACATATGTTACAAAAGTTCCATTCAATATAACAATCCTTAAACAATGAGACACATAAACGTTTCCATTTTCTTAAGATTAATATTTTTGTGCCACCTTAGGCAAGGGAAATGATAGTTGTAACAAGATTTTCTAGTTTCACGATTTGTTATGTAGCAAACTTAGTCCTAGGTTCTGCAATTGGATCTCTTGTTTAGAGGTCTAGCTCCAAAGGATCTCATTTCAGGACCTGAAGATGAGCTCTGTGTAAGCATAAAAGCTTGTCTCTTTCAGCAACAAAAGTTGATTTATGAAAGACCTCACCATCTTGTCTCTTTAATATCCTCGGACCAACACGACTACAACAACACTGCAAACACTGATTTCAATTATGTTAGAAACCTAAGTACCTTTGAGAATCTAGGCTATGGTGTCTGCTTGGCTGAAATGTATATTTCCATGTTGCATCCATGCCACGTATCAAGTTTGCCCACAGATTTAATAATGAACATTGCCATATAATAGGCATTAAATTGTCACCACGGTTTTCAGATCTCCAGTATACATCTTTGCCTACTAAACCACATTTAAATAAGTGTGGAAGGGTCCAGTAAACTCATTGTATAATTGTGGACTGTTGTAATCTAATTATGGGTTCTCTGGCACTTTTCTGTGAGAAAATTTAACTCAAAACGGCCACAATTGATCACGTTGGCAAAGCAGCACTATCTGCTGATTACCTTAGTAGAGTGGGTGTGTCCATTCAAATGTGGTTTGCTCCTGAAGTCTTTTCTCTCCAGTTAATCAATAAATGTCAGGGAAGAGCTCTTTCAGAATCAATTAATATCTGGAAAACACTGAAGGAAAAATTAGTGCAGTCTATGGCCCAGCTCCCTAACTGGGGCAAACAGCAAACAAATGGAGGCCGACTGGCCTAAGGTGAATAGGCGGCCACCCCAGGGATGAGTTTGGCAGTAGGGGGACCTGGGCCTACCCTGCTCCACTGGGTCACAGCCCAGGATCCTAACAGTGGCAGGGAATCCCACCACTGGGTTAACGGGGATTCTTCCAAAACACTCGGACCATGGCTTCAGCAAACACAATTGGACTAATGTCTGGTTTCCCTGGGCTACTTCCTACACCTACCTGTTCAAAGGGCTTCGTCGCTCATGGGCCATCAAGCTCTTCAGGGTACTTGGTAGCCGGCAGTTCCAGTATCTCCTCCAGATATTCCTACAGAGGCAAGGGTTGATAGAGCTCAGTCCCTGGTTCTGGGGCCGGCAGCACCATTTGAGTCCCTCCCTTGCTCTCCCACAACTGAGCTGGAGGCCCCGCCTCTTATACTTCCTGTTTTCTCTCCAGTTAATCAATAAATGTTAGGGAAGAGCTCTTTCAAGCACAAAGGCAGGGCCCAGCCCACCAGAGGGTGGGGAGTGGTTCCTTCCTGTCTGTATCAGAGGGAAGCCACTCCACCTCACTACATGGGGTACTTCACTTCAGTCATTTTCATTTTGGCACCTGTATATAAAGTTACAATTTAAAAATGGGTTTCACTGGGCCAACTAAGCAGGTTCAAGGGGGATAATGTGCCATTTCTGCAACTTCTAAAAGAAGCCACATTGGAAGGTTTTAATCAGATCCAAGGGACATAACTATTTTCATTAGGCTAGTGGCAATGTAAGGAAGGTATATGGCTTAGGTCTTCCCACTCAGGGGAAAAACCTTATGGACATTTCCTTGCGACATGGAAGGAGTTTGGGACTACGAATTTAGTGAAATAAAAATAAAATAATTGAGTGGAATTTTAAGTGGTAATTCAATAGTGGAGCTGTTGTCATTTTGACAATATGGTATAACCATATTATGAAAACAATGAATGAGTTAAAGGACTTTCCTCTCTCTCTCACACCTTTGATAACCAAAAGAATTACTCCAGAATTGGAACAAATTGGAATCCAATTACTCCAGAATTGGAACAAAAGCAGGACTTTATTTATTCCACCAATTTATTTTCTAAACCCCCATATTCTGTTAAATCAAATCAGACTGGGCTTGTCAACAGTAGGAGGAGCTCATCTGTGTAATAAAAAAGCCTTATGTTCCACCTCCAAACCACTGGTCATGATTCCAGAAATTCCCAGATGGCTCCTAACAGCCTGTGTCAAAAGGCCTAAGGCCAATATGAACAAGTATGGCAATCAAAGGCAGCCTTTTCTGCCAAACTCAATGGATTTAGGTATTATTCCATTATATGGGGTTGGCAACTTGTGAGTAGATACAGACAATACAGATATGTGCAAATGAATGGTAAATCCCAAAAGAAGTACAGCCAGCACAAGAATCATTAGAACAGTCGTGTATGTCAGGGTAACAGCAAGGACACATCACAAATACTAATGGAGGGCACTTGAACTCAAGCATTAAGCACTGGACTTGGGATCCAATTGCCATTTGTAACAGTGCATATTTAAAGCTAAAAGTGGAAGAAAACATGTTTTTTCCTTGCAGAGGAGGGCTCGTGATCATTAAGACACAACACAGAAAAAGAAAATAATTGTATAAAATGCCCAGAGGTACTAAGAAATATAGAGTATGAAATCTCTCATGTGTAGAGGAGATTTTACTATGGCCATTTTTCTGGGGAAAAGGAAAAGCACTTAAAAATACGTATACAAGATTAGAAATCCATATGTAATTTTTGGGAATGTTAAATGGCTTTACTGTGGCACAGAACTTTGTCTCTGCTTGACAGATGGCATGCCTTGGGATAGGTTAAACCCAGAGCTCTGGCTAGTGTAAATGACACCATTGCAGACATATTGGCCTCCAAGTCCCCTCACAGAGGCTAGCACTGAATACAGTAGCACATTGAGCTTTCAGGAAAGTATAATATAGCTGAGCCCATGCAAGTATGAGCAAGACTGCACACAGTATCACAGTGTAAAATTATCACAGGGGAAGCATACAAAAGTTTTATTCTGGCCCCAGCTCAACAGAAATTGGATTAAAAAAACCTGTCTCAATGCAACGAACACAAGTTTAATCTCCAGCATCTCAGTAATTAACCATACAGAAGCAAAACACAATGTTTTTAGGTAGCAGATTTTGAAGGGGAAAAAATGTTCCATGTATAAGGGAACCTACAGCAAAATGTACCATATAAGACTTAGTATTTGATAGGATCCTGAGAGATCAAGTAGTTGGAAAAACTATGTTGATTTGGAATGACCCCCCAACCCTGGACTGATCTGTGATGTTTAAGCACCACTGAGGTTGGTATGGAGGTTCCCTACCTCAAAAGGAGCATCAGAGGTACTGCACCATCTCTCCTGGTGCTGCTACTTGTCCCTAATAATAGGTAGTGTACTGGGGCAGATCATACTGCGGCACACAGGCCCCACTGCACTGGCTGGTGTGTGGTGGAGAGGGAAGTTGTGACCCTGCCACCCCCTGATCTCTTTCTGCTGTCGTATTCCCCAAGGAAACAAAAATGAGTGCTTTTTGTGTTCTTCGTAGCAGAGAGAGAGAGTGCAGGGGCTGCTGTTGTGAGAAGGTGCACAACCACGCAAATTGCTAGGGGACGCAGTTGCGTACTCCATGCCTCGGCAGCCCTTCAGGGGCCACTCAAAATCTGACCCTGTATTCGTACCTCTGTTTGCAAAATGTGGCGTGCTTCAAAACAGAAGTGTAAGCAAACACTACAAGCTCATACATAAAGGATGAATCAGTCTGCAATGAGACAGGGCTTGTTGGCTGAAGTGGTGCAGCAATGGGCTTGGGCTCTGCAGCACCAAACTCATCTCGTAGCTACCTGTAAATGTTTGGTGTATAATGTAATGTGTAGGGTTCTGGTTTTACTTATAGGAAGACTGTTACAAATTTCTCAAATCACTAACATTAAGTATCTTCCATTGAGAGTTTTCAGGTGCTGTGCTAAGACTTGTGAAATGCAGAACAGGTCATTGGCAGTCTTTCTGTTATCATTTTCATATAGGCTATGGGGCATGAAGACCTTGCTATGGTGCTCTTGGATTTAGTAGTGTAGAATTTGGCTAGAAGATGTCATTTTTCTACTATGATCAGTTCAGACATTCCCACTGCCAGCTGGCGCCTGTTCTGTCACCAGTGGAGATGATTGTTCTTTGGTTATGCATTGGTCAGCTCTTCTCCACTCTAAGCATTTGTTCTGATAGGTTTTATGATTTAAAATACACACTCCTTTGTTTCAGTGTTTGGATTTCTAGAGTGTAACATAGACCTCAACATGGCGAACAATCGAGCACATGAGTTCAAAGGGAGAATGTTTGCAACACTGAGCTGAGCCCTTATTTCTCAATTTCTTTCAAAACAGATGGCAAAAGGCACAAGCAAACACTTAGAACTAGTATTACTGCCAAGGTTCATTCTTAAGAAGTAAGCCTGATTTCTTTATGTTAGGCAGGGTTAAAAAATATCCCCTCAAAATAAAACAGGTCTAACTGGAAAAAGTCAAAAATAAAGTAATAATAGTGTGTTCAAAACTGCATAATTAAAATATCATTTTTCTTGAAAAGTGAGTTTCACTTGGAAGACTATTGATACGTGGCCAGCTGATCATATGCTCTTTCATGGCACATTTGTAAATTAAGTGGTTGGAAGGTTGCTATTTCAAGTCTGCACATAGAATTCAGTATTCTGTATCCTGTAATGTTAGCCTTTTTCAGCCTTGTCATCACTCTGATAGAGTAGTGTAGGTGATCCCTATGCTACAGTAACTCTCTCAAGGCTCAACAAATAGACTCAGCAGGGGTTAGCCAGCAGGATGTCCATAGCAGAACAGAATTTCCCATCCTTTAAAGAAGCAACAGACATTCCCTCTTTTCATATGTAAGGGAAAGTGCATACCCTTTAAAAATACATAAGGCTAGAAGGGACAGGAGTACTATAGAGTTTATTTTAAACTCTCCCCCTGACAAATTAATGATGATACTGAGCAATTGACAGATGTTTTACCTGCCCACTTTTCCTATTTCTTGATTAAAAGACATAAGAACTGGGCATACACTTCCTTGGAAGTCTGCTGCCTGCTTTGGAATGCTGGGTCAGGTATCAGCTTGGAATGCATAAGCTAGAAAGATGTTAAGGATATGTCATTTAAGGGTGGGGGTAGTACCTAACCTCATTAGTTTAACGAAAACTCCCCATTATAAGCCCCTGTTCAGTAGCCAAACATTAACCATTTGGGCTAAATTTTTCCATGCTTACTCTCTGCCTCCAGGTGATTTTCCTTTTGCATGTGGAAAGCTTATGTATAGATTGTTGTATTTAACAATTTAAAAATATTCAGCTTTGAAGTTGAGCAGGAAGCTGCTATTCAGAATTCAGGACCTAATTCCTGGAAGTAGCCACCACTTTCTTAATTTAAAAAGAAAAGGAGAACTTGTGGTACCTTAGAGACTAACAAATGTATTTGATCATAAGGTTTCGTGAGCTACAGCTCACTTCACAAAAGCTTATGCTCAAATAAATTTGTTAGTCTCTAATGTGCCACAAGTACTCCTTTTCTTTTTGCGGATACAGACTAACACGGCTGCTACTCTGAAACCTTTCTTAATTTACTGTAACATGATAGAGTTAGGGTCATTACACAAAGTAAAGCTATTTCCTCATGCTTATATCCCCCCCCCCCCACACACACACACACTGTTACTCTCACCTTCTTGACAACTGCTGGAAATGGGCCATCCTGATTATGACTACAAAAGGTTTTTTTCTCCTGCTGATAATAGCTCACCTTACCTGATCACTCTCATTATAGTGTGTATGTCAACACCCATTTTTTCATGTTCTCTGTGTGTGTATATATATATATCTTCCTCCTGTATTTTCCACTGCATGCATCCGATGAAGTGGGTTTTAGCCCACAAAAGCTTATGCTCAGATACATTTGTTAGTCTCTAAGGTGCCACAAGTCCTCCTTGTTCTTGTTGCTGGTACAAACTAATGCAGCTACCACTCTGAAACATGACAAAGTTACCAAACTGCTTTGCCTTTTGTTTTATATCAGTTTTTTTGTTTTTTTTTAACTTATACTACAATTGTGCTCCAGGGCTACATTCAGGACTGAGGCCCAGCTGTATTGGAAGATGTACAAACATAGAGAGGACTTACTCTTTTCCATTTGTGCTTGGTTAACTTTGAACTGTAGAGTAGTAAAACTGCAAAATGGAAAAAAAGGATTTGCCAAATATATTGACAAATATCTCTGCTTCTCCACTACTCTGTCTATTCACTGGTCCCAAAAGTTTTACAAATGATTATCCTGAAAACTTGTACCAGAAGTGTTATTTGCTATTAGTAATTGTTTATTTGCTTTAACAAAAAAATGCAGTCATCCAATTAGGACATGGGAGCAATATGTGACCAAGGTGACCAGTCACACATCATGAACTGTTGAAGGCATCAGTTCATAAACCATTCCCTAAGCTGAAATTGGCTTACCATAAGTAATCACCAAATGCTTGAGAGTATTGAACACATTTTAAGAAATCAGGATTGCTTCATGAATGATTTGTGAGGGAAAAAAAGGCTAAATTTACAATGAATATTATTTGCAATGAATAGTTCAACCAGTTCTAATTATTTAGCACCTGTAGAGGGGAAACAGGGAAATACATATGTTAATGTGGATGTTGTCTTTTTCCTGCCTATCAGGTCTTGATGAAGAGAGTGGCAAATGTCTGTCACACAAAATGCTTGTAGATGAGTTATCAGTCAGGGAAGAGGATTTAACTGGTCAAAGCTAGAGATATCTTTCTTTGTTAGAAGAAAACCTGATGCTTGTGTATCTAAAGACTTTTCTAGAACAGCTCAGAACACCTCAGTCGGCTGTGACACATGAGTAATTGAGGGCAAATTTCTGCCCTTAGTACATATTTCCTACCCAATTACAAATGTGCCTCCTCCGCAATCAATGGGGGAGGAATTTTGGGTAACTACAGGGGAAGGATGCAGCACTGAGGTGATTGTGGGGGCTGAAGTGAGAGCGTGTGTGTGGCTAGGAGGAGGGGTGGGGCTGCTGTCCTTTTTTCAGGTCTTCTGCCTTCCCATTGGCAGGAGGTGGGGCAATGGGCTAGCTGTTGGGCTCGCATGGCCCTTTCCCCTTTCTTATGTAAGCTTTTCCAGTGCTGTGGCCAGCTACCTCACACTCCTTCCTCTTAGCATAGGGTTGGTACTGTGTTATTTATAGGGCCTTACCAAATTCACAGTCCATTCTGGTCAATTTCACAGTCATAGGATTTAAAAAATCATACATTTCATGATTTCAGCTATTTAAATCTGAAATTTCCCAGTGTTGTCATTGTAGGGTCATGACCCAAAAGGGGGGTTTCAGGGTTGCAAGGTTATTGTAGGTGGGGTTACGGTACACTACCCTTACTCCTGCGCTGCTGCTGTCAGAGGTGCTGCCTTCGGAACCGGGCAGCTGGAGAGCAGCCGCTGCTGGCTGGGATTCCAGCTCTGAAGGCAGCGCCGCCGCCAGCAGCAGCGCAGAAGTAAGGATGACATAATACAGTATTGTCACCCTGACTCCTGCGCTGCTGGCTGCAGAGCTGGGCCCTCACTCAGCAGCCGCTGCTCTCCGGCCACCCATTTCTGAAAGCAGTGCAGAAGTAAGGGTGGCAGTACTGTGACTCCACTTAAATAACCTTGTGACCCCTCTGCAACTTCCTTTTGGGTCAGAATTCCCAATTTGGGAAACACTGGTCTCCCCTGTGAAATTTTAAAAGCACAGAAAAGATCAGATTTCATGGTCGGAGACCAGATTTCATGGTTGTAGCGCATTTTACCTGGCTGTGAATTTGGTAGGGCCCTAGTTATTTACGATGCTGCAGGTCTGACTGATTGCCCATTCTGTGATCAGGAAGGAATTGTTGGAGTTTCATTGATGAGAGGCCTGATGTTTTTTTCACCTTCCTCACAGCACTGTGAAGGCTCAGTTAGGTTATATCATTAAGACTTAATGTTTGGAAAAGTAAGAGTTTTAGTTTGTTGTGACTTGTGTTTGGTGTCCAGCGTGGAGAAAGATAAAAAAGGAACAGCTCTCAGAAGCTGATGAGACCCAGGATTGTGCCTATGGGAAAAGGGTAGACTTGAAGTCTTCACAGACTGATGTCCTCCCTTGGGAACCTGTCCCCCTCTCCCCTCCTCCCCCGCAGGGAGGTGGAGGGGATTTAAAAGTGAGCAGATCATAGGATTTTATTTAGGCAGGTTTACCCAAGTTATTGGCGGTGGGTGTACTGAATGCTACACTGGACCTAGTAATATGCCTGGTATGGAAGTACAAGAGGTGGTGCACAGACCTCCTCCCTCCCCCCAGATTAAATAAGGATGTGTTCTGCAACTTAAAATCAATCCCCTGAGTCTGTTGTTCATTCACATGGATGACCTGATCAAAGTGTCTTATACACATTCTAATACAAGAGCTTAAGGACCACATATTCTCTGAAGTTACACATTCAACTATTTCCATGTGTAATTTAGACAGACACACAGGGGTGGCTCCTCATGTAGGGTAATATGTCATGTTGTATGAAGTCATTGTGCATTTGTGTACAAAACTTGTGGGCTCATTGTGTTTGAAAACTTTGCCCTACGTTATTAAAGAGATTAAAACAACATCAGCATAAGACCACAGCTAAAAGGAACATACTGTCCCTAAGACATTCTGAAATTAATTTTAAAAAAGTTTAAATTTAAATCCTATTGATCCATTTAGAAAATAAATTGTCTGTTTTTTATCCTTATTCCCATCTTTTGCCGTACAGGGGTGAGTCTCTTTTCTGTTACAGTACCTTTTGTTTAAGAGTGAGATAAGGTGTCAATCTTTTACATTAAAATGGCTAATTGTGTTGTGACAGACGTAATTAATCATTGGACCACTCACTGTTCACTTTCATATTCACGCTAGTGTGGAATGTTGCTCTCCCTGAGGTTTCTAGAGTTTTGAGCGCATACAAACCTGTGGAATACACGATCACGAAAGGCACATCTGAAAAGGGAGAATGTATGGGTTCTTTTTTTTATTATAAACACATGATTTTGACAATTTTGCACTTAAAGTAAAAGGAGCGGATTCTGATATTTGCAAGTTCCACAAAAAGCCAAACCCCACAAAATACAAAACAACCCCCCCAAGTAACCCCTTGTCCCCCCAAATCAAAAAAAGCCGCAACAAAATCCAAGATCTCTCACGTTTTTCACAGGAACTGTTTTTTCCCCCTAATTTTCTTGACCAGACCTAAGCCTTATTGGTTTTTCCCCCCCACCAGGCAATTGAGCAACACAGCATAATATTCCTGGTGCAACCACCACAGCTGAGATTTTTCAAAGGAATGAGGGGATTAGGTTGAATGGAAGATGCGTGGCTAAATGCTCTGCACAGCTTTGGAAACATCAACTCCTTTCTTTTTAATTGTGAAGGAAACTGGGGGTGTGGGGGAAGCATGAGAGTTTCTCACTGGTTTTGTAAAAGGGTGAAACTTATTCAATAAGAGAAAAATGGGGATTTACTAAAAAAAATTATCTGAAAATAATATTACAACTGTAATATTTTCCAGTCAGGTCTGTCACATCAGAGAATAATAGTACTAACATTAGCAGAAGCTAGACTTATGTCTTATATAAACTTCAACTGGGAAAATGGTAGACGCTCTCTGGACATTACTTTCAACTTAATTACTCTATTTATTTTTTAAATCTTCATTTGGAAGAGGAGAAGTTGGTCTAGAGTCTCAGCTGCTCCCAATATCCTCCAGAAATAGCTGAGGCAGTGGCTTGCAAATGAGCCAGCTCTGTCACACTGATCATGGGCTGGTCTTCCAGTAGCCCACTGTCCAGCGTAGTTTAGAGCAGCTTCAGGGACAGCCGGTAATGGATCCGAAGGAATGGTATACTGACTGGGGATTGCAGTGGTTTGCCAGTCATGTCCCCAACACGATCCATAGACAAAAGCTGCTGGGGAAGCAAAGCAGGATGTCAATACCAGCTGGAGATTTCCCCATCTTGGCAAACACACTGGATATATAGGGCTTGAACTCTTTGCTTATTGAAGTCAATGGCAAAGATTTCATTAACTTTAGTGGGGAAGGATTAGAGTCACGTCTCCTTTGTACTAGTAAATTGTAATTGCAGATAAGAATCTGGACTCATGTGTCTAAACTGTTCAGTTGGATCAATTCTTTCCCCTTTCTCTATTTTGCTGCCACACTTTTAATATATGCATAAGTTACTCATGCCCTTTTTGCTCCCCCATATCTGGCAAATTTCCCAAGATTCATGCCAAATTCTAAGAAGAACACCTATAGTATTGCCTCATTTATTGGAAACCATCAATGACTTTATGCCATTTTGTCTTTGAAATTGCCTTTAAATGCAACCTTCCCAAAGTGGAACCTGAGCTGAGCATGTAGATTAAAACAAAATCCATAGAAAATCTTTCAAAATAGAAACAATTAAAGTTGTGAGGCTGTACTGAAAGCACATTTTAAATGAGAGAAAACAATTTTTATACAATGCTGAATGCAGTAATGTTTTGCTGACAACTTTGGAAAGCTTTGCTCACAGACGAATAAAAGGGTGGTTAAAAGAAATATTGATATGAAATATGCTTTCATGAACATCTTACCTTCTCTGCTTTTTTTCCATTGGCCTATCATAACTGTGCATCATCCTCTTCAGTATCACTGAAGCTTTCATATGGCTTTAGATTTCAAAGCTACAGGTGGTCTACAAGTGTTGCACTTCAAAGACTGTTTTGATTAAATGAAACAATGTTTGTGTAATATGGAGCCCAGGTCTTTGAACTTTTTTCCATTCAATTCATCCTACAAAGATTCTATTAGGGGAGATCAGAAGACCTGCTGCCAGCCATTGTTTTCATCAGTCACTCAGGGTTGTCTTTTCAAATATCTTTCATGTAAACCTAGGGCCAACCATTTGTTTTGATTAAAATAATAAAATAAAATAAGAACAACAATAATAATAATAATACATATTTCTAGCTGGCAATGTCCTTTGCTCAAAAACACGGACTAGAACTATATGACTAGTATTTTAAGCGAATATGCACATGATGGCACAGATTTGATGAATCATCTTGTTATTACTGTCTTACTATTGATAAGCCACCCTTCCTGCAACAAACGAAGGAGCCAGATAGTTACGCCTCTTGATGAGTATGTAAGTTACTGAAGCTGATTTAACTTCTTGTTGTATCTTGTGGTTTTTTGCTTTCAGTGAAAGAAAAACTGATCCTAACAGTTTTAAACTTGTTAATTCGAGCCATATGTCAGACAGCCATATGGTGCATCACCACCTTATATTTACAGGGTGCTGCTTTTCAAAACATTATTCTAAAGCTTTATTTGCCCCACAGTTAATATGTGGTATTCTGTGCTTTGGAGATTTTTCAGATATCTTGAGTATCTAAATCACATGCTGATGTAGCAAAACCTCACTGATTATTAAAAGCTAATTGCAGCCTGTTTTATTGGCAAAAATGTGCTAATCAAGTCCCCGAGTCAGAGTGTATGCTAAAAAGAAGTGTGTTGTTAATCCTCCTGTCTCCACATATGGCAAAAGAAAAATGAGATGTAGAAGGAAAAACCATAACCTTGTTGATTATAAGGACTGTTCTATTTGATGTTCCTCTGTAAAGTACCCAACGGTACGTCAGAGTTGGAGGCAGTAAGAAGGGCTTTACCACCTTGGTCCCTTACAGAAAATGAAAGAAAACGCATTTTTGGACAAAAATGTAATAAGAAAATGCAGTGGGCTAAAGAAGTCTGTTGGTTGCATAACTGATACTTCTCATTTCTCAGTATCCAGCTCTTCTAATGGACCTAAAAGGAAGTCAGTCAGTTTTTAATATCGAAAAATTATTTGGTCTAGATTGTGCTGCCGCAAGCTGCCCTATGTTGAGCATAGCTGTATCACCCCAGGAACAGCACAGGAAAGGATCTGTGCTCTTTGAGGCATGGTGCCTTTCCTGGTCCCTTTCCACCCCCTTGATCAGGTGTATTAATCTGCTATGGGCAGAAGTAGATTACTACTCCCCCTTGTGTCAGTTTATCTGCTCTGCACAATGTGTTGGAGACAGATGAGTCATCACCCACTTCCCCACCCATTTGTCTGTACAGCGCCCCCTATACACAGCCCCGGGTTCAGGAAAAACACTTCCGGGCAATGGAGGATGTCGGCTTATTCCCCTTATGTGCTTGTACAGGAACATAGCATGGTTCACAATTTAGCCCTGGGTTTGGAACGTTGGGCAGTTGGTGCATGGTTATGTAAACCAATTTTGTTTGATCAGTGGTGACAGAAAATGTATTGGGGATGTAATATTTATATTATTAAATCTGTGCTGTATATGTTGTAGATATGAGAGATTAATTTATCTGACTGCCGAAATTCCATACTTGAAACTAGTAAACATTTGTTTATGTATAGGTGGTAAAGTGTGGTAAATGTGTCCCCCCTGCTTTAGATCAATTACAATGCAATCGGTTTGTTTATTTTAATAGGGACAAATCACTTCAAGCAATGACCTTCTCTCCACCATCTAAAGTCAATGACTCCACTCATGCTCTCCTTTATTATTTTTGTCCCGTTAGTGCGCTTTCACAGACTGCATAATTCTGCCACTTGGACTCATATCGGTTAATACCTTACTCAGCAAGCAGGCTAATGGATTTGAATGGCATTCCTTATGGAGTAAGGTACGAGTCAGCGTAAATAAGAGTGACAAAATGAAGCCCTGATTCTTCATTCCATGTCATGTATGGAAACAAGTCAGGCATAATGCATCATAGAATCCTTTTTGTGTTCTCTGGTTAAATAAGGGAATATTCAGTTTCTTTCATGTAGGCTAATGACTGTATGAATTTTTACAGCCACATAGTGCATTATTTGTCCTGAAAAGTGATCCACAAACCTTCCACTATCCTTAAAGAAGTCTGTAGACACACATGAAGACAAATTGTCCTTTCAGTTACAGCACTGTAAATCCATTGGCATCCATGGCGCTACTCTGGGTTTATACTGGTGTCGCTGAAAGCAGAATTTAGCCCTATAGAAAAAGATATTTAGTTCATAATCACCCAGAAAACTTGCTAAGAGAACAATCCTACAGGTTTTCATTACTGCCTTGATAATCTTATGAAAAACCAAACTCTGAGTTGCACACAGAAGAGCTTTTGGTAGAAAAAAACCCAGGCAACATTTAGTAAGCAGTCCAGCATATTGCACTTTAATAAATTCATATTAATACTCTCACAGAAACCCATGCAAATAAGCACAAAACACAATAGCATTCTGAAATTAAAAAAAACCCCACACACAACTGAATGAAATGGTTCAGTGTATAATACCACTACTAAAAAATACCTATTGTGTTCTGTAGCCTCCCACTTAGATTAAGCTACCAACCAATCAATCCTTTCAGAGTACACAATGCCTTTTTAATACGGTGGCCTATGAATGGGTTGGTTTAAGAATGATGTATTGTGTATCATTTGAATACATTCCAAAGAAAATGAACTCAAATACAGAAATAAAATTCAAGATATAAACCAAAGATAAGTGTTAAGGTGGCCCTATTTGTTAAAACCCAAACCCCAAGGGTCCAGTACATGGAATGGTGGCCTTCATCATTTGCAGATGGCCTTCCGTAAAAAACTAAAATAGTAATATGCTATGATTTACAATGGCAGATTATTATTTCAGTCAGGAAAGGTGTCCTTTCAGATAATAGCTCAGTCAAATTTCTTCATGTGCTGTTAAACAGCAGTATATATTTTGTATGCAAGTTTTGCCAGCTTCATTAGCAGTGAAATTAAGAAATTTAATGCTTATGTCACTACCAATAGAGAACTAGATTGGCACAGTAATCTCTTACAAACCGGTCTGAATTTTTGAAAAATATCTTTTTTTAAACTTGTTTGGCTTTCAGTAACCTCTTATGCCTGGTAGGCTACTGAGGAAATCACTAAACATTAAACCTTGACACAAGTTTTTTTCTTTTAAAAATATTTAAATATTTTAAATAAATATTTAAATATATCAGATATTTTTTATATCAGACTCATGATAGATACCACATTCAAGTCCCCATGTGGTACTAAACTCTCATACAAACTAGCTCTCGTCCTTGAAAAAACAGACAAAAGTGCCAGAAGAGAAGGGTGGTCTTATGGTTAAGTCTATTGGACTGCAGCTCAAGAGATCTATGTTGAATTATTCACTCTGCCACAGACATTGGGTAAATCACTTAATCTTTCAGTGCCTCAGCTACCCCTTTGTGAAATGGGAATACTAACCATATTTAGTTCCTTTCTCTCACTTTTTGCTTCTCTCATCTATTTAGACTTCAAGCTCTTCAGGGCAGGAAGTGTCTTACTATGTGTGTGTAGTGTGCCCACTGCAATGGGGCCTCAATTTCAATTGGGTCCACAGGAAATTACTGTAATGCAAGTAGTAATAATAAAATGATGCCACTAGCATAAGTTCGGTATAAATATATTTATCCCTATCTGTTATCCATTCCATCTGTCCTCAGCTTCATTATTGTGTGATGCATGCCGGAATGCTCTTGGACAACCTTGGTCTGACTTTGCACTGAGACATCTGGTTGCTTGCCCATCTTGTTGAAGGAGGGTTAAGAGGATGTGGAAGCTATTTTCCCTCCCCTCTTCTCCCTGCCCGCCTCCCACCCACATGAGGGAGAGACGGGATGAGTTGGTTTGGTCAGTTTTAATAGCTATTTGAGGGCCTCGTGTTAATTCTTGTGTGCTTAATAATATACAGCGCTTTCCCTTTTTGTACCTGATATGGTGGTTGAGTAAATTATATTATTTATTGAGGCTAGCCACTTTGAGGGTTTGCAGCATAGTTCTTGGAGGGGAAATTTGCAACAGGGGAGAGGTGGCATTTGGCTATATTGGGAGATTGGGGTATTTGACATTTTAGAACAGTGAAACTCACTATACAGATTGCTGTGGGGAGGGAGTGTTGGCCTAGGGTTACTCTAGCCTTCTTTATGAGGCTGGAGTGTTTGCAATAAAGTCAGTTGGCCAAAGGTTTTAGGTTACTTAGCCAAGTTGATTAACAGGCTGGCCAGAGAGAATTTTGAGGTTCTCTGTGACTGCCCCCTACTGCCTTTGTTCCTCCATCCCCATTCATTATTATTCTCATGGGTTTTTTTTTAAAGTGGGGACCTGACCTGTTCCTCTCAGGAAACATCTGGCACCATAACAGAAAAGCTTTGTAAAGGCAACTTCAGTACTATACAATGTTTAGTTAAGTCCCTAGAGGTCACAGCATGATTCTCTCAGATTTGTACTCTGGACCATGTCATCCAGAATTTCTGGGAGAATCCAGCTACTGCTGGAAAGTTACCAAGCTGTCTCCTAAGCTGACTCACTTAGGACATGCTAGGTTAACTGACCAGCATCATTTATCCTACAAGATACATTACTTCTATTGAATTGGCACCTATTGTTAGTCTCTAAGGGTATGTCTACACTACGGAATAAGGTCGAATTTATAGAAGTCGGTTTTTTAGAAATCGGTTTTATATATTCGAGTGTATGTGTCCCCACAGAAAATGCTCTAAGTGCATTAAGTGCATTAACTCAGCGGAGCGCTTCCACAGTACTGAGGCTAGAGTCAACTTCCGGAGCGTTGCACTGTAGGTAGCTATCCCACAGTTCCCGCAGTCTCCGCTGCCCATTGGAATTCTGGGTTGAGATCCCAATGCCTGATGGGGCTAAAACATTGTCGCGGGTGGTTCTGGGTACATATCATCAGGCCCCCGTTCCCTCCCTCCCTCCGTGAAAGCAAGGGCAGACAATCGTTTCTTGCCTTTTTTCCTGAGTTACCTGTGCAGACGCCATACCACGGCAAGCATGGAGCCCGCTCAGGTAACCGTCACCCTATGACTCCTGGGTGCTGGCAGACGCGGTACGGCATTGCTACACAGTAGCAGCAACCCCTTGCCTTGTGACAGCAGATGGTGCAGTACGACTGGTAGCCGTCATCGTCATGTCCGAGGTGCTCCTGGCCATGTCGGCTGGGAGCGCCTGGACAGACATGGGCGCAGGGACTAAATTTGGAGTGACTTGACCAGGTCATTCTCTTTAGTCCTGCAGTCAGTCCTATTGAACCGTCTTATGGTGAGCGGGCAGGCGATACGGACTGCTAGCAGACGTACTGTACCATCTTCTGCCAGGCAGGCAAGAGATGAGGATGGCTAGCAGTCGTACTGTACCATCTTCTGCCGAGCAGCCATGAGATGTGGATGGCATGCAGTTCTTCTGCACCGTCTGCTGCCAGCCAAAGATGTAAAAGATAGATGGAGTGGATCAAAACAAGAAATAGACCAGATTTGTTCTGTATTCATTTGCTTCCCCTCCTCCCCCGTCTAGGGGACTCATTCTTCTAGGTCACACTGCAGTCACTCACAGAGAAGGTGCAGCGAGATAAATCTAGCCATGTATCAATCAGAGGCCAGGCTAACCTTCCTGTTCCAATAAGAACGATAACTTAGGTGCACCATTTCCTATTGGAACCCTCCGTGAAGTCCTGCCTGAAATACTCCTTGATGCAAAGACACCCCCTTTGTTGATTTTAGCTCCCTGAAGCCAACCCTGTAAGCCGTGTCCTCAGTCGCCCCTCCCTGCATCAGAGCAACGGCAAACAATCGGGCATCTGAGAGTGCTGTCCAGAGCAGTCATAATGGAGCACTCTGATGGGGCTAAAACATTGTCGCGGGTGGTTCTGGGTACGTATCGTCAGGCCCCCGTTCCCTCCCTCCCTCTGTGAAAGCAAGGGCAGACAATCGTTTCGTGCCTTTTTTCCTGAGTTACCTGTGCAGACGCCATACCACGGCCAGCATGGAGCCCGCTCAGGTAACCGTCACCCTATGTCTCCTGGGTGCTGGCAGATGCGGTACGGCTTTGCTACACAGTAGCAGCAACCCATTGCCTTCTGGCAGCAGATGGTGCAATACGACTGGTAGTCGTCCTCGTCGTGTCCGAGGTGCTCCTGGCCACGTCGGCTGGGAGCGCCTGGACAGACATGGGCGCAGGGACTAAATTTGGAGTGACTTGACCAGGTCATTCTCTTTAGTCCTGCAGTCAGTCCTATTGAACCGTCTTATGGTGAGCGGGCAGGCGATACGGACTGCTAGCAGTCGTACTGTACCATCTTCTGCCAGGCAGGCAAGAGATGAGGATTGCTAGTAGTCGTATTGTACCATCTTCTGCCAGGCAGGCAAGAGATGAGGATGGCTAGCAGTCGTACTGTACCATCTTCTGCCGAGCAGCCATGAGATGTGGATGGCATGCAGTCCTTCTGCACCGTCTGCTGCCAGCCAAAGATGTAAAAGATAGATGGAGTGGGTCAAAACAAGAAATAGACCAGATTTGTTTTGTACTCATTTGCCTCCTCCCCTATCTAGGGGACTCATTCCTCTAGGTCACACTGCAGTCACTCACAGAGAAGGTGCAGCAAGGTAAATCTAGCTATGTATCAATCAGAGGCCAGGCTAACCTCCTTGTTCCAATAAGAACGATAACTTAGGTGCACCATTTCTTATTGGAACCCTCCGTGAAGTCCTGCCTGAAATACTCCTTGATGTAAAGACACCCCCTTTGTTGATTTTAGCTCCCTGAAGCCAACCCTGTAAGCCGTGTCGTCAGTCGCCCCTCCCTCCGTCAGAGCAACGGCAGACAATCGTTCCGCGCCTTTTTTCTGTGCGGACGCCATACCAAGGCAAGCATGGAGGCCGCTCAGCTCACTTTGGCAATTAGGAGCACATTAAACACCACACGCATTATCCAGCAGTATATGCAGCACCAGAACCTGGCAAAGCGATACCGGGCGAGGAGGCGACGTCAGCGCGGTCACGTGAGTGATCAGGACATGGACACAGATTTCTCTGAAAGCATAGGCCCTGCCAATGCATGCATCATGGTGCTAATGCGGCAGGTTCATGCTGTGGAACGCTGATTCTGGGCTCGGGAAACAAGCACAGACTGGTGGGACCGCATAGTGTTGCAGGTCTGGGACGATTCCCAGTGGCTGTGAAACTTTCGCATGCGTAAGGGCACTTTCATGGAACTTTGTGACTTGCTTTCCCCTGCCCTGAGGCGCATGAATACCAAGATGAGAGCAGCCCTCACAGTTGAGAAGCGAGTGGCGATAGCCCTGTGGAAGCTTGCAACGCCAGACAGCTACCGGTCAGTTGGGAATCAATTTGGAGTGGGCAAATCTACTGTGGGGGCTGCTGTGATGCAAGTAGCCCACGCAATCAAAGATCTGCTGATATCAAGGGTAGCGACCCTGGGAAATGTGCAGGTCATAGTGGATGGCTTTGCTGTAATGGGATTCCCTAACTGTGGTGGGGCCATAGACGGAACCCATATCCCTATCTTGGCACCGGAGCACCAAGCCGCCGAGTACATAAACCGCAAGGGGTACTTTTCGATAGTGCTGCAAGCTCTGGTGGATCACAAGGGACGTTTCACCAACATCAACGTGGGATGGCCGGGAAAGGTGCATGATGCTCGCATCTTCAGGAACTCTGGTCTGTTTCAAAAGCTGCAGGAAGGGATTTTATTCCCAGACCAGAAAATAACTTTTGGGGATGTTGAAATGCCTATATGTATCCTTGGGGACCCAGCCTACCCCTTAATGCCATGGCTCATGAAGCCGTACACAGGCAGCCTGGACAGTAGTCAGGAGCTGTTCAACTACAGGCTGAGCAAGTGCAGAATGGTGGTAAAATGTGCATTTGGATGTTTAAAGGCGCGCTGGCGCAGTTTACTGACTCGCTTAGACCTCAGCGAAACCAATATTCCCACTGTTATTACTGCTTGCTGTGTGCTCCACAATATCTGTGAGAGTAAGGGGGAGACGTTTATGGTGGGGTGGGAGGTTGAGGCAAATCGCCTGGCTGCTGGTTACGCGCAGCCAGACACCAGGGCGGTTAGAAGAGCACAGGAGGGCGCGGTACGCATCAGAGAAGCTTTGAAAACCAGTTTCATGACTGGCCAGGCTACGGTGTGAAAGTTCTGTTTGTTTCTCCTTGATGAAACCCCCCGCCCCTTGGTTCACTCTGCTTCCCTGTAACATAACCACCCGCCCCTCCTCCCTTCAATCACCGCTTGCAGAGGCAATAAAGTCATTGTTGCTTCACATTCATGCATTCTTTATTCATTCATCACACAAATAGGGGGATGACTACCAAGGTAGCCCAGGAGGGGTGGTGGAGGAGGGAAGGAAAATGCCACACAGCACTTTAAGCACAGCACTTTAAAAGTTTACAACTTTAAAATTTATTGAATGACAGCCTTCTTTTTTTGGGGCAATCCTCTGTGGTGGAGTGGCTGGTTGGCCGGAGGCCCCCCCACCGCGTTCTTGGGCGTCTGCGTGTGGAGGCTATGGAACTTGGGGAGGAGGGCGGTTGGTTACAGAGGGGCTGCAGTGGCAGTCTGTGCTCCAGCTGCCTTTGCTGCAGCTCAACCATACACTGGAGCATACTGGTTTGGTCCTGCAGCAGCCTCAGCATTGAATCCTGCCTCCTCTCATCACGCTGCCGCCACATTTGAGCTTCAGCCCTGTCTTCAGCCTGCCACTTACTCTCTTCAGCCCGCCACTTACTCTCTTCAGCCCGCCACCTCTCCTCCCGGTCATTTTGTGCTTTCCTGCACTCTGACATTATTTGCCTCCATGCATTCGTCTGTGCTCTGTCAGTGTGGGAGGACAGCATGAGCTCGGAGAACATTTCATCGCGAGTGCGTTTTTTTTTCTTTCTAAGCTTCACTAGCCTCTGGGAAGGAGAAGATCCTGTGATCATTGAAACACATGCAGCTGGTGGAGAAAAAAAAAGGGACAGCGGTTTTTAAAAAGACACATTTTATAAAACAGTGACTACACTCTTTCAGGGTAAACCTTGCTGTTAACATTACATACATAGCACATGTGCTTTCGTTACAAGGTCCTATTTTGCCTCCCCCCACCGCGTGACTACCCCCTCAACCTTCCCCCCTCCCTGTGGCTAACAGCGGGGAACATTTCTGTTTAGCCACAGGCAAACAGCCCAGCAGGAATGGGCTCCTCTGAGTGTCCCCTGAAGAAAAGCACTCTATTTCAACCAGGTGACCATGAATTATATCTCACTCTCCTGAGGATAACACAGAGAGATAAAGAACGGATGTTGTTTGAATGCCAGCAAACATACACTGCAATGCTTTGTTCTACAATGATTCCCGAGTAAGTGTTACTGGCCTGGAGTGGTAAAGTGTCCTACCATGAAGGACGCAATAAGGCTGCCCTCCCCAGAAACCTTTTGCAAAGGCTTTAGGACTACATCTAGGAGAACCGCGAATGCCAGGGCAAAGTAATCCTTTCACATGCTTGCTTTTAAACCATGTACAGTATTTTAAAAAGGTACACTCACCAGAGGTCCCTTCTCCGCCTGCTGGGTCCAGGAGGCAGCCTTGGGTGGGTTCGGGGGGTACTGGCTCCAGGTCCAGGGTGAGAAACAGTTCCTGGCTGTCGGGAAAACCGGTTTCTCCGCTTGCTTGCTGTGAGCTATCTACAACCTCCTCCTCCTCATCATCTTCTTCGTCCCCAAAACCTGCTTCCGTATTGCCTCCATCTCCATTGAAGGAGTTAAACAACATGGCTGGGGTAGTGGTGGCTGAACCCCCTAAAATGGCATGCAGCTCATCATAGAAGCGGCATGTTTGGGGCTCTGACCCGGAGCGGCCGTTCGCCTCTCTGGTTTTCTGGTAGGCTTGCCTCAGCTCCTTCAGTTTCATGCAGCACTGCTTCGGGTCCCTGTTATGGCCTCTGTCCTTCATGCCCTGGGAGATTTTGACAAAGGTTTTGGCATTTCGAAAACTGGAACGGAGTTCTGATAGCACGGATTCCTCTCCCCAAACAGCGATCAGATCCCGTACCTCCCGTTCGGTCCATGCTGGAGCTCTTTTGCGATTCTGGGACTCCATCATGGTCACCTGTGCTGATGAGCTCTGCATGGTCACCTGCAGCTTGCCACGCTGGCCAAACAGGAAATGAGATTCAAAAGTTCGCGGTTCTTTTCCTGTCTACCTGGCCAGTGCATCTGAATTGAGAGTGCTGTCCAGAGCGGTCACAATGGAGCACTCTGGGATAGCTCCCGGAGGCCAATACCATCGAATTGTGTCCACAGTACCCCAAATTCGAGCCGGCAACGTCGATTTAAGCGCTAATCCACTTGTCAGGGGTGGAGTAAGGAAATCGATTTTAAGAGCCCTTTAAGTCGAAATAAAGGGCTTCATTGTGTGGACGGGTGCAGGTTTACATTGATTTAACGCTGCTAAATTCGACCTAAAGTCCTAGTGTAGACCAGTGCTAAGGTGCCACAAGGACTCCTCATTGTTTTTGCTGATACAGACTAACACGGCTACCACTCTGAAACGAGGCTTTTTAGTTTCCAATAAATAATTAATAGAACAGAAATTGAAAGATGAAGTTGTAGATGGCATTTTTATTCCAGCTATTTCAAGTAGTGCCTGGTATTTTTTTAAATTTTTCCTGTGAAGTTGCAGTTAGAGTTATTAATGATAGGGATAATAAAACAATCAAATCTTTACAACTTTAAATATGGAATTGTGTCTCATTACAGTGTATAACAATCTTAAATGCAATCTTTTACTTGTAGGGCTTTTTTCATTTTAATTATATTTGCCTTTTAGGAATTTAAAATGTCTTTATATATAAAGGAATACACTTACAAATCCTTGTTTCACTGTAGGCTCTTGTTTAAAAGACCATTGTCATGATCTGTAGTATTCTAAAATAATGACAAAACAAATTGGTATAGCACTTGATATTTTTTACAATGGCCTGGCAAAGTTGTAGTCTTCTTTATCAATATAAAAATCATTCAATGTATTCTTTCAAGTGACACTACAGCTTTATGTAAAGATGGAACCAATGTGTGTTTATTCATTTTTAAAATAACATGATTTTTAAATAAGATAAAAGGTCACATATTTATTAATATTTAGCACAGTTCTCATTACTCTGACAATGTTATGCAACTGTTGCCGTTTTACTGCTGATGTTTAGCTCTTTGCATTAATTTAATATGCACAAATAATCTTGCATATTTTAAATGTTTCTATACTTAGTTTCATTCAAACTGAATATAATATTAATCTCTACATCACTTATGGTAAGCAATAGTGCCCTTCCCCCAAATTCCAGAAAACCAGTAAACAAACAAACAAAATTTAGATGGCCACAAATCATTTATGAGGCTTCTTTTAAAACTGATTTCCTAACTGAGGAACTTTACAGTTGAATACTGGTGGTTGGTATTGAGCTAATTGCCTAAAGACCTAGAAAAGAGCTATTTTTCTGAGCTTTTCTACAGACTTTGAGACCAATTTCTTTCTTAAAAGAATATATATTTTTGACAAAGGACATACTTATAAACATTGTATTTCCTTTAGGAACAAGAGAATTCCACGATAATGTTTTTGTTAATGATAATGAATTGGTCATTATGCTATGTTATTATTTGTTTCTTCCCATCTGAGATGTTTATATCTCAGAAGGTCAAACATCTGAGCAAAAAGAGAGTGTTTCATCTGAATCCCCTGGTTTGGCTTTATTGTAAATCTAACTGGAAGGGAATACTTGAAGGGAGGTCAGTTAAGGATAGGTGGCATATTCATAGCATCAGATACCTGTAAATGGTCCTTAGGGAAATTATTCATAAGTTTCTGCTCAGGTATTGTGCTGTGAAATGGACATCTAGAAAAGGATGTGGCAGGGAGAATTAACTGTTCAGTTAGCTGGACGGTTTGAATCAAAATGTGAAATAAAGGTCAAAATGTTAGGCAAGATGACAATCAATGGTTAACTTTGCTGTAATTGCATTTAGAATGGTTTGTTGGAAATTTTGAGGTATTTTGATCAGAACTTTCTGTCCCCATGACATGTCTTGGGAAGGTGAAAAAGGTATAAGATATTCTGCAGATATGGGTTCTATATGGATCTGGCATCAATATAAACTAAGGAGGCCAACAAACGTACCTCAGTGATGGGACTGATGTGGTCACCGATACATCATTAAGACATTCTGGACTGGAAGAGTTTAAAAAAGATTTGTAATGAATAGTGATAGATGCAACACTATTCATGAATCATTGATGGAAGTGAGAGCTTCTCAGTGTTGGAATGTTTATGGCCATCACAGAGAGACTTGCAAGAGGAATATTACCACCTGTTCTTATAAAAACAGAGAAACCCAATCTCACTATAACATCTGTTCTGTATTGATTATAATAGTGGTGCTGGCTTATAGCAGCTGTAGTTATTGGGATGCTAAAACACTTGTTACTAAACTTCTGTGGCCACAGGACATAGAATTCATAGATTTTAAGTCCAAAAAGGATATTATGTGTATCTAGTTTGACCTCTGACGTAACACAGGCCATAGAATTTCACCCAGTAGTTCTTGCACTGAGTGATATAACTTGTGGTTGAATCAGAGCATAACTTTTAGGAAGATCTCAGTCTTGAATTAAAGACTTTGAGTGATGGAGAAGCCATCAGATACCGTGGTAAATTGTTCCAGTGGTTAATTGTCCTTATTATTAAAAACATGTGTCTTATTTCCAGTTTGAATTTGCCTGGTGTCCACTTCCAGTGATTGGATCTTGCTATCTTGCTATGCCTTTGTATGTTAGATCCAATCACTGGAAGTGGAAACCAGGCAAATTCAAACTGGAAATAAGGCACATGTTTTTAATCAAAGAACCTTCTAGCACCAGATACCTTGTCCCCAAATAAGCACCTATAGATTATGATCATGTCTCTTCTCTTGACAATCTGAATCGACTGAACTTCTTAAATCTGGATCAGTTATTGGACCATAGAACTACTTTGATATTGAAATAAATGGCATTAGTGATTCACTTGGCGGCATTTTTCTCTCTGTGGAAGTGTTGATAATGTTGAAACATGGAATGAAGATTGACAGTGCTGCAGTAAGTAGCATCTTCTTATGAAATATCAAACTGAGGTCCTCACTTCAGCTATTCAAAATGCATCTTCTTCAGTGCTGAAATGGCTACGAACTGGGGACTCTGACAGACCTTGAGAGAGAATAGCAAAACTAGGCCCAAAACTTTTTCAAGAATTAGAACAAAATATTAGGTAAAGTAAAAGAAACAAAAAATGAAAAAAAATTCTTCACTAGGAAGTAAAGAAATGGCAAGCTGGAGATGAAATATTATTAATAAATAATTTGAGATACATATTAATTATGAGAAACAAAACTTTTAAAATTATACAATATAAAAAGGAACAGAATTAGCCAGCAGGTTAATAATTAATATTTCAAAAGCTAGTGTTCAAAATAAAATCTTTTATGTTTATTAACTACATTCCTATATAAATTGCAACAGTGTGCTCATGGGCTAAAAGAATAGAAATAAAGTGTAAACAATTAAAATGAATAGGTGAATAAAACCTGAAATGTAGCTATATTTAAAAAGAGCAAAGAAAACAGATGAAAATATTGTAGATTTTAAAAACATAACTATAGAAAATCATTTCTTTGTACTTTTAGACTTTTGGGGCATTTTTCAAGTGGCTTTTGTTGTCAGAAGAGTGACTGTAGAGATGGCATATTAATGACCCCTCAAATAAGTGATATTTAGTTTGCTCAGTTTATTGCTCAAAAGATACTTTCGCTAACTTCTACAAGCACCACCTGGGATCTGAAATTCAAGCTTTTCTGCTTCTTACATCATTTTCAGTAATACTCTGTAATCAGAATTTAGCTTTCAAATTTTGCTGATGCGTTAAGCAGAAATAATCCAGCTGTTTCATTCTCAGTTGTATGATGTCTGCAATCCAAAAAGCACTAAAAACCTGGTGTGGTTGGTAGAGTACAACACCCAGGGAAATGACATTCTCTGATGAGTAAGAGAATGACATTTTGATTTTCTAGATAATCATTTGTATGACCAAAGCAGCATTTTAAGTGTTTGTGAAATTGGCAGCTCTGGAGAGAACCAACAACTGTGTGGCCAGGTGTTCATGATTATCTCAGGCCTGAGCTGCAAATTAACCTCTTATTACAGTTAAGATGTCTGTATTGGTTCTCAATACTTAAATATGCTGAAGTGATTTTTAGGCTGTCCAGTTGTTTTGTGATATGTATAAAAATGTCTATTGAGGAAGAGAACGAGACCAACAGACTCACTTCACTTTTGATCTAATCTAATTTTGATCTCACACCTCCACATGTAATAGACTAACATCTAGGGAACAATCTTGTTGTTCTTCTTCAAACGTATTGTCACGCTGTCTGGAGTGGCTCAACGACCATGAGTGCCAGTCACAGGGGAGACTGTCAAAAAGCAGAGCAGAGACTCCAAACGTGTGGTATGTTCTATAATTAAGATTTCACCAACCCAGTAACAAGTGTGAAGTCCTAAAGCATAAAACAGTCTTACCACAGAGTCACAGCCAGTTCACTTGGGCATTCCAGTCTATCTTGACACTTAGGCAAGATAAACTATGTGATTAGGGTGACCAGATAGCAAGTGTGAAAAATCAGGATGGGGTGGAGGGTAATAGGAACCTATATAAGAAAAAGCTCCAAATATCAGGACTGTCCCTATAAAATCGGGACATCTGGTCACCCTATATGTGATAGATGGTCACTTTACATAAAAAATCACTACAATATCAGGTCACTCCCAATCCCAAAGAATCAGTCACTTACCCAAGGTCATTTGTACTCAGATCTCAAACCAAAGACAACGCTTGTAGACAATCCTGTAATAAACTAACTAAAGATTTAGTAACTAAGAAAAAAAATGAGAGTTATTTACAAAGTAAAAACAGGAAACACACACACAAATAAGGTAGTCTTAGATTTAAAAAGGTAACATAAGCTTCTATAACAAGCAGCTCTGTGTGTCCTTTAGGGCAAGCAGCATAGGGATCTCTTGCTTACATTTAGGAATCCTTGCCCCATCAGTGTCCAGACAGCATAAAGAGACCCAGTTTCTCCTTGTCAGGGATTTTTTTCCCTCCTCACCCCAGAATCCAGGTGGATGGGATAAATTCATGTGCAGGCCTCTCCTTCCTGGAGGGATTGAAGAATGCTGTCAACTAGGTGTCTGTCCTTTGTTGACACACACTGCCTGATTTGCCTTCAATGCGCCATCTTGTGTGCTGTACAAGCACTTTACCTGAATAAATGCTTCTTTTCCTGTTTGGCAAGTTACACTGTTACAGAGGTTTACAATGCACACACTCAGTATAACTTATTGCCATGGGCTACACAGGTTGTAAGTGAGATCATTACATGCAGCATCCTACAAGCATTCCATAAAATCTAAACTCTAAACACAGCCTTATAATACTAATATTTTTCCGACTATACTAAATAGGTAAGCTAGACTAGTTTGCAGCTATGCATTTATCAGTATTCATTGAGGCCCCAGACCTTTGGCATCTGGTCAGTCTCTTTTAAGTACAGTAATCCAAGAAAACAATCCACTGAATCCCAAAGCAGGGGGTTAACTGAGTGGCTGTCAAGTTTCTCTGAAAGTAAATCAATTGTCAGCATTTTTGCCATCTTGGAATGAAGAGAGAGGGCTATGGAATGGACATGAAGGAATTTAGGGTTAGCATGAAAAACAAAAGGATCATCATTTATTATGACTGACTATCATTGATATTGTATTAATACCTAAATATCACAATCAGGATCAGGGCTCCATCCCGTTAGACAGGGTACCAGCACAAAGGAAGATGCAATGTCTGACCTAAAGAGCTTTCAGTCTAAGGCTAGCCTCAATCCTCCAAAAATTGTAAGTGTGTGCTCAAGATTCACTTGTGAATGATCCCAATGAAGCTAGTGGTACTACTTCTGTATGGAAGACGAAGCAGGGGAAACATAGGGTTCAGAAAGAACTAGATAAGTTCCATCAATGCCTCTTAGCCAGGATGGGCAGGGATGGTGTGCCTAGCCTCTGTTTGCCAGAAGCTGGGAATGGGACAGGAGATGGATCACTTGATGGTTACCTGTTCTGTTCATTCCCTCTGGGGCACCTGGCATTGGCCACTATCGTCAGAGAGGATACTGGGCTAGATGGACCTTTGTTCTGACCCAGTATGGCTGTTCTTATGCTCTTATGGGAAAATATTTTGTAAGACTGAGGCCTAATTTAAAAGAAGAAACAGCAAGTGAGTAATAAACAATGGGGGGAAAAAGAGAGGGAGAATGAGATAATGGTAATAATTTAGGATCACGTGGTTGTGTAAGGTCACACTGGGGGAAATTCACCCTGTGTGGAGGGCCAGAACAAAGCCTATTCTTCATTTACTTCTCACTTAAGTCCTCTGACTAGGACTTAAATCTTCTAAATAGGCCTTAAGTAGTGTATCGGCCTTGGGCTGGAGCTATTCTCAGGGGTGAATTGCATTGGAGCTGTTCAGCTTGATGTTCCAAACCATTTGAAAGCTTAAATAAATTATCTCTGAATACCACTTACCCTAGCCATTGCTAACTGGCTGATTTCTTGTAGAGAAAGTGGGCTTTGAGGATGGACTGGAAGGAGGACAGGGCAATGGTCTTACAGATTACTTCAGAGGATATTGCTAGTGCAGGGGGCAGCACTGAGGATGCCATGGATGGTATTTACTAATCATCAAACAAACCACCAACAAGCTCAGAAGAACAGGTAGACATTAGATGGGAAAGTATAGACACAGGTGCTGGCACAGAACAGCAACAACAAAAGTAGAGATAAACACCTGTCTCTGGCCTTAAACAGGTTTACCCTAATGCATAACCAAATATTACTGTACCCAGCCTGTAGACTTCACCCAGATGAACACAGGAAGGGAGATGAACTGATCAAGTATAACTGAATACAGAAATATAATGTGATAGGAAGGTGGAAATCTCAAACACTCAAAAGTAAGCAAATAAATGAATCATAGGGACACCTTACCTAGGGGTATGGTGGATTCTCCATCAGTTGAAGTTTTTAAATCAAGGTTTGAGGTCTTTGTAAAAGATGTGCTCTAGCTCAAACAGATATTATGGGCTTGGTGCAGGAACCACTGAAGGCATGACTACATGAACACTTACTGCTCAGCAAGTTGGGCTGTAAATCTACAGCGCTCCTGCGTGCCACTCGCTAACTGTCCTTGTGGACCCTGCTGCAGCTCAATGGAAGTTCTCTAATGCACACTGATGTACCTGGTGTACTGTATATTAGTGTGCATTCAGGAACGTCTAGTGAACTTCAGCAGGGTCAACACAGACAATTAGTGTGTAGCGTTGTGGAGCACAGTCGATTTATACCCCAGCTTGCTGTGCAGTAAGTGTTTGTGTAGTCATGCCCTTAGTGAAATGCTATGGCTTGTGTTAAGCAGGGCAGACTGGCTGATCACAATGGTCACTTTTCTGGCCTTTAAAATCTATGGACCTCAACTATACAAGTTGTAAAAAAATAAAATAATCAAATATTGAATGCAAAAAACCAATATTCATTCATTAAGGCTGCACATCTAAGCACACAAATCAGGAGATAGATGCCAGAGCAATCATAGCTCTGACTTCTTGTACATGGGCATTAGGTATCGGCTTTCAATTATATGACTGGTCAGAAGATTCTGGGGCAAGAACTGAATAAGGAGCTAAGGATTTGAGCCTGTGTTTATAGGGGTCACATATCCATCAACCTAGGTGCATATTTAACAAAGCATATAAGTAACTGCTTAATTATAATTTGACTTCTGTGGGACTTAAGCAACCATTTAAATGATTTTCTGAATTGGGGTATAAATGCAGCGTATGTAGGAGGTATTCTGCACTACAAATAGTTTAAAACATTTTTTTAGAAACTATCACTACAACAACAGACAATTTTGGGGGCTCACTACTACAAAGCACATGGCTAAAGAACATTGTGTGGAACTTTCTTTAGATCCATCTATTTATCTATCTTAAGATGTTATACTGTCCCCCATCACCAGAGTAGCTTCAGCGTCTTCCATGTAAAATCAAAAGCAGAAACAAATTCCTAGTGGACTTTGTGGGGACCCTGCTTCTCCTCCCTAAGCAGGGTAAAAATTCTGGTGGGGGTAAGGTTTTTCTTTTTGATTTTTTAAAAATTAATTTCCTCTTTTCATTGGTATTGGTGATGGTAGGGTTAGTTGGGCAGAAGGTGGTGTCAGTGTTGTGGGAGCCTATTTAAACGCTTCTTAAATGGCCAGAGTGCTAATTGTCCGGTAAAGTAAGGGGCTTTCTCTCATCCCTGCCCCCCACTTCCCCGAGGTTCAGTACAGTATGAAAAATCCAAGAATATGTTCCATTCCTATGGCACAGAGGGAGAGAATCTTTTTAAATGAACATTTGATTCTTGTTCCTGTGTAATTGGCTGACATAAATTAACAGCCCCTATATTCAGCTATCTTTTTCCGAGTTCAGAATTTCCTATTTATATTTTCAGCTTTGAAATAGTTTAGCCTGTGCAGGAGACACTCTTTAATACAAAGAAAAAGTACAAAATTGACAGAGCACTGTTACAAAATGAGAAGGAAGAAGGCATTAAGAGGTGAATGGGGATGTACTGAAGTGGAAACTGAAATAGACCCACTTTTTCCAGAGACTTCTTAAAAGACCTCTCTTTCTAGCACTCTCCTCCCACCCTCTCCCATTCCCCAAAGATTTGTCAGGTAAAATCTTGTACTCTAGATGTGATTCTAGCTATGAAATATTCATCAGCTCTGCAGCCTTAGCTTAAAGGAAAGAGAAGAGCCCATATAAATAAAAAGATGATAGATATTTTAGGAGAGGAAGGAGCCCAGTTCTGTCTAGCTTCAAAAATTAGGTGGATTTGAGAAAGAACTATGTCACAATATACAGTATATTAGTGCTCTTGCTGTAGAACTATAACTAACGATGTCATGTGTAAGAAGGGTACATTCACTGTTGAATGTGACAATGAGTCACAGTGCAATAAATACCGGTAAGAGGAAAGCCATACCGAATTTTTATTCAGCACCATGAGGATCTCAACCTATTTTACTTGGAGCTATGCGAGTATCATTGCCTGTATAAAACAAGGCAACATCTCAAAGCAGAGGCACAAAAAACATACTCCAGAAATGAAAAGAGGGAGAAATGCTAATTTTTCTTCATTTCATCTGACATAGTCCATGCCAGATGCATCAGTGGAGACGAAACTATGCAAAGGAAGGAAGAAGAGGTGACTCTTTGGCATCCCCTACCCTTCAAGCACCACAAAGGGTGCTCTGCATCCAAAGGCTGCATGGAGGGGAAAGGGATAGAGATTAAAGCTGGTCAGGAATTTTTCAGAGATCTGTTTTTTTCACTGAAACTGCCAATTTGTTGAAATGGAAACTCTTTGCAAAACAGGATGACTTTTGATCAATTTCCCAAGTCAAAAAGTTAGTGGAATTTTTTTTAAAGTTGTCAATTAGTCACAGTTTGACATTGGGGAAAAAATGGGTTTTTGAGTATAAATGACTTTCTGCTTAGAAATTTTAGTAAATTCAGATTAAGAAAAAGTTTAAATAAGAAAAAAGGTTGAAATCAAAATGAAATGTTTTGAAATTATTGAAATGAAATATTTCAGTTGATCAGTTTTTAGGGGGATTTTTGGTTCAAGAAAATTGTCTGGATTCTGAGTTTTTGTCCTGATTCAGGATGGGAATTTTTTTTCAATATCAGAAACATTTTTATAGAATGGGAAAAAAAACCCAACCATTTCCTTCCCAGCTCTACTAGAGAGTACATGAGTAAGGACAAGAGTGAGTGGACCAGGTGGTCCATGGAGATTCCCTGTTATAAGTAGCAGCTGGGGCTATATTATCCTTTCCATAATATTCCCTGGATACAGCTGCCCTTAGGACTGCCCCTGCCCTGAAGGTTGTGGAGAAAGCTGTGGCCAGGGGGCTCCAAATAGAGCCACACTGTGAGGAACTGGAATGGAGACTGGAGCTGCTTCAGAAGCACAAGGTCCTGTGTGGATGCCCTTAACATACCATTGATCACTTGGATTCTGCAGGGTTTGAGGTCGCCCCTTCAAATTTTGAGAGAGGGGGAGAAAATTCTGCCTCACAGCCCAAAAAGAACAATTGGGGAAGAACTGTGCAAAGGGATTCATAGACATTTTCTCCTTTGGAGCTTTTTACTTTGGAAAAGAAAACTCTAACCAGCACAATTTCACCAGTTGAAAGGGCAATCTTGGATCCTCTGCAGTCAATGGCAAAACTTCCATATAGATACTCAAACCAGTGCTGAACTGAATCGCCGTGTGTTTGCTTTTTATTATTTTTGTCCATTCCTTCCTGAGACACACTTTTTAGGTTAAAAGAAAAGGAGTACTAATGGCACCTTAGAGACTAATGATTTTATTTGAGCATAAGCTTTCGTGAGCTACAGCTCACTTCATCGGATGCATTTGCAGCTTATGCTCAAATAGATTGGTTAGTCTCTAAGGTGCCACTAGTACTCCTTTTCTTTTTGCGAATACAGACTAACATGGCTGCTACTCTGAAACTTTTTAGGTTGTAACTGAGGGAAAGTTTTAACAAGTTATGCTTTAGAAAAAAAGAAGAAGGTCAAAATACATTAGTGACCTTAAAATTAAACAAAATATGCAGTCAATCCACAGTAGTAATTGTATTAATATAGACCAAGTCTGTGAGGGCAGAATGTCAGACTGAGGAGGCATGCCTTGTCTTGACACATATCCTTCCCCACTGGCTGGGTGGTGTCAGCCGTATATTCTATTATATTTGTCAAATAGATATATATCAAATAGATGACTGTATAGAGAATACAAGCTGGTGTGATGGTGGTGTGACAAAAATTTTATTGGCATGAATTTAGGTGGCTGTATTACTCACTACTTGAGAAACTTGAATGAGTTACGTAGGTCAGCTCAAATGGGTGAGAAAGAAATCTTTAAACCTCACTGCAAAGGTGTGTGTTGTTTCTTTAAATCTATAGCAGAAAGCCAGGAAGGAGAAGGCCCTAGAAATAGACTCGCCATTGAAGCAGAGACACAGAATGGCTTTTGGGATAATGCCATATTCCTTACTCTAATGAAGTTCCTTGTTCAGTGTTAGAAGACAGCGATGCTTTCCCTCTTTGTGATTCTTTGCCATGTACCATTGTCACAGGGCACCAGCACACACCCAGCATATACCACATGTCTCCTGAAAAGTTATTTTACAAATGTTTTCAATATTTTTTTAAAAAATTGTAGTACTTTTCAGATACCTCTACTTTAAAGCCAACTGCATTAGCTACAGTAGCCTCAAAGTTCTCTTAATCAGGTGCAACTCACTAATTTTCATAGCATAGGCTCTATCTACCCTATAAAAAGTATAATTATATCATGCTTTGGCTGCAACCTTGTTTAAAAAGGGTATTTTCTTGTTTACATGGACAAAAACCCATTCAGAAGTATGCTAGAGCAAAACAGTACTTAATTTATTTTCTCTGAGTTATGTACAATTTTGGAAACCTCAATAAAAGATCTAAATTTCCTTTTCTTTAAGTGCTAGATGCAAGTGCCCCATCTCAATGCAAAGCCAGGAATCTCTCCTGTCCAAAGTACATGTGTCGGCGTTGCCAGATATCAGACCTCGAATCTCCCAAGAGATGGGGCTGAATTTTGCTTGACCTGCAACTCAGAGCAGTGTGATTTTGGGATAGAAATTCCACATTTGAGTGTGAGGAGATCTGGTGAGAACATTTCTCTGGCAGGCTTCCTCTTCCCTTAAACTGCTCAAAGGCTTAGAAACTTGGAATACTTCCTAGAGGAGAGGGATTTATGTGCAAAGGGCAGATGGTGAGGTCAAAGCTGCATGATAAGTGCAATTCATCTCATGGCTCCATACTTTACTTTAGCACATAACTATCTTATTTATCCTGTACATTAGAGGAAAACAGTAGCATTATTGCATTTTCTAATATGCAATATAAACCAGATACACCGATTACCTTTAAACCACAAGCAAATTGCTTACTGAAATGATTAATTTTGAATCTAAGATATCAGAACTACTTTCTATTTGCACAACATTTTGTCCCCCGACCTACTGAACTGCGTGGACATTCCCATTTATGTGACGTAAGATACCTAGATGCCTCAGATCTCCTTGACATTTCAATCTGGATACATATACTGGTTATGGGACAGAAACTGAACTGGTAGCATTGATGAATCATATGTTAATGAATTAAGTTAAAGTGTCTAGGTTGACATTGTTAGATCTGTCAGCTTCCTTCAATACATGAGGTGCTGTTGATTCAACAACAGACTACAGTAAGAGTGGATGGGCTTAGCCTTGGGAGGCTCCATTCTTTCCTTTAGGAGCATTCCCAGGGATTGTGTGGGGAGGTTGCTTCTCCTTTGGAGATATCATGTGGGGTTCCACAGGGCTCCAGCATGTTTAACATTTTATACATGAGGCACTGTGAAGGTTAATCAAAGGGCTGATCAAAAATACTGTTAAAACTGTTTTTGATTGAAAATTGGTTCTTTTGATTTAAAATTATCTATAGAAAGAGTTTTCATGTGTTTTTTTTTGATGGTATTACTTTTTTTTTTGACAAACACAAACTAAAATAGCACAAAACAAAACAAACCCCATGAAAACTGAAAAGTGTTTGAGTTCTGGTCAAAAAGCAAAAATGCCAGCAAAAACCCAGAACAAAATAATTCGAAAATGCTGTCATGCTACCTCATAGGGGTATGATGATGCGCTGAATTCTATAGTCTGAGCCTCCCTGGCTAGTGCCGTTGAATGCCTGGCCCAGTGTGCTTGGAAGCTTGTGCCATGACTGAGAGCAGGATGGTTGAAGTTCAATCAAGATAAGATTCTTGTAGGATGAGGATACAACCAGAAAATATCATTTATTTGAACATGTGTGCTCACCTTCAAATGTTTGCAAGCTAGGGGTTGTGTTGGATCTCTAGGAAACCTGATATGGCAAATCCTATGTCTTTTTGTTATTTAAAAGCCTTCTCTACGTTAGCAAAATAACTCAATGTCAGTAATGGATATTACACTTTGTGGAGAAAGAGCTTTTGGAGGTGTAGCTTAAACTAATAATGAAAAATTCAGAGCTCTAGAAAATCTTTGGAAAAATGCTTAGCTAGATTCATATTATTTCTTCAGGTGTAAAAATAATTAACAATACCTGGAAGCTTTGCTGAATCAAGAAATCATTGTCAGAATCTCCTAAATCACTTGTCAGTTTTTCAGATTGCTTAGAGCTAATTGATTCATCTGTCTTTGTAAATTGTTTCAGAATGACAGATGAAAACTGATAGTTATATATTACAATGTTTAATAATAATTAGTCAACGGAAATAGGAAACCTGTGTGTCAGAATGTACAAAAGGTGACCTGAGTGTAAGCAATTCAGTGACATCTGTATGAGCCTGCAGACATCCTGAAAAACAGACACCAGAGATGTGACGTTCCCTATTCTTCTCACTGGGTTCTTAACTTTGAAACGTCCTGCTTTGGAGCCTCACCAAAACCAACACGACTGGGGTCCACACTGCCACCATCTCCTGATGGCTCCTCTGTGGTGGTGCCAGCAGGAGCCCTGATACAGAGTCCTCTGCTCATTTGGGTAGAAGCTGAGCCCGTTTTCCTCTGAAAGTCTTGATCTGAGGATGGTGGAAGCCTATCCTGCCAATGGAGTGTGCCAGTGGGCCCACAGGAGGTTGTCCCTGGAGTCCTGGATTGCTTTAATCTGGCCAGCAGCAAAGGTTCTGGAGTGTCACAGTAAAGGCTGTTCTCTGACATGTGTGTCTTGGATGATATCAGGAAGTTCCACCTCTCTCATGAGAAGGACTGCCCTCATGAGGTTTTCAATTGATTTGTAGACCAGTGATAATTCAGTAAAAGAAAGGTAATTAATTAAGTCTCTGGTTTCTTATAAACCCTTTTACAGTATCAGAATCCTTTGATGGGAGCTTCTTGGAAGCAGTTAAAAAATATTAAGTACAATATTGTGAAAATTTACCTTTGTGAAAACATTGTTGCATTTAAAACAAAAAACAACAACAAATAAACGAGAAAACCCCAAAACAAAACCACAAGCTTCTTTTGCCCATGGAATGTTCTGTGGAACAGTGATACCAGACTGATTAATTTTTGCATTTTACCCACTAGTAACACTATACTCCAAAGAGAAGTCTCCACAACTATATATGGGAGTAACCTTGGAAACAACCACATCGACTTTAGGAAGATAAAGTCTGCTCTTAAAATATGCTACATATATAAGATATCGGTGTAGCTTTCTGGACATCTTTAACACTATCTTTAATAATTTTTCAAGGTAATTTGTCCCTGTGAACTCTACGTAGAATTTGTTCTTTTATGGCAGTATAACATTTGCATGTAACAGATAAGGTGAAAGGCATGTAGCCATTTCATATCACTAAAAAATTATGATTGTATTGCAGCATGATATGCTTTTTTAGTATACAAAGGGTTAGCACACATCATTAAAAGAATGAGCAAGCTTTTGATTTTAATTGTAATTGTAATCCTCTCCACTGAAGCCTCAAATGCATCATTTGAAATCTAGCAGAGATGTGAGTTTTTACTGCAGCCACTTTACGTTTGTGATACATTAAAAGGTGTCATCCAACTGAAATGTAAATCACTGTTCTTGAAAACAAATTACAAATGAAGATAACAGGGCAGCACACAAGCACTAAAGCATCGGAGAGCCCATCTGAGGCAGTTTTCTTTCAGGCCCAAATTGCAGCAGCCCTGTTATCATGGGTAATAGGATGCTGCCAAAGGCAGGTTGATTACAAGGCTATGGTAAACAATCCTTTTAAATGCAGTGCCTGAATAGAAGTGCACACACAACATTAATCAACTGAATTCAAACAGAATCACAAGGGGAAGTTGTTGGCCTGCCCCGGTTTGCTTTAACTCACACAGCAAGTGGCCAAAGTGCAGGGCTCACGGGTTATACCACTATTTACCATCCCTTCATAATCAGCATTAACTTGTGTGAAATCCTAATTGCAATCCCTGCAATAAACAAACAAACAAACAAGCAAACAAACATTAAGACTGTGTGCTCATTCCTATAATTTGAATTAAGAACAGGTTTAGGAAATGTTGTATTTTGATGCCTGTACTATTTTTCATCATCTTAGATTGTGGGCTTTCTGGGGCATGGACTGCCTCTGTTTTGTTTGTTTGCCTGGAGAATCATACAGTGATCCCTGATAATGGGTCCCTGAGCCCTACCATGTTGGAAAATAATAATAAATAACGTGTATCTTTCCTCACTTTTTATTTTAAAGGGTCACATTTTGCCCCCTATTAAAACTCATCCTATCTTCGTTCATTACACTATTCAAACTTGTTTAAAAATCATCTTGTGTGCTTCTTGCATTTACAGTATGCAACATTAGTAAATAGGCTCTAAAATATGGGGAATGTTTAAAAAAAGTTGCTCAGTGATGGGTGGTGAGGGGGAGCATTTTTCAGAAGGCAAGTGGTGCAACACTGAAAAGTGGAAAAGCTGCCGGAAAGAGCAAGGTACAATAAATAGCTTCCATTTAAAAAATAAATAGAGTAATTTAAGTCTGCCTCAAGACAGCTTTAAATAATGCAGTCTTCACTTATCCTGAATGATAGCAGAATTCCTGACTCTCACTAGCATATAGCAATTCCATGAAAGCCTAGCTACATGTAATCATACACCAGGGCCACAGTCAGTCATTCTATTTATTTTGTACATTTTTAATTTTCAACTGCATTTCCTTTAAAGGAACATCTGCTGATGACTCACTTCATTATTTAAAAAGAGAACATGTGAATGTAGGAGTTTTACAGAGTGGTCAGAATTGGTATTTCAAAACGTTCCCACTTATCAAAGTTTGAATCCTAGGGCCCTGGATGGAGCAGGGAAGCATGAATGGATCATGGTGTCATTCGTCCCTAGGCTGCTGGTTAAAATCCAACCCAGGTTGGGGTAATAGAAGGTTACCACCACCTGCTGGAAGTTGGATGGCCTGTACAAAATGGGTTGTTAATTTCTCTGTCCATTTCCCAATGAACATGTGTCCACATGAACAAAACCTCACCACCACTACTGGTGTCCTTTTGGAGGCCTCAGAAGATTGAATGGGCAGGAAGAATGAATTAACCTTCTTCTAGAGTATCCACTTCTGGAAATGAGGGTAAGGCAACTTAGTGGAGTAGCTGGCCTCTATTCCAGGAGAAAGGCTTCAAGGACAGCTCTGCCTGCTCCCAAAAGAGAATGGGCTTAGCCAAGGATTCTTTTCCCCTTCATGCCGAAAGAAGGAGGGGGAGTTGGAGGCAGTTTTGTCCCCTTCCTTCTGACCCAGAGGACAAGGAGCACTAAAGACAGCAGGTCTGGCACAGTAGAGCGGGGTAGGATAGGCAATATAGATATGTGCTATATAATCTCTGATTTCCTAAGGTCAGACAGAGCTAGAGGAGCATCAGCTGGTTGTTCTGTGGAGCTCAGCTGTTGTCTTTGTATTCTTTTGTTAAAAATCGGCTTTTTGAAGAAGGCACACGAATGGCTGTGCTTAGCAGACATGGGGACGTTAGTTTTCCCTCTTCCACACACTTGATGCATTTTATGCTTTGGTTCAAAAATTGTTAGTGTAAATATACCATCGGTGGAACTGATTTGGTCATGGACAAGACAGTTCACCATAATCGTATGTCATATTCCTGGTGACATGTTTATGTAGGAATCCTGCCATTCGACTTTACTGCCTTTGTATTTCAAGCATCTATCAGGGAAAAATATGTGCAGTGTCTGCCATTGAGCTCATGAAAGAACTTCAAGAGAATAGCAGACACCTACAGCTGACCACATTCTAGGAAGGGTCCTGATGATTACATTTAATTGGTTGCTTCTGATCACATATTTGTAGTGGTTTACATGGCTAAGGCAGGCAAAGCTGTTTTATGGCTGTATAGGGAAAACCAAAAGCTTTGGGAACATGTATTCTACAGATGAATTCACAGAGTGCAGCAAGCATGTGATTTCAACAGACCACACTAATGCAAAGTTAGATAATGAATCAGTGATTTGAAAAAAAATAATGACATGGGTAAGTTACTAGCACACAGAACTGGAGACTGAAGTTCTCTGTTTATTCAAGAAGTAGGTACAGCTTGAGCAGTTGCACTCCAGGCTTCCCTGCCAACAAACTGGGGGACCAGCACTCAGAGTGAAAACCGGTAATTCACTCCACTGAGTCCCAGGTTTTCCATTGACCCATTCAATCAGGATAACAACCTTTGGGTTTTTGAGGGTGTTGCTTAGTAGGGACATGACCTGGATACTTGGTTCAATGGAAACTAGACTGAGACCACCAGTTCAATTAACACAGGCATCTGAACTGCCATTAGATGGTAATAATTTTCAGGAACAAGAATGGGAGTGGTTATGCTAATAGCAGTGTTAAACTTCTGAGCATGTCCTAAGCGAACTAGAGCAGACTCAATCTGAACTGAATGCTCATTAAAGGCTAGATTGTGACTTGGGCTATACATCCGTGAAAAGGAGGAAGAACAGCTCCCTTACAATGTGTTCTAATTTGCTGCTGGTATAGGCAGCTGCAAATTACTACCCTATTGGCGCAAGTGGGAATGGAATTATGCCTTGGAGGGAATTGTAATCCACATTGCCTCCTGGGACTACTTTTGAGGAGATGCTTGCTCAGGGCTGTGCCGAAAGCCATAATCTGTCTATGCTATATCTTCTCTCCAAGTAACCAGACTCGAGGGTTAACTCACCATGACCTATCTTTTCTTTTAATTATGGACCCCCAACATGCAGTGACACGACTGACACTATGGTGCAATGGTGACACAGTAAGACCTTCTCTCCAAGAAGCCCCAGGGAGCCATGTGCCAGAGATCCACTAGGGACTTTGGGTAGACTGATCTTTTTGGAAGGATGCCAGTGGTCCATTCCTGAGTAGCTCTGATGCTCTTTCCCAGGGAGGCCATGAAAAGCCTGCTTTCTTGTGGGCCATCCATGGTTTGCTTTTGAGAGATCACAGGTGCAGAGGCAGTGTTCCTGAATGATTTTCTTTTAAATTCACAAATGGACAGCTTGTCAGCCAATTGGATTATGGTCCCGGTGTGCCGGGTATATGCTGTAATAAAGCGCTGATGTACATTTCATACTTTCATAATCACTTACCTATAATGAAAAAAAAACTATTCATAATTCATGTTAAGCACAAAATGTTTAATGTTTCTGTATTAATATGACTTGTCATAAAACGATGGTTAAGTTTCATTAGACAATAACAGAGCTAGAAGTAATGGAAATAACACAAAATGGGTTGAGATAGTTATAAATTTTTATTCTTTCCCTGCCACTTTTTTAATGTTCTCACTGACTAAACTTTTCATGGGAACTTAACATTTTCTTAAATTTTTCAAATATGTCTTTAACAATCAAAAATATGTAGCATTGTACACAAATGAAGGGGAACACAGATTTGATCGTAAATTCAATTGAATTACAAAGGCAGCTGACAGCACAAATTTGTAACAAATTGGGCAATCCAAGATGCTGTAGTCCAGAACTGTAGGAAACACAAGGATCATTTGTGCAAATGGAGCTGAAAAAATACGCCTGTTTTCACTCAGCGATAATAATCCTATACCTGGGCCACAGGATAAGGCCTGCTTTCTGGGTTCATGACCATTAAGAAACAACTCTCCCATTGTTTACTTTACTTGTGGAGGGTTTACAAATGGTAGGCTCTACAGGAAGCAAAGATGTGGGAATCATTTAGTGCAACCCTACACTTAGACAGGTGCCACTCTTAGACTTTTTAATTGATCTCATTTGTTACTTATACCTGTAAATCGCACTGTTATCATCTCCGAACAAGCAATGGAAACCAGAATTTGTCACTGAATAAAGATAGCAGAACAAGTCCCTGAATGGACTGGTCATATAGATTTACTGGCTTAATTACACAACAGTACATTAGATTGAAATAAGATACCTGGAAAAATCCAAATTACATGCAGGCCTCTTGTTTCTTTATACCACATTGACACAAAACACGGTTCAAATGCTACTGCCAAGACCGAGGACAGCCCATGTTATAGTTTTCTGAGAGAGAGAATGAGAGAGAGTCAGGCCTGAAGTTGTAAAAGGTTCTTTTGTTACGATGCAGTAAAATGAATCTTAGGTTGATCTGAAGGCCTAGAAGATAGTCATGTGCACTATCATGCAGGAGACTCCAGTTCCATGGCAACTTCAGAAGGATGGTAACAGAAGCATTATGAAAGCAATGGCGGGGAGCACTGCAGCTGTGACACTCTCAGGCTTTCTAGACTACGATCTATGGGTATGATTCCCTTTCTCATGCGCATGCCCACACTAGCTCTCTTTGAGCCAGCATGAGTATAGTGTAACCACAGTAGCATGGGAAGAAGCAGTGAAGGCATAACTGAATTGTGAGGGGTACATACCCAGCGGTTTCAGGTGGGTTTGTATTTAGCACGGCTCAGCCAAACCTCCATGGCTCAGTGATATCTCCACTGCTATGTATAGTAACACTAGCTCGATGAGAGCTAGGGTTAGCATACGTATGTATGCTTGCAGTGTATGCGAGCATGTGTACATGAGCTCATAGTGTAGACACAGCCTCAGATATTTAGGAAGGGCCACTATGTAGCATACTTCAGCAGCACCTACTAGCAGCTACTTATGGGAATCTGCCCAGTTCTGTGATGCTAGAAGGATTATAAAGAGGAAAAGGTAGCTCAGAATAAAAGGGAGAAATAAACCCTCTGAACTGAGGGTGTACTACGATGATTAAGGATTTAGAAGGCTAAATCTTCATTCCAGTTGTTGCTGTGGTAGGGGTGGCCTTTAGATCCACCTTAGCAATGGTTAACAAAACAAAGGAAAACCAATGCTGGAGCCATTATGCTAGAAAAATAGAAAAACTATTCTGTCACCCACAATAACTACATTAGCAGAGGGTCAGGAAGTTATTAACAGTACACCAAAATGGAAGGTCATCAGCTCCAAACATGCATTTCAGAACCAGACCTTAAATCCTCTCCGGGAAGATCCGGGGAAATTTCTGACAGGTGATTCTTATGAGATTCCCACAACACTTCTTCTTCCCACAGCACACACTGAAGCAATTCTATGGTATGGGATGATTATGAGACTATACCATAGCAGATCATTTTAATAGAGAAATTGTCTGAAGTACCATCTCTCCTCGCAGTCACAATTATATTACGTTTATAATCTCCATTTTACAGGTGGGAAAACTGCAGCACAAAAAGGTGAAATGACTTGCCCAAAGTCACCCACCTGGCCAGTAGCCGAGCTAGAAATAGAAGGAACAGGATGGGACGTAATGCTTGGAGTAAGAGGACTGGGGAGAAAGGAAGGACTGGAGATAGGAAATTGGGTGGATGGCAGCATTAAGGATAAAGATGGAATCCTGTAGGGGGAGCTTGGTGAAGAGATAGGAGGCACAGAGAGGACACTCCAGGAGATGCGTTGGGGAAAATTTTGGTACAAGGCAAGGAGAGATTTGGGGAAGGAAACACCATATGAGGAGCACAGAGCACCAGAAGAACTAATGGAGAGAGAAAATTAGTGAAGTATGGGTTCTAACTAGTCTCTCCTTTGGATTAGTGAAGGGGAAGAGAGACTAGTGGAAAGAGGGTAAAGTAATAAAAGTCAGCATTAAAGAAAAGGGATGCAAGTTAAAAAGAGAAAGTAAATCCTATGCGATGGAAAGAGCCAATGGGGAGAAATTAAAAAAAAATAATTCAAAGGAAAACACACCAGGACAATGAAGAAGAAAAAACAATGAGAAGGCTGGAGTTTGATAGCAATGAACTGCGAATGTACAGAAAGGTTTTAGGGAAAGAATGAGGAAAATTGAGGGGAAAAATGAGAAAAGAGACCAACAAACAGCTGACACAGTAATTCTGTGTTTTATTGAACATGATTAATCACTATTTTGATTAATACTCCTTGTAAAATGAGGTGACACTGTACTTGCATTGAAAAGTGGCAATACTTCAACAAAAAAACTTCAAAAACAGACTCCAACGAGAGACTGCTGAATTGGAATTAATTTGCAAACTGGATACAATTAACTTAGGCTTGAATAGAGACTGGGAGTGGATGGGTCATTACACAAAGTAAAACTATTTCCCCCTGTTTATCCCCCCCCTGCTCCCCACTGTTCCTCAAACGTTCTTGTCAACTGCTAGAAATGGCCCACCTTGATTATCACTACAAAAGTTTCCCCCCCTCCTCTCCCGCTCTCCTGCTGGTATTAGCTCATCTTAAGTGATCACTCTCCTTACAGTGTGTATGGTAACACCCATTGTTTCATGTTCTCTGTGTATATAAATCTCCCCACTGTATTTTCCACTGAATGCATCCGATGAAGTGAGCTGTAGCTCACAAAAGCTTATGCTCAAATAAATTTGTTAGTCTCTAAGGTGCCACAAGTACTCCTTTTCTTTTTATTGAAAAGAGTGTAATACCAGAGATTTCCCACATGTTTTTATTTTGTTGGTAGGATGTAGGGCAGAAGACTAACAGTTCCTCCTCTTCCTTTTACTCAATATCTAAATGGTGAGGGGAAGTAATATGAGAGAGAGAGAGAAGAGAGAGAGCTCATTCCTTTTCTTCTTCTCAGCAGTCAGTTGGGAGGAAAGGTAAAACGCTGTTCTCAGAATCCAAAAGCAGCGACTAGGGAAAAGAAAGGAGCTGAGGGAGAGAGAGCAGGCGAGACATAGGGCCAGAGAGTTCCTATTTGAAGCAGTATTGCAATAATTGCTTATTCTCCTCCCCTCCCCAATCCCCAACCCACATTTTAAAGGTAGGGAATCTGAGGCCCAGAGAGGCTAAGTGACTTGCCTAAAACCACCCAGCAAATTAATTGTTAACCTGGGATTTGAATTTAGCAGGTTTTGGTTTCTGGAGTTGTGCTCAGTTCATTGAACCACACTCCCTGTCCCGTCAAGTTTGCCTAAAATACACAATCGTGGTAAATCTCGTGGTTTAGTAAACTGTGTGGATCACCTGCATTCTACCCAGTCAATGACACAGTAATGGTTTTGTAACTGAGCGAGGTTACCAGATGTGCACTGGTTAATAACATGGCCATGGTAATCCCAGTTACAGGGCTTTTCGACCAGTCATTGCACAGCATATTGGATATCTGAAGGACAGTAGTGGTGCAGTCACACTCTGGCACACATGTATTTGTGAAGTGAGAGAGCCATATCATACACCAGCTTTTTGCTTATAACATGCTGCCTAAACTGCTCCATTGTGGCATGATGTAATAATCCTGTCATTGTATCCAGTCACTGCTCTTTAAGACAGTCATATAAAACTTGTCTCCCTTCTACTAGATATATTCAAGTCATGGTTATGTACCAGAGAAAGGCGCACCCTGTCGTAATATGCAGTTGTTCTATTGAGTTCTGATTTTGGGATGTGTTCTGAAGACTAGGAACCTGTTCTGCAAGTGAATGCAAGAAAGATACGGAAACCTGAGTCTGAGAAGTGACAAATGTACAAAGCCAGTAAAAGTACAAAGCCAGCTGATGGAAGCCTAGTTAACCAAAACTCTCGATTGTTCCTTGGTGCTGTAGTATATGCTTCGCTTCACTCAGTGTTCCCCAGATCTGGAGCATAATGAAGAGCTGTCAGTTGGATTCTTTAAGGCCAGTTGGCTGAAGCAAAGAGCAGCTCACACTGCCTCGCTGCGCTCTGGTCTAGCAATAGTGCACCACTCTTTAGTGCTGATGTGCCTGGTGGAAGCCAGCCATCTCATTTGCACTGTGCTGTGGGCCTGAGGAACCCACAGTGCAGTCTCTCCTCCCATTTCCTATTCTCTGCGCTCAGGCCTCCGGGGTGGTGGGGAGGGGTGGGGGACAACCCAAAACACAGCCTCACTGTGGACCAGGCAGGGAAGAGCCATCTGATTCCTTTCAGCTTTTCCCAAGCCCCGCAGAGCATGGCCTCCCCTTGCACTGCCAGCTATCTGTAGTGACTGCCCACCGGCTTTACCAGACTCAGGAGAGCCACTCATGCTTGGACATCAAAATAACCCAAGTCATAGCACCATTCACATGCCCTTTACCAAAGCAACACACACCCTGCAGGTGTACATCCTTACATTTACGATGCCCCCTCATGCCCGGATGCAGCATTGCAAGCAGACTTTGTCTCTCATGCACCCTCTAATGGCTACTTTCTCAGCCTCAAGGATCATTCCTGGCTGGTCCCTTGTCTGACTTGCCTCATGAGGGTCCTCTGTGGCTCAATTCTTGGGCCAAGTCAATTACAATTGGGTCCTTTCCTGGGCTCAACTCTGAACAATAAGTCCTCTGCCACTCCTGGTGCTTGACTTCAATTCTTCCCCCTTGATAGGTCACTGCTGCTCCCCACCTAGGCTTTTTCCTGCTGGGAGTCTAAGTCCTGATTAAACTCACTTTTTTCCCCTCATGGTCTTCTCTCGCATTTCTTGGTCCTCCAGACTCTAGCTTGGGGTTCCTCTCCACTCTAGAGCCCAACCAGAGGAGCTAACCCTGCCCCTGAAGCTCTGCTTCTTAGTCACAGCCAATCCCAAACTACTGGACCTTCCTCCATGCCCTTCCCAGGGAAAGGGAACTCTTCTCATCTCCTCTCTCCTAGAGGCAGGCTCTGGCTTTTCCTTAGCTACTTATATAACCTAGCTCTCCCTCCTCTGGCCAGGAGGCAATTAATCAATCACCTCTCAGGTGTACAGCATAACTAATTAGGTACTTTCTCTGCTTGCTCTAGGGTTTTCAACCTATACTGGCACAAAATATGTGGAGCTAGGGAATCTCCTCATCCCCCCCCCCTTACAAATCCCCACAGAGTTTGATAGGGTATGGATATGCTGGCAAACAAGTAAAGTGCAGTCAATATGAGGTCAAAAAAAAAGTTGGTAAACAGAGACTAGAATTTGTAAGGCAATGGCAGAGACTAGCCTTGACCAAAAATAATAAGAGTAAGAAATGTAGAATATTACAAACTAAGGCTGGGGCTGTTAGAGGGCTACGATAACACACCACAAAATGGGCGAGGCAGGTAGCAGAAACAAACAAACAAAAAAGAGTTAGAAGAATCAACAGAAGCAACAGAGCATAGAAAGTGCAAGGTCTGCTAGCAGGGCAGAAAGCAGTCCAGACACAGGATATGTCACAGCAAGCACAAGAACAGAGTAGAAAATTGGAAACCACTGTAGAGACTGCAAAGAAGAGAAGTGCTGTCCCCTGTTATAAACCTTGGTGAGCAACAACAAGCTTCGGGGACTTATACAGTGCCTGAAGGATTGGGACAGAAATGGAAAAAGGTGGCCCTAGCAAAACTAAAAGACAGAACATGGGATGTTTGGAATGGTTGTTGGAATGGGAACACGTGGAATGACCCAGACCAGTAGTCACCAGGCAGACCCTGGGCAGGAGCCATTGCACTGCAACCACCACCAGGTGATGAGAACCAGGTTCTGGCAAAACTGAAACCAAAACCTAGAATGGTGCCTGTTAGGATGGGAGAAGTAAGTGCAGAGGGAGAAGAATTATCAAATGATTTGACTGGATAGGTAGATAAGATGGATGGGGAAACAATACAGTTAACAGAGCACCTTAAGAGACAGAGGCTGTGATTTGTTTGCAAGAACTGGATGAATGACCGTATAGAAATAATAAACCACGAGAGAGTGGTTTAACACCTAAAATTGATGCATTAATGCATGGAGTTGCCCAGAAACAGTTAACTGCAGCAGGGAAGGGCACTCCTGCAATCCATTTGGCATACAGACAAAAGCAACAGATGCTGGGGGAACACATTCAGATTTTGCCAGAGAAGGTAGTAACCCCCACTCTCCTCCCTGAGCCAGGCTAAAAACCAGAGGTCCTGGTTCCCGATCCTCTGCTCTAACTCAGAGAACCCCACTCCCCTCTCAGAGCTAATAACATAATCTTCTTTCTCCATTTGCTAACCTCTCTCAGTTTGCTAAGGGCTGCTATTCTGCTGCTGCTCTCCTATGTCTGGAGCTCCTGTATACTCTGCACCAGCAGAAAGTGCACCATGTTGATTCAGCAGACCTTGTTACTCATACAGAAAGACCACAGGCTTGGATCAGTGGCGAAATTGCTCGTCCAGGTTTATTGTCGACAAAGCACGGTACTAGTGCCTCATAGGAGCTACAGGTACACCAGCAATGGTAAGCCTGTGACAAAGTACCAGCTCAATCAACATAACAGGATGCTGTCCTCTAGGCCAGTACAAAGATGCCTCTCCTTTTATATATTGATGCAAACGAGTTACATAGTACCTTCCACATGCTTTTCATTATTACCTGCCAGGTCAAAGAAAACGTCCTCATCCATTAGCCTGTCATTCCATTCTTAACTTGTGAGGGGTCTGTGTGTTCTGTCACCATCTCTTAGGAATTTATTTACATAGTTACTGGGGAGGTTGGTGTGTTCTTATACCCTCCTCTCTGGTCAGGAATGTGCTTACTTGGTTAGCCAGTAGCTGGTGTGTTACTCTTCTGCCAAGGCCAGGCCTACTTTGGTTCATACTATTAATCATGCCTAGGACTCTAGCAAGGCCTACATTGGGGTTAAAACCCATCACATACCCATCCTTATAAGTGGATGAGGGAAAGGTGTCCTTTTCACAGATAGCCATGTGGCTCCCCCTTGAGTACGCTGTGGGGGTGTGGAGCCCAAGCTACGCTTTGCAATGTCATTTGTAAGTTGCTCTACCAAATACAGTCTTGAAAGTATCTGGCTTAAAACACCCTCCTGTCCCCCTAAATTATGCTCTGCCCCTTTGGAGTTTTAACAGACACTCATACTGACCACCAGAATGAAATCCATGTTAATTGGAATGAGGTAGAACTCTGAGGCACAGAGACCACTGTCTGTTCTGCAGATGCCTGGGATCCTATACTTTCCTCAGACATGCACAGCAGTTCTCAGGCTCGAATTTAGCCCACCATTTTCAACAAAGTTGACAATGGATTTTTTAAATTTTCAAATCAGTCCAAAATTGTATTTGGTCATTTCTAATTTTGCTTTAAAATAAACTTTTCACATTTTGTTCTATTAACATTTTGTCCAGATAAATTCTTAACAAATCAATATGTAATTTAGTTGACTCTCTTAACAAAAATAAACCATTATTGGCATTTTGCAGTTCAAAACTGGATCAGAAATTGGTGTCACATATCTTTTAATCCAGTGGATCCCTTTTTTTATCCCTGTTAAAGAAGAAAGGGGAGAGGAGACAGAGTTGAATTGTTTCTGATTTTAGTGTTTCTGAGCGGTATAATTTTACCTCTGTACTATAACAAACTGCTTGCATTTCATTGTTTGAAAATTCTCTTTGCTTACCTGCATGGAATCTTCTGCCTTTTAAACTTCATCTAGCGTAACTATGAAATGTGGCATTTCTGTACTGCCAATAGTATGGTAATAGATTACACATGGGTCACATATTAGCTCCTTAGTCCCTTTTTTAATGTTAATTTGAGATCTATCACATACTGACAATATAGTTGTTGGTCTTATTTAATTTCATTTGGTTTAACAATCAGAACTACACGACAATTCAGTCACATTTTGTGTTGGCAGTTGAGTAGTAAAATAATTAAACAGATTGTGCAGGTTAGAAGTTTAAAATTTCCAAGGGAGATTGGTTGAGCATTTTGCCATTAAAAAAAAGAAAATAAAAATGGAATCATAACAACAAGATGAAGGTTTTTACCAGACAAGGAATAGATAGGTCACCACATGCTTTTCTAATCTGTAATTGTACTATGCTGAACATATGCAGTATAAAATAGCAAGCAGTAGATGGCTCAGCCTCTAAAATAACTATCAAAGCACAGATCTGGAAGCTCAAAGCACCCAAAAGTGAATTAGAAAAGAGATGTCTACCAAAGGGACTGTAAACTTTTATAGGATCTAATATAGGTCACAGATATTTCCTTATGTTGGGTTTTGGGCTAGACACACATGCATCTCAGAATGCCTTAAAATATTTTACCCTGTTAATGTCTGCTAGGAAATATAAGGACAGGGAGGTTTTATTAGCTTTGACAGGGAAGCAACAGTTGGTTTAGTGTGCACAGCTTAGTTATAGTGGTTTCTTCTCTTGGGCAGTGATAAGTAGTATGTAAATTGAAAACTCAATATTTCATTTGCTTGACATACAAGAACTGTTAAAGCTTTATACTCAGAAACTCTAAATATAAAAATTCTATAAAAATAGCTGATAATGAAAACTGATGTGGAAATTATTGCTACCTGGCACTGTATTTCTGACTCCACAGTTATGTTTTTGAGGCTCATGTGCAATTAGCCAGTTCGTTATTTTATCCTAATGTTCTAATAAATCACTTCACCATTTTTCTCTCATCCATCATCTACTTATCTGCCTCAAAGTCAAAATGGTACCAATTATTAATCAAGGCCAGTGGCACCCGCTCCTGCATAGGGACACCATGTTTCAACTGTCAGGTGGCATCCATCCCAGCCTCTCTTTGTCAGCAATAAAGAAAATGAAACTGGACTAATATGAATCTCATTTCTGCCCTGATTAAAGGCCTACATTTTCCCTAGGCATTGCCTGACCAGGTCCTGACTTGTGAGATATTCAATGTTCTTGTAATGTCATTCGGACACAGTGCGCCTGTCTCCTTAGGTCATTGTTCTTCAGATTCACTTGTTTTACATGGAATATAGGCTAGAAAATCTAGACTTCCTTTGGGGTGTTAATTAAGAGGAGCATCCAAAATTAATCAGCAAATTCACTAGGGCGAAGGGGAGCTGTCTGAAGGCCTCGATATAAAATGCGCTTCTAGTGCAGAGAAATGAGCCTTCGGCTATTGACAAAGAGAAAACAAGTGCACAGACGGCGATCTGACACAAAAATTCATATACGTATACAATTTTACATTCATTTTCCTTGTCAGCTTGTCACCTTTAATTATAAAGGTTGATTCGCTATTTGGCAGATCTGAAAATTGTAAATGCTTGGCCATTTGAATATCATCATATGGTCAATGTCTTCACAAAAGAATGACACAGGAACACATAAGTAAGGGAACATTGTACAAATCAAACTAAACATAAAGATAGTTCTTTATTGATCAACTTGAAGGATTTTGCTTGTCCTAATGATAACTGGGAACTTGCCTGTGAAAGCAAACGTCACGTATAAAGCATTTACAAAGAAAGCATTCTATTGGCAGGTTGTTAAATCCTTTTCCATAGACTATCTTGTACTCTCCATTTCTTTATTTCTTTTATTACTTACTCCATTCTAATATTATTAGTGTTTGGTGTTAAGGATTTGCATAGACCTTCAGGCTAATAATGACCTTTATGTAGGAACAGCAAATTCTCTGTTTTGCCCACTGAAGAAAAGACTACAAAAAAGGACTAAACCCAATTCATTCGCTGCTCCTCCCATAGATGTTTCTTAACTAGTTAACTGTTTTAATTAGATGAGATTTTTTTAATAGCCACTAAGTTTGAACAGAGTTTTTGTAAACGGTAAAAGAACTGGATGTATATACTCTGAAAGAGAAGAATGAATTCAGGTTTCTGCAGATACCTGTCATGTTTTTTTTTTTGTTTAGTTAAAGCTTTCTTATTAACTAGCTGTACTTCCTTTGTGCAACTTTTCAAGTGTTTGGAGAGATTGGGGGTACCCTGTTTTTAACTTTACTCCTTGAAAATCCACCAGGCCTCAGTTTCAAAATAGTAGCATCTACGTTCCGCAGAGTTGTGAGTATCAGTACCAGTCTTCATGTATTAGCATAGAGAGAAAGACAACAACAACAACAAAAACAAATATAGGCCTTAAGGAGATTACAAGAGAGCTCAGCAACCAAGTGGCCATAGCTAGATATTAAGCTCTACAAATCAATCCTGAAGAGTTTGATGGAACTTACTATATTGAACAGCCATTGATATTGGCTCATGATAAATCTCAGAGAGGAGACATGTTAAAGCTTTTGAAAGAAAGGTTTCCCTATACAAAAAGTAAATTACTATGCAATATTATGGAACGGAGATCAAAGCAATTTATAGCCTTGTTTGTGCACTGCAACCCAATCCAGCAATCCATTATTTAAAACTTTCAATAACTATTGCAAAAGAAAGTCTTTCATTTCTAAATTGGAATGACATTCCATGAAGTAATGGCATAATATCACTAAGTATCAAAGATAGTGGTTATGTTTATGCTAAAAATTAGTCATCCTCAGCCCTAAAAGGGCATGTGAGGGTAACTTTTCACCACTGATTTTCTTTCTCTGTATTTTATAGACTTGGTCTATTTGTTAGGCATAGGAAGAGGTATGCCTAATGTAGTGCACCAGACTATTTAACTCCTTATCAGATTTATTTTATATAGAGAAACAAAAAGGGAACACTGGTCTGTTAGATTCTTTTGACCATCCTATGCAGTGGTGCAACCACATAAAGGAAGTTTTGGGAAGATTTAATGAAGGTGACAATTAGCCATTCTTAATGGTACGTGCAACAATTTATACACTTTAATGGACTTGGGCCAAAACCTTCAAAGGCGAGATCCTAAAGTTAGCACTTAAATCCATATGTAGACACCAACAGAAAAATGGCCTGTTTTTTAGAATTGCTGAGCACCTGCTGCTCTCCGGTAAGTCAATGTGAGCTGTGGGTGCTCCGCACTCTGGAAAAATTAGGCCACTTTTATTTGGATACCTGAAAATGGAGTTCCATGCCTAACTTTAGACAACCAAATTTTGGCTTTCGTCTTGTTAATAATTGATAAATTGAGCATCAGTATCAAAAACTTCTAAACTAACAGTTGAAGACAATATTACAGTATAGAGTATTACTTCTTTCTCTTTTAAAGCAAATGCTGTCTAAAAAGATGCCTACAACTGTACAATATGTATATATTACAAAGAGAATTTTGAACATCTTTGTTTAAAAATATATACTGTGTTTTCTCTAAAGGAATGCATTAAATCTATCATATTGTGGCTCTGCTTTTGGAGACTGAAAAAAAAAATCTAGGAAAAGCTTGAACCTTCTGGTAACAGATTCCCATTTCATTACCATCAGATCACTACCATACTGTTTGAGTGCTTTTTAAACAGGGATTCATCCAAATATTTGGGAACCCTGCATTTCACATAATAATCAGAATGAGAAAACTGTATTTTGTTTTATATATACTTTGCAAACTTTTAAATGCTGGAACACAAATCCCTTCTTACCTACAGGTACCATATCTCTAATTTTGAGGGGAAAGGTCTGATTCTTGGAATCCAGTCATCCATGAAGTCTGTCACAGTTTCCCAGCATAAGGTGAACAAAACTGGGCTCTTTGCATTGTCTATATTTATGTTTACTGACTATCAATATAAAGTAAGACGCACAGATGCGGAGATAAGCCTGTTAGAGGTATATAATCAATTATTTGATTTATTTTAAAAGTGAATAGTTTAACCCCAAGTAAATTTCCCAAGAAACTTTCTGTTTCAACTAGGTAAACTGAAAATCTGATTGGGAATTTATTTTATATTATCGCTCATACAATCTTGATTACAAATCAGGTTGCCTTTGCATTTGTTTTGAAAAAGAAATAGGTGTAAGGCAATGAAAGCACTCAGAATTACTGAATACTTGAATGCTATTAAAGATTTTGAGAGAGGTCAAACCATACTTAATCAGTCATTAATGCGTAGTAATTTAAAAATGTAGTTCCCCAACTATTTTGTTCCTACCTTTTTAAAGATTTCAGAGGGTAATTTCGTTACAGCTTCAAAGCTATTACTAAAGTGATACTTTCCACAAAGACTGAAATAACTCCTACATTCCATAGAAGAGATGCCTTAAAACATCCCCGGGTGGGCGACACATCTGAAAACTTCCTCAAATAGCTAGCATCTAAACAACATGGTGAAAAGTGCATTGTAACTGCAGAAGATAGACATTATTTATTAATTACTTGGCATTATTTTTAACTTACTCCTCATATTACTGAAAAAGTGACAAACCTAGTGTTAAACATAAGAGAAAGAAAGAAAGAAAGAAAGAAAGAAAGAAAGAAAGAAAGAAAGAAAGAAAAGCAAAAATTGGAATCAGAAAATCGTTGCAGCTTGAATTATTGTACAAATTCACTTGGAAAAAAGTAAGTAAAAAAAAATTAGGTCCCCTACTCTTTAACAAGTACTATTCATTAATTCATTTTCTGTAGAGTATTTTAACTCATTTTATTTTTTTAAAATGCTCACTAAAATTTTTCCTAAGTAATCTATGGGGATTTAACATTTTTTCCTTTTGCATGAGTGACTGGTTCTAACTTACAGGCCCTCCCATATGGCCTGTTTGTGTTCTCACTCAGGCCTTGATTCGTGGTTCAAATCCTTAGGCCGGTCAATGGGGCCCCACACAGGGAAAGTGATCTTCCTGGGTGGAACAAGTTGCAAGACTGTGGCCTTAGACCATATAGAATCCCAGACTTGAGTGGAACTCTGTACAGTGGTAGTGGTGGATCTTACTTTGTAACTAGTGACTTTGATGGACTGGCTTCAGATTTACTCTGGTGTGAATGAGATCAGAATAGGTCTAAAGAATTTAACCTTTCTAATGTGAAGGCTGTCTCTGATGAAAACACACATACACAGTTCCTAGATGTACAGGGCCAAATCCTGGCTTGGGTGCTGCAGTGCTGCAGGAATGTAATAGAACAAAGGGCCTTATACCACCTACTCACATAATAGGTAGCAGTGTGTGGGGGCAAGAGCTGCTATACCCTTCCTTGTGCAGGTAGGCAGGAAGAGGCATCGTTTTGGTTCTGCATCTCTAACATGCCTAGTGGAATAGCTGCACTGCACATCAGGGAGCGTACATTGCACCAGGTACAGATGCAGCACAGTGACATGCTGGCTCGCAATCTCTCTCCCAGGCTGCTCCAAGGACAATGCATTTTTGCCCTGCCCTTACACGGCACAGACTGTCATGAACTCACCCAGAATCAGCAACTTGGCAGGCAATGGGGTAATGAAAGTGTGGCAGCAAAAGCTGCTGAATTCCAGAACTTTCACACAACGAACCATCAACTCAGGCTTTCTGGGCCTATATACTGTACTGTATATATATTGTATATAAACTGTATTGTATATAAACAAACCACCCTTGGCTACACTTCAGAATCACAGGGCAGTAGTTTCCTAAAGAAACGCTCCCATGTCTTTTTAAAATTAAACTTACCAAAATGATTTTGCAGCATTTTGTTTTAAAAACAAACAAAAAAAAAAACAATGTCATTCTAAATAACTCAGGGCTGGGTCCCAGGCTCATTGAAGTCAGTGCAAACATGCCTATCAACTACAGTGGGGTTTGACTGAACCCTAATATTGGTCTCTTTATTATGTTTTCTACTTTTGAAAATTGGCAAGTGTTTATTAATGGAACATATTCATGGACAACTGATAACAAATAGAAGTTGGAATATATTGTATTTTAAATTATGGATAATATTTAGAGAAGAAGGCTACAAATCCTATTTTATATTACAGAGATGCATAGAATGAAGAGGCCTAATCCAGCAGCTTTTGGCTAGACAATACTTCCATTGAAGTCAGGATTGGCCCATTAATTCTATCCATAAATAATCAATGTTTAAAATAGACAGCAGAAGAGGCTTGCAGGAGACCACTATATTTCTGATTTGCATACACTCTATTGCAATTGCTTTTGGATTCCTAAACTAGTCCTTGGTACATTCCCTGCACACCTCCACCTCTGCAGCATTCTCAGTTTTCCCTTTCTAATCACAGACATAGTTACCACACACCATAAAATGTGTGCAAAAGTGCTACTGTGCATAATGGGTGAAATCCTGGCCCCACAGAAGTCTATGTGAGTTTGGCCACTGACTTGTATGATGTCAAAAGAAAAGGAGTACTTGTGGCACCTTAGAGACTAACCAATTTATTTGAGTCTCTAAGGTGCCACAAGTACTCCTTTTCTTTTTGCGAATACAGACTAACACGGCTGTTCCTCTGAAACTTGTATGATGTCATGATTCACCCCACATCTAGCTAACAATACACTTTATTGATCTGTTTTGTTTATAAATATTTCAAGCAATCTGAAAAATCTAGACGTTCTAACTTTTTGTAAAAAAATACAAAAAAGATGTTATAAGGATGTTTTCCATCTTTATTAGATCAGGGCTTTCTTTTTAAAGAAGCAATCTGGAAACAGAAGAAAAAATATATATCTCTTGTTTTTACCAGTTGCACATTGACTATTGTTTGAAACCAATTTAATATTTAAATACACTGAAACCTTAAACTGCAACTTGTGTTCGATGCAAAGAAGCTCACAGTATTAATCTGCAGGCATATATAATTCAGAGAACAAACCTAACAATATATTTAAGCTATTTCCATTTATGTACCTTACACAGTGCTACATGCTGCAGTTGACCAGAATGACTACACCGCACCTTAAGTGTGGGAAAGGGGGCTGTTGTCTGGCTTGTTGTGGCGGCGGGAAGAGCTATACCTCTTTAAGAGGTAGAGAAGCAATGACTAGTGCAGCCACAGAGCAGGTCAGCTGACTCATCCCCCAGGTGACCTGACCGGAAGGGAGGGGAGAATATATAGGAGCAAGCCAAGTGGGAAAAGGCCTCTCTCACTCAGCCCAAGCAGAACAGCATCCACCTCCCACCCTTGGACGTGACAAAACACCAGGTTTGGTCAGGATCTGCTGGGGGTACTTGCACTAGCTGCTCCTTTCTTGGAAGGCTGGGAAGGAATTTTTCCTTCACTGCCAGATTGGCCAAAGCAAAGTGGCATTTTTTTTGTGTGTGCCTTCCTCACAGTGGGTTCAAGGGGATGTAGCTGGGGCAAGCATGGAATGGGAGATAGGCTATGATGACACAACTTCTGTAAGCATGGCGTGGATGTCCAGTGCTGGTAATCCATAGGAAAGGATTACAGTGATCAGATAAATGGATTGTTAAAGGATTTAAAGGAGGTGTTTGTTAAAGAAGTGGAAACCGGGGGGAGGGAGAACAGGAATTTGGGACTCCCATGACTGGCAGGGCAGGCAGCCAACTCCCCTCCCTCTTTTATAGCCCACCTTAATGTTCATTCCAGGGGGAGTGTCCCAGCAGTGGGTTGGCTGGGGACCAGGATGGAAAAGGGGGGTGGGCTGGATGGAAGCCAGCCCACAGGGTAGATTTTGAAATGATCATGGATTTACCTGTACTGAACACTTTTATCTTCCAGGTACTCCCAGACAGTTAATAACAAAGTTGCAGTCTAATTAAAACCCATCCAGTGTCTCCTGTCCTTCTTCTGGAATGGCCGGACAACAGGGCAGACATGACAAACCATTAACAAAGCTCTCCCTGTCACAATCTTCCTCAAGAATGAGAGATTATTCCTGAAGTCAAAGGGAGCTCTGAGTGCTCACCATTTCTAAAAACCAGGCTCAGAGATCACACTTTACAGGCTCCATTCTGCAAATCCTTTGGTCACGAGTAGCCCCATTGCTGTCAGCAGAACTACTCACAAAAGTTTCCCCGTCTGGCTGACAGTGTTTACAGGCCTTAGAGTAACAAGCATTTACAAACACATAAAATGGTGCAAATGTAACTGATTGATTTTTTAATTAAAACGTATGATAACTTTCCGACAGGCCTGAACGTGCTGACAAAGGGTGTCTCTTTGTTCACTATCAACAAGAGCATCTGTGGTTGAAAATAAATAGCCCAATAGTATAGTTTGCCTTTAAGTTTATGAGTTGTTTCCACAGTGACAGGTGAGAAAAGAAAAAGCAAATGTAAAGTTAGTGCACTTAAAAAAAATATTCAGTCAGGTATTGCCTTGAATATTGCTCCTGGATTTTTAGTAATGGATCTCGATGCATCCTTCACCTTTTACTCAGACAAAATGTTTTGTGTAAAATGCTGGCTGCTTTCAAAACTGGTTCCTTTCCAAATATAAACAATATTTGGAAAATGTTCAGTTGTACAAATTAACGCAAGCAACCTTTTTTTTTTAAACTGGAGGTCTAATTTTAATGGTAATATTTCACCTATAAAATGTGAGGATAACAAGTTTGTATTCATACAAAGGTGTTAATTAATGAAAGACAAACCTTTGCCAATTATTGACACATTCTTCTGTAATCCTGTTGTGTGGAACATTCTAATGAAGTCATAGTTTATTACTAATGATCTAGCTTTGTTTAAAAAAGAAACTGTGAGAGGGGGGTTGAAATAATTTATTTGCTTTGCTGTTTTTGATCACAGCAGGTAAGAATGCTGCATTTTGACTGCCACATTGTATGCAGGATGAGGGGGTATGACCTCAGAAGCGGGGATCGAGAACTGGCCCTTTCATACTTCAGCACACACTGCTGTGAACCAGCACTTTGGTCATATTATCCTCTGCACCACAAAGCTGTCCGCTAATTATCTCTGAATAAGAATTTTATTGAACCTTAATTTTCAGTAATGGGGTCTGATAGTTCGTGAAGAAAGACAAAAGAAGAATTCCTTTGTCTTTTCTAAACACTACCCTCCTAGCTCGGAAGTGCTGGCAGAACTCATTAACCAGGAACAATGAGATGAAATATGATCACATTATTTTTGTCTGCTCCCCCAAACCAGAATAGTCCTGTCTGCCAGCCTGTCCATCTGTCTATCTACATAGGAAGAGACATAAACTTTGCAGTGGATACTGTTGCAACACATTGCTTCTCTGCCTTAGCATGTCCTTTCCAAGCCATTGAGAACTGACTCTAACCAGAAATGTGTACCTTTCAAGGCCAAATCCTACGTACAAGTTTGTCTGAATTTTGCTCCAAGTTTAACAAAATCATCCTGTTGATTAGTTAAGGAAGCCTGGCAAACCTTATTGAATCTAAATTATATGAAAGCTGATTTTTGTTTGCTTTGCAATGCAATAATAGACACAATACTGTGTGGAAAACAAAAGATACTCATTGAAGATCTCTTTTAAAGAGAGATTTGCTGAATATAATACTAGTTAAAGGTGTGCAATGCTTAATGTAAGAAAGAAATACTGTATAAGTTTCCACTGAGTTAGGTGGTGATAGATGGAGATGTTAGTGCTTCTGGGTTCCTCTATTGTGTTCAGAGTGCTGGCTTCTCAACACGTCTTCCTTTAAGTAACGTAATTTTAAATTACCTTCTGTGCTGAGCTATGTTACTGTGATATTTGAATCTTGATCAAGCATGACACAGGTTGAACAGATAGCAATTCTGTGCTTTACCTAGTCTGGTAAAATACCACAGAAATATACAAATGTAATAAAAGTGACAGGATTACCCCAGTTAAAATAGACAGTTATACCGAAACAGAATGAGTTGCCCATTTCTGTGTACAAATGAAATAAAGTATCTTTTCCTTCCAGGGGTATTTTATTTACCCATTATGGTTAAAATTGGAATCTTGGGTACCAATTTGTTTTTTACTTAATTTTTTTCCTGGACAGTGGTTAATTTTCTAAAGTAGTTTGTTTCTGAGAATCATCAACTTATTTAATGTCTATTTCTAAAGTTTTCAGGCACTCATTTTTTTTTTGTATGTTAAGTTGACTAGCCCCATCATTTTCATGCCACATATAGCCCTGTGGCAGATATATGCTAGGGTGATGTCTTACAACATAAGGCATCAACCCCCAAAATATTCATAGGCATAAAATAGAGAATGATCATTTTCCACCCCTGTGCTACTTCAAGATTCCCACGAGTAAATATTCTTGAATATTTTCATCCTGCCTAATTTTTAATGACGCATGTGATGGTTCTTTCTCCAGTTCCCATAGGAGACTATTCCAGTCGAACGGACCTCTCCATTACAGTTGTTTCCTTCTATACAGCCTTAATTTTCTTTTGCTAATGTCATCTGATTTCTCCTCCATTAGGTCACCCTAAATAATTCTCCCCATCCTTTTTAAAAATGAAAAAAAAGTACATTTTAAAGTAAAACTAGATTTATTAAAAATATACACGCAACTATCAGCTCAGCCTTCCCCCTCTCCCTCCCCCCCCCCCAACACATACATACACACGCTCAAGTCAGGTCGGGGTCAGGAGTTCATTATCCAAATGATGATTTTGGAGGGTGGGTGAAGAGGGTGATTATCCCACAGGCATCAAAAGACATGTTTTACTAGAAGCTCAGCAAACACAACCTCAGTGCAGTTTTCATTTTGATTTAACTCATTCACTGAGCCTCATGCCATTTCAAAATTAGCCAAGATTTCATTCTAAAAGTACATCAGTTAAAACAAATACTGTACTCTTTGAATATTTATTTCTTACTGTATATTTAAAAACATAAAATGATGGCCAGGACTATACTCTTTCCACTAATGAAATTGAGTGTAGACACTGTAATCATCAAGATTTTGATTTTTTGTTATATAAAAAAAACACTCAAGATAAATTTTATGATGTCTAGCATATTCTATAGCTGGTTCCACTGATGTTGAAACAAGACTTAGAGAATGGAAAACAATACATGGAGAAGTAGCTACCTCAAAGCATCTGCCAAATATTAACATTATTAGTGTGCTGTTTACTCTGTTAGATGTATTTAGATGTAACATAGAATCTTAACATGATACAAAAGGTCTGATTTTCCTGTCACTGTCACCAACAATAATTAGGAGTAATTCCATCGAAGTCATGGGAGTGAAACTGTTATAAAACTAGCATGAGTCAGAGGAGAATCAGGAGCACAGTCATTAAAAGGTAGCATTGGTTTACAGAATGCCATTGCTTTTCAGGTTTTGTAGTTTAGAAAATTTTCTTTGTATTTTTAATTATTTAGTATTTTATTTCATGAACCAGAGATCTGAGCTTACTCAGTTTCCTATATGCCTGTTTAAATCAAACTCATAGTTATTTTATTAATTGTCTGTTTCAGATAAAATGGACAGCTATGAGTAAAATGTGTGGGAAAATGTAAGCCTGGTGCTTGAAAAAACATTTCCTCTGTGGTACCGTTGGGAAAGGGTAATTGTACAGTAAAGTCTGATACTAAGAAATTGCAGTGGCATTCTGTTTTGGCCTTGACCTTGTGATAGGCCTTTAATAGATAATGCGGAATAATTACGGCTGCAGTAAAGATTTGAATAAAGATTTGGTTTTATATTTTAAAAAATAGTGATTGGAGATTATATATACACATGTATCCACAGTGTAGGCTATACCACACCTCGACAATGGCCATATTGTTTGTTTACTTGCTGGATGGTGTCACATAGCTACTACATCAAAAATAGTGCCATCAACAGCTTATGCCAAAATGTAATATGCTTATTATAACAGGCTTTGATCTACCAATATGTTTGCAGATAGAATGTACTAAAACAACAGAGGAATTTACTGTATATTTAGATAGCTATATTATGGATACTGTATGCTTCTTTTCAACAGCCATCACATTGCTGTATTACAGTTCAGATTTTCAAGTATTCAGGGATGTAAATATATTAAACAATGCATCTATTTGCACAAAGCATTCTTTATGAGGGGCATCCATGTGCTTTTAATCAGTTTCATGCTGAGTGAAAGAAAATTGTAAACTATGCATTAAAAGAAGATTTAGAGACAGTTATTTTGCTGTATCTACTGCATTCTAATTCAATGCTTCTCCTTTTGCTTTCAGTGATAATATACGTAATCTTCTAGCAACATTCATGAGGAAAGTTTGATGTGGATTTACACTAGTGGAGCTACATTACAATGGGTAGATTTAAGGTATTATAAAATGAGTTTTTGGATTTGTTACAGAGGTATGAAACCCCTAAGACACAGGCAGATAGGGCTTCCAACATATGGCAACCACTCTTATTATAAAACAAAACAGTGTTAAGTCAAAGTACCTGATTACAATTCGCTAGTGCTATGTAGCTCTGATAACCAGGCTTATATTTAATACCCCAGAAACAATATCATTTATTTTCCTGTCTTCTCTTATCCCTTAGTTATTGGGTTTGTAGGCTTTGAAACCTTAAGCAAAAGGATAAAGTACAAATTATAGAAAACATCAAAGTATAGAGAAATCAAATTACATGCCATACAATCCTTACAAAGATACATCACGTATTTCTGATGTGTAGTTTGGTCAAATTGCTATCACTGGAGAGCTTTAGTGGTTATAATTAGTAATCTTTGGGGAGTTACTGTAGCACACTTATTATGTCAAAAGTATTTAATTGAATGCAATAGTTAATTTCCAGATTTACAAATACATTTGATAATAATGCAAAGCTGCCAAGAATCTGACCTATTATCAAAGGTGTTAGAGTAAAACAGGTATATGGTATGGCAATATAATTTTACCATGTAGATTGGCAGTTAAGTGTGATGCCATAGCTTTGGTTTCTTAAATTACCTCTTCATATACTATGTTGATTTTTTGGGGGGTAGTGTATTTAATACCATGAGTCTTTGCTTCTACATATATCGTATTAAATATTCCACATTAGAATGTAAGTAGCATATCAAATAAGCTATTTTAAAAAATCAAATAGAAAAAAATGTAATTGTGATGGGCATATCAAAGGTAAGATCACTAACCATCAATTTCCAGTAAACAAAATTCTGTTGGGGAAATTAAATGAGTGACAAGTAGCTACTAACAGATAAATGTACGTTACATTCTGATGTATACAAGGTATCAAATAACTAGATAATTTATCACCAGTCAAATTTAACACCATGTTTGCTTGCCTTGGTCTCTGGTTCCCATGCACTGCTATCTTATTAACAAGACTTTAATTCTAATACTGACAGACAAAAGTGTTGTACTCTAATGAACTGTCTGCTCCTTGCAGAAATCTGGTGGTAATGTAGAATGTTAGTTACAATAATGATAATCTTTAGTATTTTTAGCTTGTCAGAACCTGCAAAGCCAACAACAACCAGTCTTTTACTAAAACTCCACCTCATCAAACTAACTTAATTAGCAATTCAACTCCTTATTTTTGTTTTGGATTCCCCTCTGGCTACTAATTAAAGCTTAATCGAAACTGCTGAACTGAGGTTGTAAAGAATTCATTAATATTAAAATTAGCCCCAACAATTTTTTTGGGCTGGTGCAATTTGTATTTGTTACTGTCAAGGGTTTGAAACTCAGTCAAATTGTTAAGAAAGCTGTACCAGAAATTTGCTGTATATTCGTATTATGAGCTGAACAAATATGATGAATACCAATAGTTAAAGAAGTAGTTCATGTTTTGGGCATACACTGTTCACATCACTTGTGTCATTGTTTAATACAAACAGACAAAATAGATTTTCAGATCATTTTTCCAAAGTCACCCACATTTCTGTGTCCTCCTAAGTGCTTTCATATTTTGGATAAAAGAGAATAAAAGGCTCTGGAAAAAAATGCAGAGATTGATTTTATGTATTATCTTGACAAGATTAATATGTTTGAAAAATGAACAGATTTAGCACTTCACTTTGATTTTTCCACTTTTCTTAACATCAAAGATTACTCCAACTGCAATATTGGTCATTTTGAAAACTAAAATCAACAGAACTCTGGGCTTCTATAAAGGACACATTTTTGCTGGTAACATATCTCTCCGGTTTTTCTTTGAAAGGAAGGGAGTACATACTTTCTAAATTAAAATAAGCATGTCAGAATGTACTGTAAGTTGTTTAAATATATCCTTTTCTGAAATCAGTTTTGTCTTTGTAATGAGTTTAAATTGTATTTTTAATTAAGATGGTTTAGCTTACAATAAGAAATCCACTTATATTTGAGAATTAACTAAATACCCTCAACAATATGAGTAAAAGTGCAGTTGTGTTTGTTTTTTGGTAAATTTTATGCAAAATGCAAATAGGAAAGGCAGCCTTTTTATAGAAGACAAAAATGATTTTCATAATTGAAGTTCACTTTTCATTTTAACTTTTGTACTTTAATATTTTTATCAGAACATGTATATTTATTTTACCCTACAGGAAATTTTTCAAGTATGTTTGTAGGAAACAAACTTGTTAAGACTAAAATATACAGCAACTAATACAGGTTAACATAATTTATTACATATAAACATTAAAATATATTTATATAATGCAAAACTTTACAAAAATATACATGAAAAATTACATATGCATCTAGGCTTCATTTAAATAACATTTATGACAAAACAATCATGCACACATTTAAAAATCAACATATGTCCGTTTTTTACTCACTGACTAAATCAACAATGGCATACAAGGCACACAATTTAAAATCTTGGTGACAATTTCCGTGAAGTTATTCAAATACAATTTGACTTCTGACAAGAGGATGTAATTTATAAAACAGAACATGCCTATCAGTGGAACCTAAATTTGCATAATGAGGATACTTTCATTTCTGCAAGCACAGTTTTTGACATCCCAACTTGGAGCGCTGGAAGAATCTGGTGAAAAATGTCAATATACATAAATAGAAAAATGATGAATAAAATACCAGTAACATTTATCTGATTTGAGTAAACAAAATAAATTTTGCTTTCAAAAAATAATGATTTTCCAAGCTATGATAAAATGTTTCTTAAATGTACAAAAGTCTAGCACTGCCTTTAGCTGCAGTCATCCTTGTAAACTAAGAGAGGTGTTTTGAGGTTATCATTAGATGACAAAAACACTGTTGTGACATTAATGTTATGCATTTTTAATCAGTCTTTTGATTTAATTCTTTGTTGCGTTTCCTATAAATATACTGCACTGGTAACAATAGCCTGAAAAAAATTGCCTTACCAGTTTCCTCTACTAGTTAAACTTGAAACTGGTTGTTAACTTTGTCATGTGGGTGTGACTACAATTTATTATTAAATTTGATAGGAAATAGTTGTGTGTTCCTTAAAAGTTTCAAAATCTTCATATCAGGTAAGCGTATGTTCTGAATATAAATTCAACAAATGCTGGAACCAATTTCTTTTAATTCCGTTTCTTTTTTCCCCACCCCATCAAAAATGTACAGTATCAGATGACAATCAAAAACAGGTTACGTTTCAAAGCCAGAACTCAGTCAGATTGCAACATATCCATTTCAGGCTTGCTAAAGAAAATTCGGAGTGTCAAGAGGAAGCAATAAAACAACATCTGAAACTTGAAAATTTAAAGGAACACTGTCAACTTAAAAATCTGATATTGTAAACCATCACATGCCTTTTACCTATGTTACTAATAATACCTTATGGAATTAGAACTAAAGTAAGTCCAATTTATTTTTCAAAAGCCTTAGTGTTTGTTTACTTTCCCATTTCTCTCAGCTTGGACAATGATGTACATTTTACTTTTGTTTGTAATTAGTTTCAGTTTGGGGTTCTCAGTGCTGCTGCATTTGAATTGCCAACATTAAAAGGGAATTTCTTAAAAATAACTGTTTCAATTGGATTTTAAAAAAAATCCAACAATATGGAAACATTTATATTGGCCTTCGATATTACAAAAAGCTTTTAAAAAATTGAGAGTCAAATTAGAATGGATAATGTCCCTTTAACTCTAAAGGTAACTTGTATATATTCAAATTAGAAAACTAGACAATGGGTTTTGAAAGAGTATGCTTCATATGCTTTTGTTACATTGGTAGTCATTAGACAGACTGTAGAACATACCATCTATTAAAGTGAAATAAGAGGAATCCAACCTTTATTTATTTATTATTACAGACTGAACAAGAAATACAATTACCAACTGATCCAGACATATGGCTGCAAAAGGACATTTTCATATAATGGTTCAGTTACTTTAAACCTGCTAACGAGCAAAATTTCCTGTGGCCGTATTTATTTATTGAAAATATTGAATATTGTAGTTCTGAGTAAAAGTTGGTGGTTATTAGATCACTTCTTATTGACAGCTATGAAATGTTTAATGTACACATAATAAAAATGGTAATTCCTTTAATTCAAATGCAACGGAGTTTAAAAAATGGAGGCAGAGTATACTCACAAACAGAAATTGCCTTAACTGCTTTCATCATTACCACTTTAAAATAAGTATACATTTTATAAATATTTTCAACCAGAGTAATTCATCATTTGTCCCTAATAAAAGCTCTTACTTTCCCAACATAGCTATAAGATACAGACATAAGTAGCTGTGTTCACAAAATGCTGAAAAAATGGGTTTGTTTCAACAGATGATGCATCCCCCATTTGTTTCTAGGCTGTACATCATCAGCATGTTGACTGACAGCCCTCCTTTTCTCAATTTCTAATGTAACAGGTCTGAAAGGTGCACATATAATGGTTTAGTTTTTGAGAGCAGTGGTCTTTATTTGGTGAGGGGATGGTTTATGTGCTAGGATGTTTGTGAACATACAGTAAATGCCATAGCTAACACTAAGCTATTATGCATTCTCCTTCTCTCTGTGATTATGTGTTTTTAATGTAAACTCTTTCACACACACACAGAGCTAACAACGTTTCATACACAGAGAGATAATGCAAAGCAAAAGTGCACATTATTAAGTGCTAGTATTTCACAATTAACATATGACTGAAATATCAGCTCTCTTGAGCCTGAACTTTCCTCACATGGAATCAGCACAAAAAGGAATCATGTGTAGTCACTGATTGAAAAGATCAGCTCTACAACAGCAGGTCACCCTAGGAAAAACAAGTCCTTGTAACAAGCAAACCCCCAAAGCTTACCCCATAGCTATAAATGTTATCAGCTATCAGTGAATATTGCTATTGGTCTCATTTCCTCATATGTTGTTTCCAAATATGCTGGCATAGGGCTGCGATACATTCATGTTGTTGGAAGATTTGTGAAGACCTATTAAAATTGACTTTTTTTAAATTACATAAAATAAATGTTTTGCAAATATTTTAAAATAAACTATTTTTACATGTTGGCTGATCTAAACCAGAAGGAGAATATAAGGAAACACTTACTCCAGTGGAGCAAACAAGGGAGAGAGGTGAAAAGGACACAGAGCATATAAACTGTACTAGAATAGGAAGAAACTATGTGCCTTTAATCCTATAGTCCTCCTTACGCCCCCTTAAAAACCACCAAATACACTATAAAGAAGTAATTTAGCTTAGTAAAACTGGCTAGATAAATCAGAGAATATCTCAGTATTCTTGGGAAATATTCAGAGTGCTGTTCGAGAATAGAACTGTTTAAGCACGAGTTTATAGGAACATGAAGGAAAAGCTGATACATTTGTTGCCAGCAAAAATGAGTAGATGTTGGGATTAATTTATTAATATAACTATTGCTTTTTAAAATAAAGCAGCATACCAAGTTGTTTTCCCTCACTGTTGTAAAAAAAAAGTTTTAAAATAAATAATATAATATTAATTAAAATACTAGTGCAAAACATTTCTGATTGTGGAATTTATTAAATTCACAAAGCTCCTTCTAAAAACTCAATATATATATAGGTATAATCTTTTTCTACCATTGATATTTAATTCTGCTTCAAGCATTGATCGTCTTATCAGCTGAAGGATTAGTAATGGTTATATATCTAGTGAGCTCTGATTGAATTCTATTACATTTTACAAATTAATTCATGGTGCAAATAGTTATGTTACTATACTAGTACGTTGGTCTAACTCACCAATCAGCTCACGTACTGTATGTATTTTGTCTACATTTAAATTTGCCTTAAAGAGTTAATTGACACAAGTGCTGTATTTGGCACTCCAGGGTATTTTCTAGGATGCAATGATGGGTTCATATATACACACACACAGCGTTTTGCAACAGTTTTGTTCACACACTAACACACACTGACAACAAATTATGATGATATTAAAAATTCTTCCTCTGGATTTAGAGCCCAAATTATTGGACCACGTTTGACGGTCTTGGGGAGATATGGGGGTGGTGGGAGAGAAAGCAGTGCATAATGGAAAGAAAGAGATTAACAAGCAACAGCAAGCTGGGTTTTACATTTTCCACTTAGCACCATCTTGTGCAATCCCATCAGTTTGAGTTGTGTGATCCCCCTCGTACAGTGCACTGCATAAGGGATGATTAATATCCTCCTCCACACGTCGTATGCTATTGGACGTTGTGATTGTGGGTGCCTTGCAGTGCTTTTATAAACACAACCTCTACCCCTACTCTCTCATTTGAAGGATATTAGAGAAATAAATCCACTGACACAGGTTTCATTTTGTAAAGTGGAAACCAAACACACACATTTTGGAGGTAAGTACTGCACAAAAAATACTTTATATTTCTGCTGAGGCAAATGATTTTTAAGTAGCTTTCCTAATTATTTCAGGTGGAGAATATGCCTTTACTGTTTGGTCTGTTCATTTGCTGTTCAGACGAGGAAAGGTTATATTACTATCATTACACAAACACTTAAGTGGGTCTATTGATTTGTTTATAAATGAGATGTCAATTATTCAATAACTGATCTTTAATTTTGGGCAAATGATCAGAGACCCTTGAGTGAATGAAATGTGTTTTGTTAAAGCATGTAGCACACCATTATGCATTCATTTTCTTTTGCCACAGAAAGGCAGTGTTTTAAACAGATTAATGAAATGTTTTAATACTACTAGGGCAAACCTATCAATGAGAGAAAAGTTAAACACACAGTCAAGGGGATTATTATCTAGCTGTCTGTATGTTTCATCTAACCTGACACCTTGCTATGTCTTTTTTGTGGGAAACAATTTTTACTTACTTAAACAGCCTTCTCTTAATTAATCCTTCTCTCTTTTCCTTGCATTTTAAGCTTTCCTAAGGAGATCAAGGACTGTTCCTACCTATTGAGCTACCGCAACATTAGCAGTTCAGGATGATGTTCAAAAAGCAATGCTTGTATAATGAGGGTACCATCAGTCCCTTATATTTTTTAATTAAAGTTCATTCAAAGTGTGTACTCAAATACCTTGTGTCGTTACCCCATCACTGAATCTCAGAGATTCACTAATGATTAATAAACACCACAACATTTTCTTTCACTCCATCTGCATGGGATCTAGCTCTAAAATGTCCAAAGAATAAATCAAAGCAGAATTAAAATGACAAAACACAGAGCCATTTCAAGCTGAAACACCTTTCTTTAAAGCACTACACACTTACACCAAATACCGTAGCACATATTTCATACTGTAACATCAGTGTACTGAGGTCCCTCTGATTTGATAACAGGACAAATATGAAACAAGCAAGCTAGAGTTGCAGCCTTACTTCTTAATTTATTTGCTTTTCTGGTCTTACTTTAAATTTCTGACCAAATTCATCCTGGGGATAAATCCAGTTGCCATTTACTTCAGTGGAGTTACACCAAAGATCCACATGCTATTTAGGATCTGCATACGGAAATCCCAAGGATGGTCATGGGAGGTCTGTGAAGATCAGTAGTAGCGTACTGAATGGCCATAATTTTATTCTGGATTAGTTTTTAATTTTGTGTTTGCAGGGTTGTTTTACCTATGTTGATCCCAGGATAGGAGAGAGACAAGGTGAGGTAATATTTTTTATTGGACCAAATTCTGTTTGTGAAAGAGACAAGATTTTGAGTTCCATCAGCCCAGACCTGAAGAAGTGCTCCAAAGGTTGTCTCCTCTTCCAGCAGAAGTTGGTCCAATAAAAGATATTACTTCACCCACCTTGTCTCAGTTTTTAATTACTTAATTTCCCATGTACCTGTTTTGATAAGCATAGCACATGAGAAATCTTTCAAATAAGGACATCACATGTATTGTGTAAAAAATATATTTTTGAGGCATTTTCCCATCATACTTATTAGACCAACAGAAGGACAATGAATAACACACAAAACCACACCTACAGCAAGCTTAGGGAAATGCACATGTGTTTTGCAACTACTGCAAAAATGGATTGCAAAATGTATTTTTCATTATGGGAAATAGCTTTTCCAGCAAAACTGAAATGTCTGTCACCCAATGAAGCAAAGCAAAAGAGGCTGATCCAGAAATGCAGCTTGCTAGCACACTTCAATGTGAGTGTTACTCATGTGATTGCCAAAGGTCAGTGTCACCACAGAGAGGATGGGCACAGGGAGGAAAAAAAAGGTGATGTTTGAAAAAGATGAAAACGGGCCTGTCAGTTCCTCTCAGAGTTTGCCTGCCTTCTACCCCCATGTACTGCACATTAGCTACCCAAGGATCTGTTTTCTTCATGGAGTTGAAGTGAGTGTTGGGGGAGAAGCATACACGGAAGAAAAAAAAATCTAAGCTTTTGAAGGGAAATGGGAGCAGGAATAAAAGGGTGAATCAGCTGACAGCCTTGTAACCATAAAATATGCCACATTAAGTAGGTTGAGCAAATGACTCACGCCCACATCCCCCCCAGTGCTGTTGAATATGGGTTATTGCTAACCCCAAATGTTCAAAAATAATGAGTCTTGCTGAAAAGATTTTTTTAAATAATAGGAAATATTTGGTTCTTTTTCTTTGCATTCTGTTTTTTGAGACTCTTGAGTACAGTCAGGCCACAATTTCAAGCTTTCCTCTGCAACTGTGAGGCCTAGAAGTGTACACATTTAAACACCTGAAAGCTAAGATTCTCATGTATTCATTTGACTCCATGACCTGGGCCATTCAAAATGCCTTGAGACTCATAATAAAACCCCAAGAGATGGCAACCTTCATTCAATAGCCGTCATTACTCTGATTTCAGCTGAAAAATTCATTTAAAGAAACAGCAAAGTCCATGGGAACCTAAGTCCAACAGCGAAGAAGTTAAAAGGAAGGTTTGTAATGTCAGAAGTCCTCAAAGTTACTGGTAGGAAAGGAAATAAGTCAGGAGTAAACAATAAAATCCCCTCTCTGCATCAGTTTAATTCCATTGGTACCCATCTTCTCCAACTCATCTCTGAGCTTTTTAGGAGAAACCCCCCCACCATTGCACTAGTATGGTTACATTTCCACTGGTGGACACCATACCGGGAGGGCTAGTATAGATGGGAATAAGGCCTAGGCACTGTGTAATCTAGATCTACTCTTTGCCTCTGGGCACTACTACAATACAAATAAGCAAATAATTAAGAATCATTCAGGAAAATGTTTCAGCACACGACATAAGTGTTAACATGCAGGAGTTGATTAGTTTTGTAATATTTATCATTTTGCTGTTGTAACTTTTTTGAGAAAAAAAACTTATGGTCCCAGTCCTGCAGTTACTGTGCTCTTTGCTGAAGTCACTGGGGCTCTGCATGGGCATAGCAATCTGTCCATGTGCTATCAATTGTAGGATCAAGGTCCGAATGTCTAGCCTGGTGTTTCTAAAATGCAGCCACCATGGCCCAGAGGCTTTTCTTGTGGCCACAGCCTACTGGGCAGTGATGGGGGGAGGAGAGGAGAGCAGTGGCTCCTCCCCTGGGGCTGCCAGCAGGGGCTGGGCCTTGCCCTCCTTTGCATCCACAAATGCCAGAGGAACAGGCAGCTGGTGTGAGTTCCCCACCTCCCCAGGGGTGGTGGGGCTTGGGCTTCCAGCTTTAGCCGTGGGGTAGCAGGTGCCAGGGTCTGGCCACAGGGATTCAGTCTCCCTCCCTGGCTGGGGTGCTTCGGGCTCTAGCCCCGGACTCACCCTCTCTATCACCCCTGATCCACAGCCTCTCTATCCACCTCTCCATCCATGGCTTAATTTGTCCCCTGGCCTGCCGGGACTGTGTAAGTCTGCTGTGAAAAGCGATATTTGTATGTTTGTTAATATCACTTTTCATTGCCTCCAAGCTAGCTAGTAAGTCTGCTATGAAAAGTGATATATACAAATATACAAATATCAGTTTTCACAGCAGCAGCCTTACTAGCCAGCAAGTCGAAAAAAAAAAAGGGCAGCCAAAAAGCAAGAGAAACAATAACAAAAAAAAGACAAGAATGTGCAAAGTACCTTATTTTGTTTCTATTCAGTAAAGAATAAAGACCACTGTACATTATTTTTATTATTGAGGCTGCAAAAACCCGGCATAAATAAATTACAAGGATTTAGACGTGTGTATGTGCATATTTATTTATTTTTCCTAAAGGTAATTAAGTATTTGAGGAAAAATTGTCAGAGTGGCCACGAGCAAGAGTTGGTGGCCGCACTCTAAGGCCACCAAAGTCATTGCTTGTGAGAACCCCTGGTCTAGCTCACCGTTTTAGAGACTAGTAGTCTGCATAGTTTTATTTTGAAAAAGGAGGATGCTTCGGTGTTCCCTGGGCACAGAGGTGTGCGTTAACGGGAACACCTTTTTTCCCCTGCACTTTTTAGTGGACAGACTTAGAAAAAGATGGTGTTTGAAACAGCAAACCTGGAGAATCATTTGTTAGGTAATTTCGACATTTTCACCCATGTGAAAATGGCTCCTTTCTCATACACAGTGCAGGTACCTGATATCAGCAGAAAGTAAAGAGTTTTTCCAACCATATCAGCTGCTCTTCGTTCACTCCAGGGCAAAGTCCTCTTTAGCACTGCTTCAGAAAAATGTTACTACTTATCAAAAGGAATTATCTAGATAATGGCATGACAGATATCTGAAAAACATGCTTTCTGTGTAAGAGTCTTAGGGCTAAGTAAATACAAATTGATCCCATTTCCCAGGGCAAAATATACAACTGATTTTTGCACAACGCAACAAATGAAAAGCAAGCCACTTCTTCAAAATGAGCTCATATGGAGTCCCAGCAGATTTGGGTATTTGAGACATTAATAAACAGCCTCCATGACTGTAGTATCTGAGCACCTCCCAGTCATATACATTTCTCCTCACAACAGTGCTGTGAGGTACAGATGGCACAGCAGAAAGATGACATGACTTGCCCAACCTCATATGGGAAGTCTGTAGCATAATAAGGAATTGAACTGCTAGCTCTTGAGTCTTGGGCTAACACCATAACCATGCGGCCATCCTTCCTAAGAAACAAACCTTTGTCCTGAAGTGTGAGGCTGCCACTGTACAGCCATATTACGGTACTGCACAGAAATCCATGTGTATATGGAAATATACGGTCTAGAGTCCTGATCCTGAAATATGATTCATCCAGGAAGACCCATGCACTGACAGAGCTCCACTGAAGTAATGGTGCAGGGTCTAGGTTACAAAATTCATTTAAATCTAAAATAAGAGTTGGGCAATACTGCCTTTTTTCATTCTGGGAATTTGGCTTCGTGAAAGCTGAAATATTCATGAATGTTTTGTGACAAAGTTCCTCCTCTACCTTGGTGGGTCTTGCGCTTATTGGTGGATTTGCTCGCCTTGGAGCTTCACGGCAGCCCGCAGTTTGGCTGTTTTTGTGAACTCACAGTCCAGGTCATCTCCTCCTGTGTCTGACCTGGAGTTGGGAGGTTTGGGGGGAACTCGGGCCCGCCCTCTACTCTGGGTTCCAGCCCAGGGCCCTGTGGAATGCAGCTGTCTAGAGTGCCTCCTGGAACAGCTGTGCGACAGCTACAACTTCCTGGGCTACTTCCCCATGGCCTCCTCTCAACCCCTTCTTTATTCTCACCATAGGACCTTCCTCCTGGTGTCTGATAATGCTTGTACTCCTCAGTCCTCCAACAGTCCGCATTCTCACTCTCAGCTCCTAGTGCCTCTTGCTCCCAGCTCCTCACACGCACACCACAAACTGAAGTGAGCTCCTTTTTAAACCCAGGTACCCTGATTAGCCTGCCTTAATTGATTCTAGCAGCTTCTTGATTGGCTACAGGTGTTCTAATCAGCCTGTTTGTCTTAATTGTCTCCAGAAGGTTCCTGATTGTTCTGGAACCTTCCGTGTTACCTTACCCAGGGAAAAGGGACCTACTTAACCTGAGGCTAATATATCTGCCTTCTATTACTCTCCGGTAGCCATCTGGCCCGACCCTGTCACAGTTTAGATAGCATGAAATTTCACATCGGTCTTGTGTGTGTATGTGATTTTTAATTTGGAAGCCTTCTCTTATTGACTGAACCATATTTGCCACCAGTATATCAGAGGTTTTTAGATGGGACAAAATAAATGTGGGACATTTGCTAAAGTGAAAGGCAGTTTCACTTAAAAAAGACTGCCATTCCTCATATATAAAATGCAAAAAATTAAAAAAAAAAAAAAAAAAAAAGGCAAACATGTACTAATGGTTTAAGCTTCCACTAAACTATCATAAACATTCACTTATAGCTTTGATGTTGATATTGCACAGCCTTCAAATTCAAATACAATGTGGGGGGTGAAGTAGAAGCCTCCGAAAGGGTTTTCCTGAAAACAAATTGGATTTACCCAGCTCTACTCACCGCTGCTCTGGAAGTCTGCTGATTAGAGACCTGCACCTAAAGTCCCCAAACTATCAAGTTACACCTTTCCTGAAGGCATTCTTTTTCTGCAGGACAGGTGCAAAGCTCGAGGACTGCAGTCCAGCTTTTCTTGCCTATTGCCATAACTGCTTGACAAGCTGATTGTCCTTCTTCTTAACATATAATCTTTGATACTTTCTTAGAACAAGATTTAATACAGAATGACAACAATTTTGAAATTTAAAAACCCCAGCAACATCCTAATTATAGATGGACAACAAACAGATAATAAGACATTTATAACCTGAGTTGTTTTAGCAGCTAGAAACTATTTTTGCATTCTCTTTCCAGAATCATGTGATAAACTCATGCAATATTTGTAAAACTAATGAACTGCATCAATTAATTTCTGTATCTTTCCTAACACCTCCCATCCAAAATGCCTTAACCTAACCTCCCCTACTCCACTCCATTTGTGGCTGAAATAACTTCCGTCTTAGAGAAATAAGGAGCAAAGGAATTTATTTGGGGAATCAGGGAAAGGACTGTTGCCTTCCTTTCTTCTCCTTCCTTTCCTTCTTTCCAAAGCTGCAAAAGAACAGGCCGGATAGATGGTAAACATGTGTTCATTATTAAAATAAGCTGAATTATACTGAAAGGACTCCAGTTTGGTTTTAAAAAAATACTACAATCTCTCCATTAAGTGGTGTACCTAAAAATGTACAGTATAAATGTACACTGACTCTTAAAGCATAACTACTGTCACTCTGTTGTTGTTTTTTTTAAACTTCTACTAACTACCGTCACCTTCAGAAAGAGTGAAAGAGATATCAAGCACTAAATGAAAATTAAGTTCCACATCAATAATCACAGTCTATGTAATTTCTCATCTCTTGAACATTTGATTATTTCTAATGATCATCAAAGGCAGGGCAAATAACACAAGAGGGATCTAGATTGTGTGGACAGGCACTATACAAGCTTCCTTACCAAGAAAGAAATCCTCCTGTGACATGCATGGCAGAAAGGTGCCTTATCTCAGTTCCTCTCCAAGTGTTTCACCCATAGATAGGCATTGGCATAGTACATTTATGCTGGGGCAAACATTTTTGGAAAAGGAGGATTGCATGGCAAAAAAAAAAAAAAACTTGAACTAGTTCACAATAGTGACTACAGAGGGAGAAACACTTGGGAAATAGTGGAAATACCTGTACCAAATATGGTGGTAATCATTGTGGGAAACACTTATTAAAGAGTTACCAGATCACAGTACATAAAACAGTCTTGTTGTCTAAATAAAGGGAACTTAGACATCATGGTGTGGTAGCTGTTGGTAAATACTGATTTTTTAATCATTACCGCTGTACATCTTTATACTTGCTATTGGAGAGGCCACAATGCAAATACTATCAGTCAAGCATTAAGTAGGCACCGTTGTGATAACTGGGCCTACAAATGTACCCTAATTGTGAGCTGAACTGTAAAAAGTGAGCGAAAGTTCATAAAATGTCACAATGACTTATAATAATAAATGTTGATGGGAAAAGGTGCAAAAAAGCGACAGAAAGATTGAATTAGTCCAAATGAAAAGGCCTACTGATATAACTGAAGGACTGTGTTAAGGTCATATCTAGTAAACAAGAAGTGTATGAAACCGGAAATCAGTGAATCAAAATTGGTGTGTCAGAAACTAGGCCTAATTGGTGGACAAAATAATGAGTGAATGATGAGAGACAGGGAAGGAGCGAGCTTCACCATCATGGCTGCCAGCTTCACCATCTCCTGGGACATTCAGGAACAGCATTGTGGTATTTGTGATACTGTCACGTTATAAATTACAGCCTATTGCTTCATATTGGTAATTGCTGTACAATTCTGTCTGTCCATAAAAAGTGTGTCAGTGAATTGTAAAATTATAGTTAAATGGCACACAGGATCCAACATACAGATTATAGTCCTTCCTTTTAGTCTCTGGAATCTGTACATCAAGGGTGGGTTGGAATAAAGGGGTAGAATTAAGGTTGGTATTAGAACATTAACCTGAATTTCCAGCTAGTTTATTTTTTATTTAAACTATAATATTTTATTAATGCATCTTGAAAGTGAATGTATTTAACTCCATCATAATGATATTTTTGTCTGAGAAATTCCTAAAGTATCCTTAAAGTTGAAAAAAATAAAATTTTGAAGCTCAGAAATTAAATGACTGAGCAAATTTTGCTTGTGACTTTATTGACACATTTTCCATCACATGGTCATCACAAGAATAACAAATGCTACAGGATGGTGGAGGAGTTTATAACTCTTTTGAAACCTCCGATGTGGTCCTCCAGTTTATTGCACGCTGATATCTTGTGTTAGCAGAACAATGAGTAAGGTCTCACAGAGCCTTGCTAACATAACCTGTGAAATTTATAACTGCTGGGAGCCACACATTTCAGGAATCACTAATATTATAAGCTCCAGCAGAAAGTCCAGCAAGGCTTGTGGTATTCACATGCTCTGCTGGCATATTGTTCAGGGTGATTCTAGCTTTCCAGCTGAGAGCTGGATTTTAAAAGACTCAAAGGTCTCTGAAGCCAATGGAGAGATCACAGAAGTATGGGAGTGACCTTCAGCAGAGCAGTTCTTGTTGCTGTCAGATCTGAGTGATTCTTCCTTTTAGTCTAAATAATTGTGTGTGTAGACCTCTGGGAAGATGACATCTCAGCCTGTGACTTTTCTAGAATACTAGAGTAAAAGTTAAAAGCCAAAGCTTGCTGAGAGACCTTCAAAAATAAGTGAAATAAAAGACAGATGGGATCTGGCTACCACTGTGTCAGAGCAAACAGGTACTCATCCCATTGAAAAGGATGTTCAAGCCATTTCAGGGATCAAAGTCTTTACAGACTTGTGCAAAAGCTAACAGCAAAATAGAACAAAATCTCCTCCCCCAATCAGATTGTGCTATTGCAAGATTATAGTTCAGAGATACACGGTTAGCCAGCAAAGTATTTTCTCTTCTCTTTGCCTAATAGTTCTCATTTCTGTTTCAGCTTGTTGGTATTAATGATTCAAAGCTTGTAGCCACATGGAGCAGATGACCAAGGCTTTCTGTTTTCTGGGATGAATTGGGATCTAGATGTTGAATCTGGGAAAAATTTACAAAAGTGCCTAAATTACATTTTCAAAAGTGACTTAGGAGACCAAATCTTACTGAAAATCAATGAGAGTTAGACTCCTAAATCGCTTGAATGCTTTTGAAAAATGCACCCTGTTTCTAAGTAGTGGTTTAAAGGGCAGACTGTTTGTTATCTTTTGTCACGCATGTCTCCCCCTAATAAACCTGCAGGGGAATGTCCTTTAGGATGTATTAATCCCTCTGCCAGTCATGGATAAATAATTTAAATTGCTGTCTTGGAATGTAAAAGGGCTAAGTAGTCCCATTTAATTTAAAATAGTGGCTCTTTGAAAACAAACAAACCAACCCTGAACCAAAAATAAATAAATAAATAAAATAAAAAAATTAGAATCTGAAGTCTCCAGATATTAAAGAAAAGACTAAGTGGTGATAGCAATATTAAAAAACTTTTCTTCGAAGTCTAGATGGATCCCTTAAGTGGCTCTGAAACATCTCAGCCTTAAAGTTTAACTTTTAGACACAGCAAAATATGAAGAGGGTCATATATTCCTAGCGAGATATAAATGATCCCATTATGGCACTGAACAATGTCAATGTCTCAAACAAAGAAGATTCTAACATCTTTCACAAACTAATTGTACCACTAACGGATAAGGAGAGTAGCGGCATAATATTAGTTGGCAACTTCAACACAGTATTCAACACTATTTGACATTCAACAGATACACTTACCCGGCAGGCTGTTCCTCCAGAATAGCTATAAATGCTTTACTTACACAGGTAGGACTAGATGACATATAGAGATTAGTAATTGGTACAAGAAGAGCCTATTCATGTTTCTTGATCACACATCCCATATATCTCTCATGCAACATTTGATGTTGAGGTCAAGACAACTGAGATGTCTGATCATGTCCCAGTTTTCATTTCCCCATAGTTGTGGGAGCCACCACAATATAATAATACTTGGGATTTATATTCTGCTTTTCATCAGTAGATTTCGAAGCTCCCATTGACTTCAGTGGGATTTGGATCAAGGCATAGAAAATAAATTAACTTATATTTGGAAACCAAGATCTCAGTAACTCCTTCTGAAGATATGGATTGATAAGCTATAAAGATCTGCTTTAGAAGCAAAATCATTGATCTCGTATGCAATAAAAATAAAATGCCATTCTAAACTCACAAAATTATCTCAAATTTGGAATACTTCTCTCTTTTGCTCTTCCAGCTCATGACAGGGCCTACCTATTGGATATAAGGTACACAAATTCCACCCAGCATTAATTGAATTCACTTTAATTTAGATAGTTATAATGGGAATTAGGGCCTTGATCCTGCTGAAATCTGTTCTAGTTACAGCCCTAGATTTCAAACTAATTTGGGTTGCAAAATCTAGGTACTGTAAAAGATTTAGATTAGAAATTATTCTTTCTGGTAAAAGTGATCCTAATATGTGAGAAATAGGGCCAGCAACTGATGTCAACTGGTGGTTAGCACAGCCTTTTGTCAGGACTCCTTAAATCATTCGCCGATAATTCCACTCAACATGAGGGAAACATTTGATAGAGTGAATTAGGACATTCTCTTCTCTGCAGTGTCTAAATATAGTTTCAGTGCAAACTTTGAATCCTGGTTCAAGCTTCTTAACTCTGGCTCTGATAATTACAAACAGGTTTATATCTCAACCATTTTATCTGAATCAAGGGATGCATTAAGGTTGCCCTCTTCAACTCAGTATGGCCTTGGAGCCATTAATTTTAGCTTCATATTTCTGTGATTTAGCTTGCTCAACTAAAACATATGATGTTAAACATGGATGACACGCTTCTTTTTGTCTCAAAATCTGACACCTCTATTCCTCTTCTCTTACCTCGCAAACAGAAATTCTGTACTTCACTGGGTTTTGAGAAACTCTAATGAAAATCAGAAATGCATTCTATTTCTAGAGGTTGTTTGAAATATTGCTCAGATAAATGGGTTTTCAGTTGGGCAGAAACAGAGATTTAATATTTTGGGATTCTAGTACACAAAAATAATGATCTCAGAGTGAAAAGGAACATGGATTCTAAGTATTTCTTGACCAATTTTTTATTGTCAAATTCTAAGTGATATGGCAGGCCTGGCTCAAGAGCAATGAAGTCCAACCATGGCCCCAATGTCCTTAAAGGAAACTGGAGCCTAACTGCATCTGCTGGGTTCTGCTGAAGAGCTGCTGCAAACAGCGGTTATCTTTCCACCCACCTCCACTCCTAAGAAGTGCCCCAGTTTGGAGGGAGAAGGAGAGCAGTAATTTTGTTATGGTGCTCACAGAAGTTGCCATTTGTGTGTGGGGGAGGTGCGGGGGGTGGGACCTGTTCTCTTTTTTGAGTCCATAATGTGTTTCACCCTGTCAGGTCTGAGGGACTGCAGCAGCCACAGGCAGGGCTGCCTGGGGGAAGTCGGCCAGGTGGGGAAAGGGGCAGTTTTCCCTGTGCCCCACATTTGAGAGGGGCCCCAGTTGAATGGCATAGTGACCTGGTGCATGGAGTCACAATGCCACTCAGGTTTGGCCTGGAAAAAAATTGAATGGTGTTGCAACCTGGTGTGTGGGGTTGCAGCACCACTCAAGTTTGGCCTGGCCGCCCATCTGTCATGACAGATGGGTGGCCAGGCCAAACCTGAATGGCACTGCAACCCATGTGCCAGGTTGCAATGCCTGGAGCAAGGAGGTGGGCTCAGCCCCATGGGACAGGAGCTGCTGCTGGAGGATGAGGGTAGGGAGGGCTCTATTTCCAAATGTGTTAATTGTTTTGGAAAGGTGGGGATAGGGGTACGGGCGGCCAGGCCGGCCCGGGGAGTTAGCAGGGGGCCTGATGCCAGAGGTGGGGGTCGGGCCCGCACCTACCGGTGGGAAGCACACATTGTATTTATTTTTCTTGCTTGCCTGCCACCGCACTGGCCGCCAGCGTCTAGCACTACCAGAACATACCAGGACCAGGCTGACCCCATCTATTGCCCTTCCGCCCCAGACCCCTCCCTTTTCTGGGACCCCCCTCGCCCCTAGCACATGTGCCACCCTGTGAATCTCCATTGCCCCTCGCCCAGCACTGCTGTCCCCTCCCCACACCAGATTTCACCTGTATAAAAAATGTTAAGGGGGGGCCCCAAACACGCTGATTTGTCCCAAGCCCCACACCTCCCCTAGGGACGGCCCTGGGCGGGGAGGTAGAGTCACTTCTCCATACTGGTGACTGGCCATGTAAATTCTGCAGTTTTCTGTCTCCAGCATGCAGTTGGCCAAAGAGTCTAATGTCCACATGTCTCCTTGCAAAGGGTGGGTTGGAAATTGTGCTATTGGAAGAGAAGCACAGTAACACGTGCTCTCTGCTGAGCATGAGTTAGACCAAAATGTAGAGCAATTGCTTAAAACAAACTCCACATTTTCAACGCCTCAACTCAGAAACGAAAACAAAAACGTCAAGAAGAGACAACCAATGAGAAATATTGTGCTGAAAAGTTTTTGAAGGGAAGGGATCAAAATATATTTTCTAATGGAATTGACTTATACCCTTCAATAAGGAATTGCTACCCTGAATTTGGGGCAAAAATTGGGGATTGGTCCTGCTTTGAGCAGGGGGTTGGACTAGATGACCTCCTGAGGTCCCTTCCAGCCCTGATATTCTATGAATCTATGAATCTATGAATTCATCACAGATGCCTGTGAAATCAAGAGCATTTGGTCAGTGAGATAATCTCTGAGTACCCACAGCTTCATTGACTTCAATTGGAGTTCATCATTTCTGCAAACCAGGCCCTGAACAATGACAAGACCCATTCAGAGAACCAGACAGTCCCTGTAGATTGACGGTGGTGTTTACATCTGTATGGTAAGTACTATGGGATAGTCTTAGGTATAGAGAGGACTCCTAACTTTTCTGGGTTTGTTTTGAATTTCATCATATTGAAACAAATGTATTGGGTACGAGAACCCGAGTTTCATGATCTGGATCTTTGTTGTACAGATTTTTCACTAAATGCTTCATGGTACAAACATTAACTTCCAAACTTACTGGAAGATTTCAGTAATTGTCCTGAGTAGCTAAATTAGTGAGCTAATGTATTAGCATGTAGCAGATGAAGGTAGCTAATGCAGACCAGTCACCATCCTCTCTTTTTGAGCAGAGATACCCTCAGAGATGAGCTGAAGGGCTTCAGCTCAGCAGTAAGTTTTGCTTGCTTTTTATGTTTCATGCAATTCTTTTAAAGGTAAAGGAATTGTTTGAATGCAGACATGAAATTTCTCTCCTTTCACGAACACAAATTCTCTATTTATACCTGAAAAATTTCAGGCACAAGGTTTTCATAAAGCATCGTGGGTTTTGGGGGGTTTTTTATGTATGGATTTTTCCCAGCTAGGTAAGTAGTTTTCTAGATTCTTTTTAGAGCTTACCTCTAGTGTAGGATTGTGCTTTTTACAACCAGGAAAAACAAAAAAAATGTCTGTTGAGTAGCTCTGGTTACTTTAACCCCTTATATAAGTCAATCATCAACAGGTATGGCCCTGTGAGGGTGGAGGGTCCCAGATCATAAGCTCCAACCTGAGCCTGAATGCATACACAGCAGTTTTTAGCCCTGCAACCCAAGCCCGGTAAACCCAAGTCAGCTGACCCGGACTAGCCACAGCAGTGTCGCAGGTCTTCTATCCCCATGTAGACACACCCTTTGTTTTCTTAGCAGTCAGTGAAGAGTGCTCATTTGCTCTACGCTCTCTTAGCTGCCTGGGTTAGTTAAAGAATTCAGACTGTTCGCTGGGATTAACACAATAGGACAGATGATTGCCACCTAACACTATTGGGTGACATGCAGGAATTCTGGGATATTTACCCCAGAATGGTTCTTCCCCTCTATAGCCTCCAAATTTTTATTTTCCAAACACCGTCATAAACAGGAAAAATCATTTCAATGACATTTTCATTTTGTTTCCTTTTTTCCAGACCAGCTTTAGAGATGGCAGTTTTTCCCCCAACTCTGAAATGTTGATAAAAATGTCATTGAAATTGCAAATTTCAACTAAAAAATCGGGAACGGGGTGGGGAAGAATGACCACATTTTCACATTTATTCCCCTCCATTTTTTACCTTAAAAGGTGACTTTGGGTTCTTCAGCATTTGTGTAAGGGAAGAGCTTGCACAGTGTTCCCTTTCCCCATTCCCTTTTATATTGAATGCAGCAAAGGAGTCTGGGCCTTCCCCATTCAGTTCTTACTTAGCTTAACATGCTCTTTGATTTGGCTTGCCCTGAAGTACTTGTAAGCCAGAGCACTTGGCAATTCAAAAGGAATTCAGCAACCCAGGAGGACTCAGCCCAAATGCTGTTCAAATTCAACTCTAGTTGTTGGGATGGGAGTGTGTTGCCAGAGAAGTTGGGGGTCCCAGTAGGTAAAGCTGTGGACAACCAAAAGCACAATAAGGAGGACGCGGGAAGAGCCAACAACTCTACATTGACAATTGTCCCAACCTTCCCTCCAGCTTCCAAAAAGTGATCTCGTATCACAGCACTTCCCATCTACCAAAACCCCAATGTAACCCCACCCTGCCAAACGTGTCCTCCTTTCGCTATACAGGTAGCCCTCTGTTTTAATCCAGTATTGACCTTTGGCCCGGTAGCCTCAATCATCCCTGAGATAAAGAATCCAGTGGTTGCTAGGTAGTTTGGGGCTGATGTTTTGATTTGATTATTTGCGGGTCATCTCACAATCCAAGCCATGCAAGAAAACAATATTTATTTTATTTGTGGAAAATAACATTTAAGGTTGGATTAACTCATTAGCACAACAAAGCCATATTTCTACTATCTTTTTCCCATTTACTCAATTTTAAGACAATTTTATGATAGATAATATTTAATCATTTTAAATTGCTGAATTGGAGAGTTTCCAAATTTCCCTAAGTTTGAAGTTGCGAAAATTTTAACTGTGTCCCAGGGCACGCTCTTCATATATTCTCCCTCTGCGTATATATGTTAATGTGCATTAATTAAACTCTGAGTTAGTACATGTTTCTGACATGTGGATTCTACATTACAGTGAAGGATTATTGTACATTCTAGGCCATTAGCAGCTACAGCACCTTCAATCAGTTTAATATATTTTATTACAAGTAGCATTTAATTTATAATACATCTCCTATCTTAGATAAGGCTCCGATCCTGCCAGGACTTATACATGTGCTTAACTGTATGCACTGTGTGTAATCTCCTATTCACTCCGTAGCAAAAAAAGGTGTATAATCTGAACAAAACCCAGCTCTTCACTGATATGTAGCCAACTGGCAATCCTGAGGCAAGAAAGAGGAACCAGAGCGATACCTGATAAGGATAAAATATTTGGGGGTTGGGGGGAATAGGATACCGTGCCTCTCTTAACCTTATTTTTTATTGTTAAAATGTAATGTTTTTATTTGTATTCAAGAAGCACAATTGCTTTGATTGTGTAGTGAATATTTAGGTAATAAACAGATACATTAGTGTGCTTAAAACTGGGGCTGACCTGGTGGTGAATTGGTGGAACAATATACAGCCACTTCGAGGTTTGCAGGGAATGGGACTATCACAGATACAGTCAATTCTTTACACCCCAGGGGAGGAGCATCTGGTGGTACTTTCTATCACTGTTTTCTGGTCAACTGAAGAAAAGCCTTCAGGAGCTTTGGCACAAGACACAGCTAGCCTTATCCGCAAGCGAAATCATACCCCTCAAATGCCCCTCATTTTGAGGGCCATCCCTCATTTCATCTCATAGTCACATACATTCCACCCTGGTCCCCCTCACTGCTATTTCTAAAAATTGTGTACATCAGAAATAAATAATCCTGAAAGTGAGGTTATAGAGAGAATTATTTACACTAAGGACAAGAATCTTCACAGCATTTTCAGTTACTTCCTTGAACAATATTTTGTGTCCCCTTTTTGGGCTGTTGTCACGACAGGTGTCTAACATTTGGGACTAGGCCAGTTGGGAATTATGCCCCTCAAAACTGCCATTGTGACTGATGAGTGGGGTGCTCCCATGCTCTACCAAAAGATGGTCGTTTTGTCAAAAGATCAAAATGTTAACAAACGTTAAGGAAGAAAGAAAGAATCATTGTTGTAGTTTATAGAACAATGGAAAGCCAACGTTCAATTTTTACCTATGTTCCTAAAATAGTTCTATTTTAAAAAGAAAATCAGTGATCTAATTTCTTCACACTGGTGTTACAATGTAAAAACTATCTTGGTGCTAATATTGCAGCAAAAATAATTGCTCAACTGTTCCATGAAACCACTAGGTGGAGATGTAGGTTTACCAAGCCACCCCATAAAAGAGCTTTAAAAGGTACAAGATTGAAAAATCCCGTTTTCAAAAAAAAAAAAAAGAAAAGAAAAGAAAAAAAAAGAAAAAGATTGATAAATTATGTATCTTGTTGGTTACAAATTCCAACACATCTTTGAAGGAGGAAAAATGGGAAAAAACTAAATGGTTGGTTGTAAAATTGTCCAAGCAAATTATTATTTTTTAAGACACAAGTTCTGATGTTTAAGACTCTGAGAGAATAATCGCTTCATGTTATAAATTGTCTGCTGCCAATACACACACATTTTCCTTTATTCTCACACCAGCTGCTAGCTCATGCTATCAGTGGTCAGGAACAAACAAACAAAAACTATTCCTAAATTTTTTAAACCCTGCTTTCAAAACTTCACCAGTGGAAATGTGCCAGCAACCGGCAGATTTCAGGATTATTTGATAAGTTTAGGGAATTGTTTTTAATTATAGTACCTCATCAGCATTACCTAGAATGTTGATTTTAGAAAGCAGAGTACAGTATTCCTAGTTGTTTTTTAAAACAGAAGCAGTTACTTCTTGTCCTATATTTTGTCAGCCATGTGTGCCTAATCAAGTAGTGGGGAAATCATAATGTCAAATGAAGCATTTGTTTGTTTTGGCTTTAGCTTCCACTTTCTTTCACATAAACTTTTCTACATATCTGTGTGCACTACAAACTTTTCTACAGCAGTCATTCCATAGTCATTTGCTAGTAGAGCAGAGTCATTCCGAATTCATCCTTATACACTATTTTCCTTGTTGAAAATACTTTTAAAATAACTGCTCCTGCAAACTCCCCCCCTCCCTCATATGTTTCTGATGGGTGGGCGGGAAATTATCTTGATTTCTCCCCAGGATATCCAAAAGAACCTCTGTCAGTCAGTATAGTCCATTCTACTTTATCCTGCAAACATTATGGTTTAGAACATCAAGCTCATGTGCAATACCTTTCTTTTAATGTAACTTTCCAATTCTTATTAGAAAGGATTTAGAAATCACAAACTTTAAGAAAAGGAATGTTTGGTAGAATGCTAAGTGGACAGTCAACATCTTCCTAAAAATGACCTCTTCCTTTTCATGATAGCTATGGGCCTGATTTTAGCCAACGGTAAAAGATGGAATACCATTTAATATATAGTCCTCAGATAGAGGACATATCAGATATTAAACTGATAAGAACAGATTTAATAATTTTATTAAGATAATGTTGAAATAAGGAACGGTACAGAGTTCAAGCATAGAAGTTTCTGGTTGTCAGGGGATAAGGTACAGATTATCAAGGGGTGCAAAATTCGATTTAGGAACTGGTGGAGCAAGGATCACATAATAATCTGCAATCTCCCCGACTGGGGGAAAAGTTTAACCGGTCAGAGTACAGACATCGAGATATGGGGTAAGTTATCCACACAACGGCTATGTTCAGTATGCTGGGTATAGTGAGTGAATACGGGGGTGGGGATGGGTCTACCCTTATTTGGTGGGGTTTAATGTTCAGTGGGTTTACGGTTCCAGTTCATACGGTCCTATGGGGAAGGCCTCTCAGTCTCTTTCCCACAGTGTGTGCACAATGTCGTACCGGCTCACTCCTCCTGGTACTGTCGGTGGCCGGTGATGTGCTCGATATAGATGTCCCTGGACCATCGGATGGTGTCTGAGACCATGAGGCGCCGCATGAGCCGTGCGTAGCGTTTACCAATCCCGCAGGTCCACAGCACACGCTCGTTGCAGGGGTCCCAAGCGCCCAGGGCTCCGACGATCAGGGCGTCCAGCTGCACCTCGTAGCCCTTCGCTCTCAGGGTGTCGGCCAGAGGGGCGTATTTTTCCAGTTTCCGAGCTCGAGCTTCTCGGAAGGCCGTGGTCCTGTTCTCGAAAGGGACCGTGATGTCGACGAGGATGATCTTTTTCTGGGTACTACAAGCGCTGTAATTCTGCTAAGAGTGTGTGTAAGTCTAAGGTGGAACTGGATAGCTTTGATGTCTGTTCTGGCTTAATTTCTTCTGATTTCTTGTAAAGCCTCCTTTTTTTCTTGGCAAAATGGGTAATAATATCTCAGAAGTAAAACTATGTACTGTAGTATTTTGGCTGCAATTTGTCTAGTGTTACAACTATTTCCAGCAATGTCAGCAAATTTTTGTAGTATTTCTAGTTGGAAAAGCAGCTGTGGGAGTAACAAATAAATAGATGGAAAAAGGTATAAGGAAGGAGCAATCCCTCTCTCTGCTAGAAAACTCTTTAAAGTCAAACAGTCTCACCGTGCTAGTGACAGACGGTTCTGTAACCTCGTTAAAGGAGAACGGCAAATAAGATCTTCCAAAGCTAATGTCAGGGAAGGGGAACAGTTCTAATAAGAACCCTAGAAAGAAGCACCTTCCTTAGCAATAGATATTCTCATTTGTTAGAAGGTGGACCCCTACCTAACAATGATATCCCTCTCTAGGCATTGAAAACTGGGATCTAGGTTCCCCATGTAATGACTGATGTCTTTCAGGGTTCTGTGTTCATGGCAGACATACAATGAGGAAGTACTTTTGCGAGGACAATACAAAGGCCTAAAGGTCATGGAAGAGATGGGAGAGCAAAAGGGCAGCGTGGTACTGTTCAGAGAGCATCACTTAGAGCCCAGAAGGACCAGATTTGATTTGAGTTTTATTAAACTTCAGTCTTACTTTAAAAACATACATTTTCTTTTTACAAATAAATGAAAACCTCTTTAAAAAACATCTCCAGTGCTGCTATAAAGGATGTCATTAAAATTACAATTTTCAGCGCACTATCTCCGTGAAGACTCTCCTGGTTTTTAATAAAGCAGAGCTGTTGAGGTGATAGTGTTTGTGCTGATGAAGGGCAGCCTGCCTCCAGGCTCATAGTCTAGCTCCCCATCCAAACTCTAAACTTTCTTTGGTGCTAATCCAATTCAGATCTTTACCCTTCCGCCTCCCCAGCTGAGCATGTGCCCATCTTTTCACCCTACATTACCTCTGAATGCCTCCTAATCAGTTACAGATTGAGAAGGGGAAACTGAGGGCTCTCATATTAAATAGCTTTTCTCCTCAAATTTTAAATATGAAGAAAGGTCTCTTTAAAAAGGCACTTCTACTATTGTCAAAGGCACCTTCCAAAACACTCACAGAAACAACTCAGAGCAGAATAAAGATTCCTCTGATACTCAGGAAAAGAGAGATTTCAGCCATATACTAATAAAGAAAAGAAAAGGTCTGGTGGAGGCTGCTTTGCTGTTGCTCACCAATGATAGTGCATCTTAACCCTTTGCATGTCAAACCTCAGGCATGCCCTGGGCCTCACCTTTTCTAAATCCCATAATGCCAGGAAAAATTACATATAAGAAACTGACCGAAAGAGGCAGGAGTCAGTTGTCTGTCTTTAAAGCTCAGCTGGCAGCACAAAGACTAAAGGGTGTCTGGGTTCTCAGTCTCATACAATATGACACATTTCTTTCTCTCCCGCTCTCTCCTTATCTCCATACAATCATGTTGCTAGCATGGTCTGATTAGTTCTATGCATCTTCCAATAAGAGCTCCCTGGTTTTATATATAATATGAACGAGACCTTATCTATCTATCTATCTATATATATGTACAAACACACCCGTTGTAACAAGTTGGAGGGCATAGAAGGTTGTATTCTCTGATGATCAAATCTTAGGAAAACAGACATTCTCCCTGCCTTCAAACCCCTTCTACTCTCAGACGAGAATACGTTTGACCAAAACACGACGCCATTCATCTTATGTGGCTTTTTGTCGATCATAGCTCCTGGAAGGATAAGCAAACTCTGTGGAAAGGCATTTATCTAAATTATCCTGATAAAATGCTATCACTCTGTGGGGAAAGAAAAATGAGTCAGAAGGCAAGTTTGTACACCAAAACTCTGCAATTATTTGAGTCGAGGGGGAAAACCAAGGCATTAAGTGAAACTATGCTTTCTTCAAAGTTAGAAACAGCAGTCCTGGAAAAAAATAATACTTTATTTTACAAAAACAGGTGATTACCTGCCTCTTTGAGTGGGTTTAGTTTGTTTAAAGCTAAAAAAACCCCCAACAAACAAACAAAAAAATCCCCAAAGGAACAAACCTTCCTCTCCCCTCCAAACAATGTATAGTTAGTGTTTGTGACTTTTTCCCCTGACAACTAGATAAGAAGATAAATGCATAGTTTCTCTTAATTAGCCTTTCTTAATTAAAAACACCAGAGGTATATGTGATCATAATGAACTCTGCTGACAGGATGGTCACTTGTTTTTCTGCATGTCACTTCTGGAAAATTAGATTTTTTTTTTAAGGGGCATAAATTCTGTACTGAGGAAGAAATAAATGATGCCTGCAAAGCAATGTCCCTTTGGTTTTATCTGAGTGAGATGGATGTGCATCTTGTGGTTTTTAGAATGGTGTGGGGCAGTATTAGCCATCATTAGCACCCCAGTATGGATCCAATTCACTAATTACTTATGCTGTCTTGGTTCACTGAGATTTAAGTACCAAGTCAATCCCATTATCTGCAGTCTCCCAAGCTTGCCAGAGTCATCTGTCTTTTATGGAAAAAGAGCACAAGGGTTATCAATAGGACCCTGAAATACTTGGGATTTTCCCACTTCAGGAGGAGGAAAGATTAGTCCTGACTAAAGTCGCAGCTTCTCTAAGCTGCTACTTTGGATGTGATAAAAGTGAATGGTGACAATTATCCATAACTACATAAAGAGCAAGAGGAGAGGGAGGGAGAGAGAGAAAAGAGAAAGAGAGGAAAGCAGAGAACCCTGCCACACACTCCTGCAGCTGCATGTGGTTTCAGGCATCTTTTCATATCACCTCAGAGCTACAAATTACAATGCCTCTGTTACAAACACATGATAATATAGTCAGAAATCAGAAATTAAAATATTCTAAAGGCCTCAGGCCTCCTCGTGGGGGGGGGGGTGAGGGAGTACACTGAGTCTGTGAGATGCCTGTTTTGTTTGTGCCCTCCCCTCTACATCCTACATGTTTAATGTCTGCAGCAGTACCGAGGCCTTGTCTGTTTGGGATGGTTGATTGACATCTGCTCTGCCGAGAGGAAGGAACTGGCAGCTATTGGCAGCACTGTCACGTTCATTTGCACACTTTATGAAGCAGCAGTGTGGCTACTAATACAAAAAGAAATCTTCGAAGCGGCATGACATCTCTTGGAATGGAATATTTGTCTTTACAAATGATTGCACTGCTGCCAGTACTTGACATGGTGCTCGCAAACATGTGTAATTGTTGGAAGTGTAATGATGATTATTTGCATATTTAATGTTCAGACAAGTACTGGAGAAGCAACTTAGACTAAACCTTTTATGGGAAAGATTTAAATATGTTCAGCATCATCCCGATGAGTTCCAGAAAGGAGTCAGAATCTGAGGGAAAAGCCAGAGCGCACCATTGCCCATATGAGGGTGAGTTTAAGAACACACCTTGGGATTTGCTATATAGATGTTTTCAGTGGTTCATTTTTTAGGTGAATTTCATCAATATAAACACCTTCCGATTTCATTCATTTTTAATCTCCCAAAATTACATTTAAATGTAATTATGCCAAAAATTTAAAATGTGTCTATTTACCATGCATTTGAAATCAACCAAACAGAGAACTCAGGAAAGTAGATAAATAACCACAAGTTTATGCATAATGTTACTTTACAGAAACCCTGTAGATAAGGCAAGGCAATCATTTTAACCCCTTAGCCTAAGTATGGGTATGATGCCATTGGAGCACCACCCATAAACCTAATTCTTTCGGGCAGTGAATTTTTTTTTTTTTTTAATTCTGTATTTGTACAGCACCTAGAAAAAGGGGATCTTGGTTTGTGACTGAGTCTCCTAGCATAAAATAACAATAATAATAATAATAATTAGTGATAAATAAATAGTTTTGTAGGCTGGAAATATCGTGTTAAAATGTTTGGTCTGGAAAAACCAGGCACAGTCAGAGTGATAGGAAAGGGCTTTTCTTTCCATAGGAGGTTCCTGTACTGCTGCCCCCAAAATTGACTTTTCATTTCTCATTTCAGTATGAAAAGAATTCTTCTCAACCCCATGCCACAGAGGGCTGGACCCCAACCCCCCACCCTGCATGAGTACCCGCACATAGACACACACCCCACACATGGTTACAGGTATGAAAAGAAAAAGGTTATCGTTTGGTTTTTCAAAACAGCAAGAAGAAACAATACTTTTGATGGCAGTATTATTCCCCTAGGAAGGAATCATCAGTTTTATCAATGGAATCGTTTCAGATGATACCGCCACTTGAATTGGCAATTTAGCCCTTCACCTCTAGTGAACAACCTCTTTAACTGAAGGCTATCTCCCAGCCATTCTTCCCCAGAAGCAGGCCTACTCCAGTGGCATTCTGCCTTTAAAATATTTCTCTTAACAACTAGCTTTTGTTGTTCACCCCTTCCCCCACTCCTCCAATCTCTCTCTCTCTCTTTTTGTCTGTTGTGGAGCCACTTCAGTATCAAGCAATTTATAATCACCGAAATCCTGCATTGTTTGAGGGGCTGCACAATAAACTTGACTCAATTATCATGCTGTAAATTGATTTAAAAAAAAATCTGATGGATGAATAGAGACTGAACATCTTCGTCTCTGACCCTGTCGTACCATCAGCAGTTCTCTGGCAGGACTCCTACTTGATTGACAATGCTGCTAATGAACACTGTCTTAGGCCATGTAATGATTTACCTGAAATGAACAAGGTTTGGCAACAGTACCTTTGCATACCTGTCAGACAATTAATTCCTTAAAAAATAGATATATTGTCCTGAAGCATGAAAGTGTCTGGAAATTAATAGAAATGTGAAGAAAAAAAAATACAAATACACTTCTACTCATTAAATTAATCAGGATTGTTTAACTTTTCCCCGACTGCTCCCCAATTCTGTTTATTCATTTTAGCCACCTGTTGTCTCATCAATCCATAAAGTCACCACCTTATCCTCATCCAGTCAGGTCCCTCCTCAAAACTCACCACTGCCATAATGCACATGGAAGGCTGGAATCTGACCACAGCTAGGCAACTGGTCATCTCTCTGACTGTGGGTCACTTGCTTGTCTCCCCTACCTGTTATGTCTTGCCTTTTACACTGTAAGCTCCTTGGGGCAGGTATAAGTATATACAGCACCTAGCACAATGTGCCTTTAAGTGCTACTGCAAAATATATATAGAGTCTGTGCGCTCTTTGGAGTATGAACTCTCTTTTTATTAAAAGTGTGTACAGTGCCTTGCACTATGAGGCCTGGATTGCTGAGATAGACCTCTAAGAGTTACCATAATAGAAGTAATAATAATAAAACAACAACAACAACAAATAAATCAGGCTACTGATGAGAAAGTGTACATTTTTGTTTTCTTTTCATGTTTCCACATGAAGTTAGCTGGAAGAATCATCTCATCCCAAGTACGTTCTTTGTTGAGCTATGCTGTACGGCATCTCTAGACTTTGATAGCTATTTCCGGTACCCATTTATAGAATTCAACTTGTCTGATGGGTAGCCTATCACTATTGATACACTTGTAAGAAGCTAATTGCTTTAAAAAAACATGGAGGTGGGATGGAAAGTGGGTCCACCATAAAAGAAACATTTGGGCTGCAGAGTTCAATTTTGTTCCTTATTAAATTCTTTGAAGAAGCAAAGTATTTAAAAAACATGTGACAATAATTTGTAGTATTTCTTTGGGGATTTGTTTGTTTGACCTTAGCCTTCTAATCTGTCAAAGTATGCTAATGAGCTTGACAGACAGAGAGATAAAATGCAGAGACAGACGAACTAGCTGAGAAGACCTCAGTTTAATACTGAATATACTTGTGGAAAAAGAAATGAAAAACAGTGCAATTCACTGTTACCTCTAGGCTTTGATGACATGCTCGCTACCAGAGCAGAGTTGTTTTTCAGTCTAGCAGGAGGAGTATACACATCAGGTCACTGTGGCAGAGCCTGGGATCTTTGATGATTCTACCTGGAATCAGGAGAATGTTTTTTTAATTTTCACTCTTAAATTTTAGTCTGACATACTGAAATGCTGACTTCCCAGCTGGGGATTACTGACCATTCTGCAGGCACAAGTTATTGATTATGGCTAAACATTTTAGAATCGACTAGGGATTTTGACTGCCCAACTGGAGGCGCCTTCAAGAGGCCTCATTTTTAAAGAGGGTGTTCAGCATTTACTTTGGGATGCTAGGTTTCAGAGTAGCAGCTGTGTTAGTCTGTATCTGCAAAAAGAAAAGGAGGACTTGTGGCACCTTAGAGACTAGCAAATTTATTTGAGCATAAGCTTTTGTGAGCGACAGCTCACTTCATCGGATGCATTCGGTGGAAAATACAGTGTGTGATTTATATACACAGAGAATATGAAACAATGGGTGTTACCATACACACTGTAAGGAGAGTGATCAGCTAAGGTGAGCTATTACCAGCAGGAGAGAAAAAAAAACCTTTTGTAGTGATAATCCAGCTGGGCCATTTCCAGCAGTTGACAAGAACGTCTGGGGGGGGGGGGAAGGGGTAAACATGGGGAAATAGTTTTACTTTGAGTAATGACCCATCCACTCATTACGAAAGGTTCCCCCTCCCCCCGGCTCTCCTGCTGGGAATAGCTCACCTTACCTGATCACTCTCCTTACAGTGTGTATGGTAACACCCATTGTTTCATGTCAATTCAATCTGTTAGTTTTTAAGGTGCCACCAGACTCATTGTTTTTGTGGATACAGACTAACAGGGCTACCCCTGATCCTTGGTAACAATCACTAGTTACTTTTGGAAAGCTCAGCCTATTATTCTTTAAAGATGAGCTGGGGGGTGGGGCAAAAAGGGGTGTCACTCTATTCATTTAGGACATTTAAAGAGGTCCTCAGATTTCTGGTTCCTTTCCCCCACCCTCCCATACTTCCGATATATCAAATTCTGACATCCCTTGGATACCTGGAGGATTCTTAGTGGGACTGGAGTGCCTCAGTGACATAACTGTAGGTAGGAACCTGAACTGGAGCATTCTCAGCTCTCACGTGAAAAGCTCAACATCTGCCCCCATATATTTCGGGCCTGGGAAAACCACAGATCAGGTTTCAGCTTCCTGTGATGATACCACCCCACCCTAGACCTCCAAAAAGTCCCCCATGATGAAGAAAAGTGTCTGAATCTGACATTCCTAATGTAAAACCACAACCCCCTCAAAAAGAAAAGGAGGACTTGTGGCACCTTAGAGACTAACATTTATTTGAGCATAAGCTTTCATGGGCTAAAACTCACTTCATCAGATGCATGCAGTGGAAAATGCATTAGGAAGACATATATATACACACAGAGAACATAAAACAATGGGTGTTATACACATTATAAGGAGAGTGATCAGGTAAGGTGAGCTATTACCAGTAGGAGAGAAAAAAAACAAAAAACAAACAAACAAAAAAGCCTTTGTAGTGATAATCAAGATGGACCATTTCCAGAAATGGCCCATCTTGATTATCACTACAAAAGGTTTTTTTTTTTTTTTTCTCCCTCTCTTGCTGGTAATAGCTCACCTTACCTGATCACTCTTATTATAGTGTGTATGGTAACACCCATTGTTTCATGTTCTCTGTGTATATGTATATCTTCCTACTGTATTTTCCACTGCATGCATCTGATGAAGTGGGTTTTAGCCCACAAAAGCTTATGCTCAAATAAATTTGTTAGTCTCTAAGGTGCCACAAGTCCTCCTCTTCTTTTTGCGGATACAGACTAACACAGCTGCTACTCTGAAACAACCCCCTCCTAATACATAGGATAGAGTAGAGGTCAAAATCTTGCCCTGGACTAAGCACAGCTCTCCCCACCCCTCATCCTCAGCTCAGAATTGGAGATAAAAATGGTGGAAACTGCAGAGATAAGTTAGGATGACTCTAGGTATGAAAGGGGAAGAAGGGCATTTTGTGGTTTTCTCTTTTGAAGCCGTGCCTCGAGGGGCGCTAAAACAAAGAGTTGAGGCTATGGGGAACGTAGCCTTTCCTTGGATTGATGAGGGACTCATGTTAACTCACTTCCATAAATTGCTGGGGAAGGAGTTGTTCTAAATAACGTTTGCTTGTTATAAATCAGTTTCTCTTATTTACAGCCAGTGCAAGGCATTTGAGACTTGGTTTTTCCACGCAAGCTTTCTACCAGTTGGTGTGCAGATTGATTTTATTATTTTAAAGAAAAAGCTTTCCCTCCCAGTGAGCCCCCCGCCTCCCATGCTGCCCCTGAAAACTCTCAAGCATAAATGAGCTTCACTCTGAAATCACCACACTTTACACACACTTACACTGAGTCAACTTTATAATCGCTTAAAAAGCTCACTCCAGCTTCCATATGATGACTGGAAAGCAAAGAATCTCTCTCTCTCTCTCTCTCAACCAGATGCACATTTAAATACCTAATTTTAAACAACAGTTAAAATATGCAAACGTGCTGTAGCACAGGGAGGGGCGAAGTGGTTACAGAATGACCTCATACATGCATAGACTGCCATAGCCCTTATATCAACACGTTAGGATTTGGGATATCGATTTGCACAGTGCGCTGAGTGTGATTATCGTCTGGCTTTCCTTCAGAATGGTAGTCTCAAAATCCACCTGCGAAGCACTCCATCTGATTTTGAAACAGCATTTCTATTGAAGTGATACTCCCCAGGGAAAGGAATTTGCCCCCTCAACTAGGCAAGGTTGATGCATCCCTACCCCAGTGTCTGTGTATCCCTGAAATGCCTGGGCTGTTTGTTTGTTTGAAATAACAAGTTTAAAGCCAGATCTTCTGAACAGCAGAACAGTGTGAGGGCAGGTTTCAGAGTAGCAGCCGTGTTAGTCTGTATCCGCAAAAAGAACAGGAGGACTTGCGGCACCTTAGAGACTCACAAATTTATTTGAGCATAAGCTTTCCTGAGCTACAGCCTGTGGGGGCAGGCACTTCCTAGACTGGCGTCATTCAAGGTGCCAGCAAAGCTGTAGGCTGCTACAGCTCCCAGAGCTGAAATATTCCACCTAAGCCCAGGCATCCATCCACCCTTCTCCCTTTCCAAACCCATTCCAGTCCATCCAAGCCCTCTGTTTTCTTTGGTGGGGTCCCCTTAAAGCCCAGACCACAGTCGGATTATGCCCCCTAGCTCTTCTGAGCCCTTCTGTACATACTCTCCTCACCAGTGCCCTGTATCCAGTGTTCCTCTTTGCAATGTACTTTGCTTCATCTCTCCAGCTCAGGGGGAAAAAACAAAATAAACCCCAATCCTCTGAAAAGTGCAGTGGTGAGATGTTTAAACTTGAAAAACCAAAGGGGGGTGATTGGGGGGGGGTCCCTTTCTCCAGCAGCCGTGGTGTAGAGGTGGATTGAGGCTTTCAGAGAAGCTGAAAGATCTGAAGTTTTGGAGTCTGAATGAAAGAAACACTCAGCTAACAAAACAGTGCACCACAGAAGAAGCTTCATCTGGTCTGGCCAAATCCCTCCTTTCTTTCCATCTTTTCTCTCCTAATAACAGCTGCCCTCTCATTCCCTGTTACTCCGCTGTGAAGAACAAAACCTCCCTCTGACTATCTGTTTTTCTTTTCTTCCCCAGAGTAGGTCTCATTACTGGTGATTAGCAGATGATTAAAACCAATTCAGCTTCCCCCAGTAGATATTTTCTCCCTGTTTGTGACTAACGCGTCAGTCTTCAATGAACGTGCTCCTAAGCTTATTAACAGGCTCAGAGGATTAGCTGCCACAGAGCTTCGTGGCTTCGATATTGTGATGCAGCGAGTGACATGGAACCATTTGCCGAGCAGAGACAGGGCCGCTGGGACGAAATATCTAAATCACAATTTTATTTCCCATGTAGAGCAAGATAAAAAAAAAAAAGTCCTAACATTAATGACAAAAATCAAATGTTTGGATAAGTCAGAAAATAGCCTTAAAGGTAAGGGCAGCTGAACACACACACACACACAAAATATACAGGAACTTCACTAAACTTAAGGGCAGCTGAACAACCATTCAGGGGAGAAAACACTCTCTCTCTCTCTCTCTCTCTCTCTCTCTCTCTATACAGGAACTTCACTCATCTATAGATTCCAAAGCCTGAAAAGGGACTGTTATGATGATCTAATCTGACTCTCTGCATCATGCAGGCCACTCTCTGTGTTTTCTGTCTAATCTATCTAAATATCTGTCTATCTGCTGCCTACCTACAGTGTATGTAAAACCCAGGCCTGATGCAAAATTACAAGCTTCCTTTTAAACCATCCAGCTTTCTACAAGTATGAGACTTGAAAACACAACCTAATAGGTAAAGAAACAAACAAACAAACAAAAGAACCAAGAGCCCCCCTCTCACACCTCCGCAAATCAGTTTTAACATCTTTTTCAGCTGCACATTAACTTAAAAAATAACAAAAACCAAAAACAAACAAACAAAATTCAGAAACATTGTGGCCTGAGTTATAATAGGATGTGAAAAATATTTTTGAAATGATATGCCTTCTTTATTATTTTATTTTATTAATAAAAATGTATTATGTCTTCAAAGGGCCATGGTACTGAACAGGGGAGAAGATCTGCAAAAATGGACACCTTAAATTAAGTTTCTAACAATCAATATTTAGGCACCTTAAATAAATAGCCTAATTTTACAAAGTGGTTGGCTGCCAGTATGTCATGTTGAAGTCAGCCAGAGCTGCAGGAGGCTTAGCAGTTTGGAAAACCTGGCCACTAGATCTGTGCAAAAACTGTATTTGTTTTCATTTTGTGAGGAGTTTCGTGATTTTGAAATTTCTTCCATTCTGGTAGATCAAAATGTTTCAACAAAATTGCATTTTTTTTTTCCTTTCTGATTTTGACCTTTTCAAACATTTATATTATATTTTATATATATATTTTTTTTTACAAATGAAATGAAAAGTCATTCTGAAACAGGAAATCAAAACATTCTATTCCAAAGAGGTCAAAATGGAATGCTTTGACCTTATCAAAATGCTTTTTTTTTTTCTTTCAATTTTTGTTTCAAAATGAATTCTCATCAAAGGTTTCTGCAAAATGTTTCACTTTCAATGAATTGATATTTTCTGCCAGAAAAATATTCCATTGGAAAATTCCAGCTGACTCTACTAGACACATGTTCAGATGCCTAAAGATCAATTGGGAAGCCTAATTCATTTTTGAAAATTTGGGTGAGCATGTATTAGCTAGCCGAGTAAATAATGCTTCCCAACTCTGTTACTGCTTTGATATGTGCACTAAGAGTTTTTAAGAATTTATTTTTAAAAAAACCAACCTTTTCCTTTCCGAGACTAAATTTCTTCCATTAATATTTTTCATTGTCTTTTTTTTTCAGTGCAACTTAACCTTGAGTCTGCTGAAGCTTGACATATAGCTTCTGATTTATAATAGCAACAGGGCATGCAGCAAATGTCAACAAATTCCCTCTCACCAAGGCAAGTAGGAAATGTGAAAGGGAAGGTAGAGAAGACCCTCCTGGCTGCATAATAGAAGAACATTTTAGGGAAAACAATAAAAATATAACCTGGCACATGAAGCACTAGGTTAGCCACTAAAAACCATAACGGAAATTGATACAATAGGGATATAATGAAGGCTTCGCAGGTTACCTCTTCAACCCCTGGACAACAACCCATATATATGGCTTGTTGTCCAGTAGTTGAAGTGGTAACCTACTAAGCCCTCATTATATATAATTCCTATTGGCCAATTTGACCATATTCTGAAAAAAAACAAACAAACAAACAAACATAAAACCATACCACTGACATCAGCTGACTCCAATAAATAATCAACTCTCTTGTCATGAAACAGTAGACCCAAATTTTAGTATTGCATATACAATCAAATGATACTGGAGTGTATCAGAGGACTACAGAGCAAAAAGAAAAGTTTAAAAATAACAGCAGACAAATTAAAAAAAACAAAACTGTTAAAACAAAGAGAGCTTTGCATTTGCTTTCAGTTTGAACGTGTAGGGGACCTCTCCCCACCATGCTTATTATAGGTGGGGAAACTCTTTGTTGCAAATAATGTATTCTCTTTAGCTGAATCTCACTCCTTTTTTCTGCTTGTAACTTGTTCACAGATTGTTAGTTTGTTCATTATTCAACAAATGATTAATTCAAGAAAATCTCAACCTACAGATAGCTTATGAATTGTGTTCACTCCTTGAGTTCCTCACTGAGTAGTCATTATTACTACTATCTGATGGGTCATCTTAGTCACGTGACAGCATTATTTCTGTCCCCTGATTGGGAGAGTGTAGCTGAAACACAGGAGGAAACAACAATCATCTCACTGCATCTTTGGATTCTCTCAAAGAGAGGGAAGGTGCAATCTGTGAAGTCAGGAGTAGCTAGGCTGGCATGATGGTGGGTTTTTAGGACTCATAGGCTCATACACTTTCGGTCAGAAGGGACCATCATGACCATCTAGTCTGACCTTCTGCATGTTGCAGACCACAAAACCTTACCCACCCATGGGAGTAGAGAGTCTTAAATTTATAGCACACTCCAAAAAATCTACAAAGGGAATTAATTCCCTCTCTGTAGAATGTGTTCAATATCCCTGCATCAACCCATGTGGCTTTCAGAGGACTCTACCACCACCACTTCCTCTTTCAGCAGCTGATTTTCACTATTCACTGATGCCTCCCCACTCTTGTAACCACCACTGCAGCGGCTTACCCATCTAGTTAAAGAAACACTGTCCTCAATGCTAAAGAAGCAGCTGTTCAAGAGTAATGGCATTGTGACTGCCGGGGCAACTTCACCTGTGTTTCTCCTCCGTGATCCAGCAAGGGGCCCCATTTGCAGGTTTTGCCTTTCTTGGGTGGAAACCCACATCTCGATCCTTCCTGACCGGGATATTTCCAGGTTGCACAGTCCCCTGACTATACTGTGATTTTCTCAGCAAAAGACAGACTGCCTAAGCATCTCCCCTCAGAGATGATATGCAGCAGGACTGCCAGTTACAACTTACTACAGAGTTGTTTCGAAGCAAGCAGATTTAAAAAGCATGACAAAGAAAACATACAAAAAACATTAAAAGAACCTACATACATGCTAATAAACTTACCAGAGATCACCCCCTCACTTCAACAGGAGCTCTGGTTGGTGATTAATCCTTCAGCTCCCACACAGGGCCATTCCCTGTAGTCATAAGCTTCAGTTGAGAATTAGCAGCCATTTTATGGGGCCTCAGTCAGCCAAAGTCCTTCCAACCCTCCCCTAAGGATCGGGGCCCATCTTGGACCAGAGGTCCTGTCCGTTGGCTGGATCAGAAGGGAGGGCCTGAGCCAATTTAAAGCCAAGCCATTTATCCAAAAATCTTTTGTCTTTTGGTGCCTGGAGAATCCAGTTTCAACTAGTCTAGGTGACCCTCTCTCCAGCAGGTGGTGTTTCTCTGGAGATGTGACCACCTGAGTGAAGTTGCCTAATCACCCCCTGCTGTTCTCCTATTTACCCTTCCCATGGAAACACACATAATCCCTCAGACACACAGACAATTGCATTTTCAGTACAACGGACTCCAAAGGTATTAACCTCAGTTCAATAAAGTTTAACCCAATGCACTAAGGTTTGTTCCAAGATATTACAGGCTACTGTCACAGGGACCATTAGATCGTATAGTCTGATGTATAAAATCTACAACACAGGCCAAAGAATTTCATCCAGATGCCCACTCCATGCCCAATAACTTGTGTTTGGCTAAAGCATAGTGGCCAGAAAGGCCTCCAGTCTCTTTAGAAGACATCAAGAAATGAAGAACCCATCCCTTCCCTTGGTAGTTTGCTCCAATGGTTAATCATTCTCCCTGTTAAAAATGTACCATGTTTCTAATTTGTCCGGCTTTAATGTCCAGCTATTCGTTCTGGTTATGCCTTTCTCCACTTGATTAAAGAGTCCTTCCAAATGCCACATAAGAATATAAGAATGGCCATCCTTGGTCAGACCAAAGGTCCATCCAGCCCAGTATCCTGTCTGCCAACAGTGGCCAATGCCAGGTGCTCCAGAGGCAGTGAACCTAATACAGAAGTAATGCCACGTACAGAGGTAAAATCACCTCCTTCCTTCTGTTCCCCTGCTTATGTGTCCAAGGATCACCTTAGCCCTCTTTGCCACTGCATCACATTCTTTGCCTGTCATGACCCCTAAATCCTTTTCAAAGTCGCAGCTTTCCAGTGTACAGTCCCCCATTCTGAAGGTTTGGCCTGCATTCTTTGGGCCCAGTTTTCAAAAGTAGGTGCCTAAAAATGCAGCACTTAGAAGCCTCTGTCATACATCAGGATGGTATTATACTAGATGCTGTACAAACACAGCAGAATCTCTTTCTGATATCTTAGTTCAGACAAGGCCTTGCATGGATTTTATCTTGAGTGAACAGACCTTTCCCATTTGTGGGTTCATTTTTATTCTCGTTGTTTGGCATTGCTGACCCCGAAGGAACCCAAAACCAGTTAGTACCAATTTTTATAGGCCGTTTATACAATATTTTCAAGACAGTGCCACACCTGGCTTAAATTAGCATCGCTCCAACAGGGCCAGATCCCCAGCAGGTGTAAATCAGATGTAACCCACTGGAATAAATGAGTCCAGATTCCAGCTGGTGTAAATCGTCCATAGCTCCACTGACTTCATGGGAGCCATGACAGTTTACACTAGCTGAGGCTGCAGCCCACCAGGGGTTTGCAATGCACACACACACTTTGCACAGATTCCCTTGTTGTGCGTAGCAAGGTGAAAATTCACTCCTAGCAAATAAGTGCCACTGGCAGAAATAAGGATGAAGGCACAAACTTTAATCAAACCAACTGAACTGATTTTTCAAACTAAAATCCGCAGTGAACTGCTCAGGGAGAAGGGACAGTTTAACCGGAGTCTGCAGAGCCTTCAGCCAACCTCCCCCTGCAGACAGAGTGTAACCAGGAGGCATCTTTCCCGTAGGGTGCAATGGGAAGTTCTCTCTTATCTATGCTCCAAGTGGTGCCCTTACAGGCAGCAGGGGCTGCTCAGTGGGAATTGACCTCCTCGCCAGGTCTGGGTCCCCACTTCTGTGGTGGAAGTTCTGCTTTCCTAGTATGGGGTGTCCTGGGCAGGCTGAGGTTTGCAAATGTTCCTTTCAGGGCCAGCTGAGTCTGGCCTTACCTAAAATGTCACTACTAGAAAAAATATAGATATAATAAAATTAGGGGGCGGGATAACTCTAAAAATTGATTTTCTTTTTCTACCATCAGAAACAGAAGTGGTTTTGGTCAAATTGTCTAGTAATGGTGCAGTGAGAGGCTTTATTTGTGTGTCCAGTCATGGGATGCTACTGATGAGGCCAGTGTACCTGAAAAGGGATGTTTGCACATAACACATGCAGTTTTTTCTTTTTCTTCTTCAGACAGAAGATGATCCTAGAATGGTGCCCCGTCTTCCTGAGAAAAGAAGGGGAAAGGCCACGAGGAAGGAGCATTCCAGTTGCGGCTGGAAATTGGGGGGGGGGAAAGGACTCGGAGGGGAAGGACATGAAGGGACTTTTGGAACACTAATTAATGAGCATGTACTTCATAATGTGAGCTGCTTTTTTCTTGAGACTATTTAATTTCAATTGATAAATGGGAGCATGGGAGTGATACAAAGAAAGACAGAGAGAACTACTGTGCGATTCCTCAGAAGTCAGAATGTATCAACAACACAGACATTACACAGGACAAGAAGGCAAATGTGAAATTGCAGAACTATTAACTATGGTTTGTAACTTGTCCTTTAAATCAGCTTCTGTACCCAATGACTGGAAGATAGCTAATGTAACGCCAATATTTAAGAAGGGCTCTAGAGGTGATCCTAGCAACTACAGACTGGTAAGTCTAACATCAGTACCGGGCAAATTAGTTGAAACAATAGTAAAGAATGAAACTGTCAGACACATAGAAAAACATCAATTGTTGTGCAAAAGTCAGCATGGCTTTTGTAAAAGGAGAGCATGTCTTACTAATCTATTAGAGTTCTTTGAGGGGGTCAACAAACATGTGGACAAGGGGGATCCAGTGGACACAGTGTACTTAGATTTTCAGAAAGCCTTTGACAAGGTCCCTCAGCAAAGGCTCTTACATAAATTAAGTGGTCATGGGATAAGAGGGAAGATTGTTTCATGGATTGAGAACTGGTTAAAAGACAAGGAACAAAGGGTAGGAATAAATGGTAAATTTTCAGAATGGAGACAGCTAACTAGTGGTGTTCCCCAAGGGTCAGTCCTAGGACCAGTCCTATTCAACTTATTCATAAATGATCTGGAGAAAGGGGTAAACAGTCAGGTGGCAAAGTTTGCAGATAATACTAAACTGCTCAAGATAATTAAGACCAAAGCAGACTGTGAAGAACTTCAAAAAGATCTCACAAAACTAAGTGATTTGGGCAACAAAATGGCAAATGCAATTTATTGTTGATAAATGTAGAGTAATGCACATTGGGAAAAATAATCCCAATTATACATACAATATGATGGGGGCTAATTTAGCTACAACTAATCAGGAGAAAAATCTTGGAGTCATTGTGGATAGTTCTCTGAAGACGTCCATGTAGTGTGCAGCGGCAGTCAAAAAAGCAAACGGGATGTTAGGTATCATTAAAAAAGTGATAGAGAATAAGATGGAGAATATCTTATTGCCCTTATATAAATCCATGGTACACCCACATCTTGAATTCTGCATACAGATGTGGTCCCTTCATGCCAAAAAAGATATACTAAGATTAGAAAAGGTTCAGAAAAGGGCAACTAAAATGATTAGGGGTTTGGAATGGGTCCTATAAGGAGCGATTAAAGAGGCTAGGACTTTTCAGCTTGAAAAAGAGGAGACTAAGGGGGAATATGATAGAGGTATATAAAATCATGAGTGGTGTGGAGAAAGTGAATAAGGAAAAGTTATTTACTTGTTCCCATAATATAAGAACTAGGGGCCACCAAATTAAATTAATGGGCAGCAGGTTTAAACAAATAAAAGGAAGTTCTTCTTCACTCAGCGCGCAGTCAACCTGTGGAATTCCTTGCCTGAGGAGGTTGTGAAGGCTAGGACTATAACAGGGTTTAAAAGAGAACTGGATAAATTAATGGAGCTTAAGTCCATTAATGGCTATTAGCCAGGATGGGTAAGAAATGGTGTCCCTAGCCTCTGTTTGTCAGAGGGTGGAGATGGATGGCAGGAGAGAGATCATTTGTTCATTACCTGTTAGGTTCACTCCCTCTGGGGCACCTGGCATTGACCACTGTCACTAGACAGGATACTGGGCTGGATGGACCTTTGGTCTGACCCAGTATGGCCATTCTTATGTTCTTATGTTAATAAAGGTTATGATAAAGATTTGTTAATACTTGTGTGGAAAATTCATGTAAGTTAGTAATTTTTTAGTGTCTGTTCAATAGGACATAAAGTATTCTAAATGGAGCCACATAATTACAAGCCTGTTCAGTCCATTTCCATTCTTTACACATCTTTATTAGAAAATGCTTCCTTCTTAATATTACACCACTAGGCCAAGTGCACACATCTATAAATGAGCTGACAGGATGGTGCCAGCCCTTCCTGATGGTGAATTCAGTGGCAGAAATCTGTTTTGTTAAGAATATATAAGGCTTAATCTGAATCAGTTTCCAAATTGCATTTCTGATAAATTACTTCCACCCCTACAATCAGATTAACAAATCAAAGGTGCATTCATGCTTTGAGACTAGTTGCCACTTACATATTTCAAACACCCAGGCATTTGGTTAAACTAAGCTTGGATTAACCAGGTCTGACTTTTTAGTGGGAGTTATGTTTAAGGGGGGTCTCTATCTATACTCATTTTAAAATGGTGTGCTCATGGGGGAGGGAAGCTCACTCTTATGAGCTCAGTAAGCTTACAGAGCTTTATAGCCTCCCAGCAAGCTTAACTGAAGATAAGACTCACCTTCCCAGAAAGACCTCTCTATTGATGCAGAGAAAAAAAAATCATCTCTTTTTGCAGTGACTTAACTGCATCCACCCTATCTTCATTTTTACTTATTTTTAATAGCAGAATTTATTAGCATAAAGCACTTAATCGTATGGAATAGACAAAAGTAGAATCCGTTAGCACTTGTTGCCTTTGTTCTTGCTGTTATTTTAGACTCTTGAGTAAGTGACAGACACTGCTCAAATTATTTCTTATAAATAAATTATCTGACAAATTTAGCCCCCTTTCTGTGATAGTATTTGTATTTTGTATACGCTCACACAATGGCAAGGGCAAACATTTTCATGTTATGGGCTGTTCATAAAGGTACTTCTAGGGCCCTCATTACCATAGTATCTGAGTGTCACACAATCTTTCTCCTGATACCACCATGAACTAGAAAAGAACTTTACAGTTTGGGAAACAGAGGCACAGAAACATTAAAAAATTTGTCCCAGGTCAGGTTACACAGGAAGTCGGCGATGGAGTAGGAAATTGAACTCTGGCTCCCAAGGCTCAGGCTAACATCCCAGCAACTGAACTGTCCTTCCTCTCTTCCTGTCCAGCGGGTCTGCATGAGACCTCAACTCCTTGGGTCCTTCCTTCTGCACTTAGACCACTGACAGAATGTTGAGTGAAGTCAATTCTGATGGTGCTTTTTATTATGTTGGTATCTGCCCACCTGGAAATATATTTCACACAGGCCACTAAACATTGCTTAAGTCTCTTATTAATCCTCAAGACTGAACTTGAGTGGTAAGTATTGCTTATGGGCTCTCTGCACTGGTGTGAATTTCATACTCAGGCCAGATCTTTAGCTGGTGTAAATTGGCATGACTCCATTTAAGAAACTGGCCCTCCACATCCAATTGTATTGTGTAACTGGAATGGTAACCAGCTGAAGCAGAATAGCTGACATAGCTGCTACTAAGATAAAACAAAAAAATTAAGCAAATGCAGGTGGTTGGCTCTGAGCTCCTTGCAATGGATCCAGTCACCTAGTCCCAGTACAAAGCACCCAGGTCATGCTGCATTCAAAACTTTGGGAAATAAGGTATGTGCATCTAGAGGTCATGTGGATATAAAAAGTTATTGTGATGTCCTGTGTATAGGCCCCTTTGAGTGCTGATGCAATGATGCAGTTGTTCAGAGAGGTTTTTTGTGGTCTGCATGACAGTGACTAGCTATAATAGAGCAGCTGGAACATGGCCATGGAGAAGGTACTGTGAGGGAGGTTGGAAGAGGTTATTGTAGCATGTTTCCCACCAGTGCTTCTTTCAAGTTCAAAGCTTTAGCAGGGGGCAGCCAGTGAGAAGTATCTGTCTCTGTTATGGCTGTGTTGGCATACAAATGTAGTGTATATTATAAATAAACACTTATAACTAGGAAATAAACATTTATTACTAACACTTCAATTATATTCAGCTTGTGAAAAACGGTTGGTGACAATAATATAACATAACAACATAAGCAGCACTTAAAGTGCTGGGTTATTTTTTTACATATGCACTTAAAATAAGAGTGCCTCTCTTTGGAAATGTCTGACGAAGCATTCTAAGGAAGGAGAAGACTCAGAAAGAGCACAAGAACTGGCAGAAAATGAGTTTGAGACAGATTCTTAGCTTGTGTGAGTCAATGAAGTTCCATTGAAGTCAATGGAAGTATTCCAATTTAAACCAGCTGAGGATCTGGAACAGCATTTCCACTTAAATGGTATTTTTGGGCTGGCTCTTCCTACACATAACTAGAGCAGCTCCCATCTACATTATTTGCCCTGAGTATGGAAATGCAAAATGCCATTCTGGATTGAGAAGTTTCACTGAATTTTAGCTGTCTACGTAGTTGAAATTCAATACAGACTGAGTAGTGCTCCCACCTATAAGCATTCAGATTACCTGTAACTGCCTGTTATCTGATCTGCCAATGACTTATATATCAATATTTGGTTCAGAACTTGAATTAATTACATGACTGTGACTTCCTGGAACTGCCTCCAGCATTGCTGATTCATAACCAGCACTGATGCAATCGGATTAATGAGAAAGAGAGAGAAAAAAAGCTTAGAAACTTTAGGAGGTTAAAAAATAGGTGTCGGAATAGCTTTTAATCTGCTGTTTTCTGTGGACTTTCTTTCTGAGAGTTTTTCATTCTAATCCTACCTAAATAAGGTAAATAGCATGTAAAATGCACTGCAAATGGAAGAGCGGCAAACACACAGCTGCATATTTGGCAGAGAAATGTTTGATTTTCCTTTAATAAAGAAAAGATAGTGATTATGATAGGATCCAGAATGATAGCACAGGAGAGCCAAATCTTTTATCCACACTTACAACATGCGTGGTAACAAATGAGTTGTCCCACAGCACTCTGGGAATGGGTCTCAGTTCTATTCAGGAGGAACTACTTCTAGTATAACTTGTTCAGCCCTTCATACTCTTGACACTCTGCAGTCTTTCAACACCAAGGGAGACTTGAGTGATGTCAATTCTGATGGTGACTTTTACTATGTTGATATCTGCCCACTTGGAACTACACTGAGACCACTTGTACATTTCACACTGATCACTATACAGCTGCCAGCTGGTGGTTGGTTTCCATCACCTGGGCTTAGTTTGAGCTATTGACCTACTCATAAAGAGCTCCAAAACTAGGATCCAATGCAACATTCATTTAAGTCAGTTGGGGCTTTTCCCTTTGACTTTAGTGTGAGCTGGATCTGGCCTCTGAAGCTGGATAAAAAAAATCATAATTTTCAAAATTTGATGAAAGATTGCACAAATTTTTACAACAGCTTTTGCAAAATATTTTTGCCATTTTTTAACCAGCACTGTTCATAAGTCAAAACAAATCCTCTGAGCCATTCTGGACTGTAAAAAGTTTCATTTTGTATATGACAATTATCCTGGCCTTTGGGAACAGAACATTTTAAGAAGGAGAAGGCAATTTTTCACAATAATACAAAGAAACAATAATAACAGATTCTCCATGGTCACAGTACTCAAGCCATTTACCTCACTTCCCTCTCACACTAAGGCCACGTCTACACTACCCGCCGGATCGGCTGGTAGTGATCGATCTATTGGGGATCGATTTATCTTGTCTAGTGTAGACGTGATAAATTGATCCCCGATCGCTCTGCCGTCGACTCCGGAACTCCACCACTGCAAGAGGAGGAAGCGGAGTCGACAGGGGACCTGCTGCCGTTGATCCTGCACTGCGAGGACGCGAAGTAAGTGATTCTAAGTCGATCTAAGATACGTCGACTTCAGCTACGCTATTCTCGTAGCTGAAGTTGCGTATCTTAGATCGATCCCCACCCCCAGTGTAGACCAGGCCAAAGTCACTCATCATTCTCTGTATTGGATAGAAAACAATCTCCTTTCTATACATTGCTGACCGAAATAAGACACAGTATTCCAGTTGATGCCTAACCAGCACCGAGTAGAATGGTATTATCACCTCCCATGACTTGCATGTGATGCAACCAAAAATTGCATTTGCTTTTTTTGCAATAGCATCGCATTGCTGACTCATGGTGAGGCTGTGATCTGCCACAGCTCCCAGATCCTTCTCAACAGTGCTGCTGCCAAGCCAGTTTTCCCCATTCCGTATTTGTGCATTTGGTTTTTCTTCGCTAAGTGTAGCACCTTACATTTGTCATTGCAAAAATTTCATTTTGCTGTCTATAGCCCAGTTCTCCAATTTTTCAAGATCCCTCTGAATTTTAGCTCTATCCTCCAAAGTGTTAGCAAACCCCCCCCCCACACACTTAGCTTTGTGTCATCTGCAAACTTGATCAGTATGCTCTCTATTCCTACATCTAGGTAATTAGTAAACAAACAACACTGGAACCAGAACAGGTCCCTGTGGAACCCCATTTGAGACCTCCATCCATTTTGACATCATTCTATTAATAGTTACTCTTTGTTTGTGGTTAGGGTGACTAGACAGCAAGTGTGAAAAATCAGGACAGGGGGTGGGGGTAATAGACCCAAAATCGGGACTGTCCCTAAAAAATCCGGACATCTGGTCACTCTATTGCAGTTGTTTAACCAATTATGTATCCACCTAATGGTAGTCCTGTTAAGCCCCTATGTCTCCAGCCTATTTATCAGAATGTCACATGGGATTTGCTGAAGTCCAGGTATATTATGTCCACCACATTCCCCACATCCACCAAATCAGTTACCCTGTCAAAGAAGGAAATCAAGCTGGTTTGGCATTTGTTTTTGGTAAATCCATGCTGGCTGCTAGTAATTACCCCGTTCATCTTCCAGGTATTCACAAATTGAATGTTTTATACATTGCTCTAGTAGTTTTCCAGGTATCAAAGTCAGGCTGACTGGTCTATAGTTTCCTGGCTATTCTTTCCCCCTCCCCTTTTAAAGACGGGCATTATGTTAGCCCTTCTCCAGTCTTCCGGGACCTCTCCTGTCATCCATGAGTTTGTAAATATTATTTCCAGTAGCGCCAAGATTTCTTCAGCTAATTCCTTCAGCTTGAAAACCATGTGCTGTTGTAGATGTTTGTTAGCAATGCATGAGTGTAATGCAAGTGTCCTGCTTGTTTCTCATGTACTGTATGTTAAGATTTAAATGCTGATTGCAACAAACCAGATACAAACCAGAGCCAGTTACAGTTGTTCTGATTAACATTATAGTTTACAGTTTTACAAACACTTGGGAGGAAAAGACTACAACATCAGTTCTGTTGCCAGGACAAGGCAAGGCCATGACCAATTCAATCCAATTCAAACCACGAATACAATATGCAGTTAAACAGCAAAAGGTCAAATCAGAAAATACAACTTTATTGCCTTTTCCCAAATACTGCCAGCCCAGTTCAGTGAGGTTCTGAGTGCATTCTGTGGGAGCAAGGAGGTCTTCTGAAAAAAAAAAAAAACATGATGGGGGAAGAGAATAAGAAAACTAAAATTAATTAATGAATGGATATTACATACCTACAGTGGGGACTAGAATTCATCAAAACTCAGAATTTCCATTCTGTAGAAAATACTGATATTTCAAAATGTCCTTTCATCCTGTACAAGAACAAAAAGTTGAACTTTACAAATTTACCACAAAATGAAATTTCTGAATTTCCATTTAAAAATATATATTGAAAAGGCCTTATTGAAGGACTTCATTTCAACTTTATCATTCATTATGTTATATTAAGCAATGATAAAGTAGAATCTGTGTGCACCTTATTGAAATGAAATGTTTTGATAATTTTTCATCTGCGGTTTAAACAAAATTGTTATATTCCCATGAAATATTTTGATTTAAATGAGTTAGCATTATTTATTTATTTATTCTGGGGAGAGAGAGGGGTGTGGGGGGCGGAAAGCTGTACCACTGAACAAATTCTGACCAGCTATCACGTGAGCTTATTTAGACCTTCTCCAAAACTCCTGGAAGTCTATGCGAGTCTTTCTATTGACTTCAGTGAGCTTTGGATCAGGCCTAGATGAGTTCCTTTAATAATTCCTACTTAATTAAAGTCTGCTGTAAAGTCTGTGAAGAGATTTGGTTAGTAATTCACAAAGTTAGTTCCTTTTCCTTTCTTCTCCCACCCACAAAGTAATTCTTTTAATCCTCATTGGACAGTGTGCTAACACTTTTGCTTCACGTGGCCTGAATATTTTTCAGTTTCTTAGAAGTCACTTAGTTCCATCTGAACCATTCGGGACTTTAGCGAGCCGAATCCTGGCTCATTTTCTGCAACACCCCAAGCAGAAAGTCCAAGTGAGGTTCATACAGACAGTGGTGGTAACTCACTGCTGTAAATTCAATTGGATGATTAGTTTGATTTATCTGCTGTGAACCTATTTGTGAAGCTCTGATTTCCATGCCTAGATTTTGAGCACCATCCATTTTTTGTGAAGCTGATCTCAGAAGTACTAGTTCTCTAATGTGAGCCTGCATTTCTAGTAGATCTAACTATATAGCCTGTAGTATTTCAGCCACCAACTCCTACACTTTGTGAAACACTATGGAAAGACAGCCAAGTTTATGATAAAAGACAAGTCAATCGTTATATTGTACAAAAATTTTGATTTGCAAACTCTCTAATCGTCCTGTTTCCTGTATGGACAAGATTTTGCAGTTGCATAAAAATGGATGTGACATTTGCAGTGAAACAGTGAATATTCTTATTTCTTTTTCTAGCAGTTCTCCCATCACACATGCACAGCTGGGGTGAGATGGGATGAGTCTCCTTTCACTTTTGCAAAAAAAATGTGATAATCAGCTGGGTAGATTTGATAATATAGACTTCACTCACACTGCTCAAGTCATTAACGACCAAATATACCTTAATGTCTCAAACATTGCTTTGAGGGTATTTTTATCTAACTGTTCTTTTCCTGCTAATAAGGAGCAACAGCTACAGTATATCCTTGACCAATTATTTTGGAGAGGTGAAGCCTAAACTATGAAACAACTGTTGAGATCTTATTGGCTTTGGCTTTTGCACTCAGTTCTGAAAATAGGAGAAAATTCAAGAATCCCTCTTTAATCTTTGTCACTGTTTCAAAAAATCACTCCCTATGATGGCATTGTTCTGCCCTGGCAATCTTTACAATTTCACCAGCTAAAAGGGAAAATCTGAGGACACATTTGATGCCTCTACAACTATAATTTCTCACTCTTTGACCATATAGTTCAATCAGTTCATTCTGGGTGCAGGCTGATATGTATTGTGCGATAGCTAGAGCACTTTCCAAGTTGGATCTCAAAAATTGTAAGGCAATCCTGTGAGTCACAAGAATTTGTACAGATGAATGGCTGTCACAGTAAAAAAAGCCATCTCCCAAAATTCATAAATGAGGCACCAATCTATGAAAATTAAGTCTACACATAATTTTACTTACACTGTTTATGTCTTTAAGTGAACACATATTTCAATTAATGAGATCATATATAACGATGCAAAAATCACAGTAAAAATCTCTCCTTTCAGTGTCTCTCCCATCCTGAAAAAACAACGAGGAGTCCTTATGGTATCTTAGAGACTAACTAACCCATCCTGGATTCCCCTTCTCTGCCTCCGTATTTCAGGCCCCTCATCTTTGCCTCACTCTCACAGATTCCCTGTATCTCTATCAACTCCCAAGCAAACACCTCCCAACCTCCAACTCTCTGGTCCCCATCACTACGTCTTTCCACAGGTCCCTGCCATTAACTCCCCTCACAAACTTCAGCATACACTTCTACTTCAGTCCTTCCATGCCACACAAAACCTACTTGTTCTCCCATCCTTCAGGAACCCATTCTATCTCTGCCTCCTTCCTCTACTTATGTTCAGTTTTGCATGGGCCAGTCTGTAAATTGCCTGCAAGCAAAGAGTAATTTCTGAACATGACTACCGTATTTATGTTAATCTCCCCATGCATACACCCAGAGTTTGTGCATCACAATAAAGTAACAGATAAATTTCCTTCCCTTTTAATAAATTACCTCCACTGTGGTAGAACTTCATTAAATCTGCACCAAAAGATATCCAAATATTTCTATTTTTCACTTGAGCTTTTCGTAAAAGTTTATTCTCCATTTATTTCTTTCAAAGATATATCAGCACTGTATATACTGTACTGCATATAAGTAGTGAGTGTGAATTGGGTCCTTTCTACTACCGTAATCAACAACAACAACGACAACAATATGCCGACACAGAGAGGGTCCATAGTGTCAGATGTCCATGGCCACATTGTATGGATTTATTCTAGTGTCTAAAAGGTCCACAGGGTTATCACTGATATGGCACAGGCAAGTTAAACATACACACCAGCGTGGCCATTTTCAGCCAATGACCAAGCAATGTCCCCTCCTGACCTCAAAGCTGATCTTCAGGGTTCAATGTGTGGTGACTTTATCTCCAAGATGGGATATATGACCAAAAAGTGCGAGGCAGCGGTGACCAATAATCACTTCAATCCTCTCCAGGACAGTTCTCAATAGCACATCCCTATTACTGATACAATCAAACCATCTTATCCCCAGTAGTCACTGCTGGCAACACATAATGAATACCTTCGGCATACTGATGTCTTGTTTAACTAATGTCCATATTTCAGATCCATGTAAGAGGATTTGAAGTACATAGGTCTGATAAGTCCATACTTTTGTATATAATTTCACCTTCTTTTGACTCCAGACCCTATGCAGGTCCATCATAGCTGAGTGTGTTAAACTGATCCTCTGTCTTGCTGCACCCATTTGATGACAATTTACTGCCTAGATAGAAGAAATCATTCACTACTTCCCTGGTTTGTCCGGCAGCACAGATTTCTCGTGTCACAACTTTTGCGGTGACACTCTCTCATTTTTGTTTTGCCCAAGACACCCTTAGCAGAAGGGCAGCTGCCATGTGTTTGAAACTCTCTAGTGTGTCTTTAAAATTGTTTGTATCCTGGCTGAAGAGGATGGTCTTATCCACATAATCCAGGTAGATAAAGGGAATTGAACCAACAGATATGCAAGTATTTGTGGAGATATGTTCAAGAAGCCAATCCACTGGATGGCAGAATGAGGCTGGAGTCAGGACACATCCCAGCTTCACCGCAGATCTAATGTAAAACCTTTTATATCTATGGGTCCCCTATCACACCTGTGCCCCTGAATCATTATATATATCTTGAATTAACCTCAAGAGGATGTCAGGAACACCAATGCCTCATAAGGGCTTCCACAGGGGACCTCTAAAGACAGAATCAAAGGCTGCCTTCAGGTCTACATATGTTGCTGATAAAACCAATCTTTATTACCCTCTGTAGCTTTCTTGGTGGGAGCATAGGCTACAGTGATGGACAGTTTTCCATGGCAATGCATCAACCTGGCATACAGCAGTTGAAATCAGGTGCCACATTGAGAGTGATTTATTAAAGGGTGAAGAGAGGACAAATGCTACCCCATTTATGTGGCTGTTTCCTTGAGTAGAGTAGACTTGCATCCTTCACAGAATGTTGATCATTTTTCACTAGTCTTTTGGTTATCCCAGCAATTGCAACGTTGCATCTTTTCAACTCTTGGACTAATGAAACCTAACCGCATTTAGGATTAGTACATTCCAGGTGGCAAATCTGGTGGAGTTTGTCAGATCAGTCATGGACACCATCGGCATTATGGAATTGGGCCTAACGTGTGAATCATGTTTTACTGGATGCCCCTTGATTCAGTCTACCTCCTTAGGACAGGGAGATGTAGTGTGGTGATTTTGTTTGTGGATACCAACCCCCTCTCCTGAACCCTTTCTGCATGAATCAGATGGTTCTGAGATTTTAACTCATCTGCCTTCCCCACCGTTTGGGGAGTATTTTTCCTTTTTCATTTTGTCTATCATTCACCTTTGCTCATAACCCTGAGCAAGGGCCCTTATCAGATAGTACTGGCCAGATCTAGTCAGAACCGAGGCTTGCTTTGGCAGAGAAGGACCACATCCTGAAGTAGCACAGCAAATACTGCTGCCCTACCCACTACCCAATTATCCATTACCATCAGGACTTCATCCATAGCACCTTTTTGACCAGTGTGGTATGTATCTGACGGCATACCCTTTCTTTCATTAACATATATTTTTCTTCGTTATTATTGATTGTCTTCCTAAACTTGTTTCATCTTTACGGTAACATTTAAAAAAATATGTATTTTTTGTCTTCAGACTATCCTGGCAACGTTAATTTCCAGTCAAGTGATGATCTTAGATCCAGAGTTTGAATGCTCATTGTGGGGTGGGGTCTTGGTCTATCTCATAATAATGACAGGGGTCTCTTGCAAAATTCAGATCTTGGCACAGATTTTGAACACCTCCAAAATTCAAGGGTGTTCAGATCCAAGGATTCCGTTCTATCTCTAGAGGAAATACAATATTTTAAATATAGGCTCAAACAGGAAAAACCCTGAGACATCCTTGTGATTGTTTTTAGAAACACACAAAAAATTCCCTTAAAATCATCTGCCCATCTGCAAAACCAACTGTCATAAATATAAAGGGAAGGGTAAACACCTTTAAAATCCCTCCTGGCCAGAGGAAAAATCCTCTCACCTGTAAAGGGTTAAGAAGCTAAAGGTAACCTCGCTGGCACCTGACCAAAATGACCAATGAGGAGACAAGATACTTTCAAAAACTGGGAGGAGGGAGAAAAACAAAGGGTCTGTGTCTGTCTGTGTGATGATTTTGCCGGAGACAGAACAAGAATGGAGTCTTAGAATTTAGTACATAATCTAGCTAGGTATGTGTTAGATTATGATTTCTTTAAATGGCTGAGAAAATAGCTGTGCTGAATAGAATGAATATTCCTGTCTGTGTGTCTTTTTTGTAACTTAAGGTTTTGCCTAGAGGGATTCTCTATGTTTGAATCCAATTACCCTGTAAGGTATCTACCATCCTGATTTTTACAGAAGTGATTTCTTTTTACTTCTATTAGAAGTCTTCTTGTAAGAAAACTGAATGCTTTTTCATTGTTCTAAGATCCAAGAGCTTGGGTCTGTGGTCACCTATGCAAATTGGTGAGGATTTTTACCAAACCTTCCCCAGGAAGTGGGGTGCAAGGGTTGGGAGGATTTTTTGGGGGGAAGACGTGTCCAAACTATGTTTTTTCAGGAACCCAGATAAAGTTTGGTGGTGGCAGTGGAAGCCCAAGGGTAAAATAGTTTGTACCTTGGGGAAGTTTTAACCTAAGCTGGTAAAAGTAAGCTTAGGAGGTTTTCATGCAGGTCCCCACATCTGTACCCTAGAGTTCAAAGTGGGGAAGGAACCGTGACACCAACAAAACAAAACCAGACACATTTCCAATGGACTGAAAACTTGCCAAATGATATGTTGAATCCTCAAAGCATACTTGGTTCACACTTATATCGTATTTCATTGTCAGAATAATATGTCTTCTAATGATCTTGTAGAACATATTGGAACAATGAAGTAATATTACGGAAAAAATAAGTCTTTTTTTCTTTTCTAATAAGTGTTAATAGTGTAGGGGACTTTCACTTATTCTATTTATTCTAGTGATTTTTTTTCTATCACCTCAACTTATGGGACATCCCATACATTAAAAGCAAGCAGTATATTACATTAACATGTTCACAGACAATACAAGAATCCCCTTTCCTGCTGTAATGTAGACCATTAAAAAAAACCACACACACACACTCTAGACATGATCCTTAGTCAATAAATGTTTGACTAATAAGGATGCACCTTGCACTGGGCAGATAATCTTTGGAAACAGGTTTGCAATTAACCTGAAAGGCTGCAAAACTTACAAAACTGATGAGAAAAAAGAGTTTAGAACTGGTCAAAAGCAGACACTTTAGTTAGACTGTTTAAGTTAGGGGTGAATAGCTTTAAGTTCATGTATTATGTAAAAAGTTCTCCAAAGGTCAAGATGTTTTTTATAGCTTTAAAGAGCAGAAAACAGCTTTCTGACATTCAGCATGCAGACTGCATTTCTGCTGGATTTGATAAAAATACAATTAAAATGTTGTACAGGGGGTTAGGCCAAATTGGCCTGCATCCTAGAACCCACTCCAAGCAAAACCTTGAGGAATATACTATACATAGAAAAGGATTGTCCTCTGGGATTCCCTCTCAATTTCTTTAACCTGATATTTTGCTCATCCTATTATGAGATTCCTCAGAGGAGTGAAACGCTAGATTGACTCATTAAGACTCATCATTTACAGGAGGTTGACAAATGCTGGCATTTATCCTGTTGTCATAATAAATGTGAGAAAATGACCACTTGGCAAATAAGTGATTCCATGAAATTTCAAAATACAAACATACAAGGGTCTGTGGTAATGTATCAGTATTGCTATGCAGCATCATTACAAAGATGCTTTACAGATTGTGATACACCCATTTTAAAAGAAATAACTGCATTTTCCCTAAGAAGAGGTCATAATGAATATTTTTCATGCATTTTAATAGAGCTTTCCATCCAAGGATCTCAAACTTTAATTTAAAAATGGAAAGTATGAATGACTGTCTCACAACACTGCTATTAGGTAGGTATTATTAGGCCCATTTTACAGATGAGGTCAATAGGAGCTATGGTTGCTCTGCTGAGATTGTCAGCTCTTTGGGCAGGGACCATCAGGATACTTTAATTATTATGTATGAGTACAATGCCTACCACTGTTTGGGGCCTCCACTGTGATGAATCTGAATCCTTCCTGCACTGTTAGATGTAGCTTAGGGCACAAACAAAACACCACCATCTCTGGAGGAGTAGCTGACCGCTTTTTGACTGGTCCCTACCCTCTGACCTCTCTGGCTTGGGTGGTCCTTCCAGGGGTTAAAATTCCTGCTGGCATAGCTCTCCTTGTCATTGGGATACACAAACCTGTTAAGGTGCTATTTCCAGAGAAGGCGTAGATGCTACTGCTGTGCAAATGGTAATAATATTAATAACAACATTAATAATAACAGTAATAACAATAGTAATACCAACAATAATAATAACTATAAACACTTCTGAAAATCAGGCACTATCTGTCTAAAGTCATGGACTCAAAACCTGAGGCAGCCACAATTAGATGACAATTTTGAAAATCTGGCCCAAAGTAGCTTTCTCGACATCTATTCAGAGCCAAAGGAGAACCCAGATAGCTTGTTTCCTGCCCCATGTATTGGCCACATAACCAGAGACAATCATTTAACAAACCTAAAAGATGTACTGTAGGGAGGGCCATCTTTTTTCACACTCAGTTTCATTATTTTCATTTTTTTGTTTCTTGCAGTACTTTTTATTATGAAGGGCTTTTTGTCTGTGTTGTGTTTAATAAAAAAACAAAGGAGTACGTGAGAAAAACAAGGTTGACAGAGACACACATAATACAGCAGGAGATACAAGGCTAATTTCTGCTGTAAGGTACATACTGCAAATGTAAATGTAACCCATTGGTCAGTGTGTGTTACTTATCTCCCTCAGTGCCTGTTGAAGAGTCTGTTACAACTCCCATCTGGAGATCTTGGTTCTTTAGCGCAAGCTACAGAAACACATGGTTTTATCTCTGGAGGTCCCTAGCTGTCATATAAATACAAACAGAATTTGTTCCATGTTAGTTAAACAATGTCAAATCACCAGGTTTTTCAGTAGTGAGGTTCATATTATGATAGACCAGAGTAATAGATTGTGGAAAGAAATAGATAATACAAGGAAAGAAGTACATGTGAGAGGAGGGTCTATGTAAAAGTAACCCAAGATTCGTCTCATTATCATGTGTTTATTAATACACACTCACCAGTTCTTCCTTGTGAGATTAAAAACAGTGATAGCATTAACAATCAAAATCAAAAGTAGAAATAACCCAGTTGCCAAGAGTACTGAGGCACGATTGGTTGGTAGTTCAATTTGTCTACTGTCCTGCCTGATACAGCAGTACACTGAAAAAAATGTTTTCATATAAGAATTGATAGAATTGCTTTTCTGTCAAATCCCACAATTTGCATCAATCAAAATTCCCATAGTAGACAGGAGTTCAGAGCCCAGAATGAGGTGTAACTCTAGGGTGACCAGATGTCCCGATTTTATAGGGACAGTCCCAATATTTGGGGCTTTTTCTTACATAGGGTCCTATTACCCTCCCACCCCCATCCTGATTTTTCACACTTGCTATCTGGTCACCCTATGTAACTCAAAGATTCTCTCTTTCTTCCACTAAACTTGAAGTTATCAGTCTTTCATTAGGCACTTTAAAAAAAAATCACAGACAGTATTTTGGCAACACCTTTTGGAACAGGCATCTTTCTGCCCACACATTTGGCTGAGTTGTCTAGCCTGAGATAACTCTGTCTCTGCTTCTGCCTCTCATCAAGCTGGAAACTAGCTTTTTTTGCCTTCAAAAACAGTCTATAGGGATATTCCCAGCAACAGCCTAAGTCCAAAAGTATCTCAAAGAAAGAAACATTTGCTAGAAAATTGAGAAAAATCATAACAAATCAAATGCAAACAACATAACATCATATCTACTATGAAATCTGGGTAACAGAATGGCTAAAGAGACAAAAATCTTGACGTTAACATTGATTTAAGATGCCATAAAATTATAATCTAGAGTGCAGGTGTCTGCCTTTTTCGTACCTCTCAAACTGCCAAGGCCCCACTGTGGAATGCAATGTGTAACAAAACCCAAAATAAACAACAACAAAATCACCCTTGAGGGAAATTTAAAATGCTGTGGGATTGTGACAGGGAATATCAACCCTGCACTGGAGAGGAGAGGGTTAATGAACTGTTCTGGTCCCAAGAGACAACACGTCCTCACCCCTGCTAGGCCATGCTCCCAGTGGAGGGAGCATTCAAAAGCAAGCAGCTCAACTCAGTCTGAGCTGACTGAGGAGGAGAGCAGGTGGGTGCAGCTACCTCCTGCCAGGGTTCCAAGCTGCCAGGGGTAAGCCTCCTAGCCACACTTTGGGAAGCCAGCTGACCACAGGAATCGATGGAGATGACCCGCTGTTGCCAGTGAAGGAGACTTTGGAGACGAATCAGAGGGAACACTAGAACGATCCCATGTCCAACTCCGGAGATGACGCTGGAGGGACTGGAACAAGGGTAGCAGGTGACGCAGCGAATGCTCTTGGGGTATCAGGATCTGAACCATGTGTCAGGGTCCACTGTTTCAAAGGGCCCTGCGGTGGAGTAGGGTGGGACTGGGTTTTCCTATCCTCCCCACTCTCACCGGTGGGAGACACTACCTTGTGATATTGCTGCTAGACAAAGTAGCCCTTGAAGGCTCACTGTTAAGTGTTATATCCTAGCGTGTCACCATTAGGTGGTGCAGTTGGCCCAGCGCACTCAACCAGCTCCTGATAGGGAACCATTCATTTAGGGTAAATAATTCTTTCTGAAAACTCAGTTCCATAGTTCTGCATGATTGTGATAAATAATATTCAGTAATAAATGTGAGGGGAACACCACATATATGTGGAATATAGGGAACTTTAGGACTCAGATGGGTGATGTCCCTTGACATGAGGGACGTCTAATGGTTATGGTCCTCCTTCAGTCATCTGCTCATCATCTGAGATTTTTACTTGTATCAGAAACTCTCTCAGCTATACAGTTGGTTTCTGCCCAAACATTCTTTATTACTACTTTAGACCCAGAGTAATCTCTCCTATCGGCATCTAGGCAATGACATTTTCTCAGTCACAACGCCGTGGTGTGAACTTATCACACTGCTTCCTTTTCTGTGCACTCTGCTGTTGTATTTATAGTGTTTTTAATTGAGTTCTGGACTCCCAAGCTGCATTTATTAGACATGGAGCAGATCAACACTTGTAAAGACACAATTAAGTCACAGCCAGGTGTCAGCTAGTGTTTTCCTCCCCGCTGGCTTCTGCTCTGCTGAGTACAGTCCATTAACATTTCCATAGCTCTGTTTGTCCCACAGGGGAGTGTTAGGAGTCCCACCCCCAGGCAGCTCTGTATTACTTTGCTTACTTGTTAGCTTAATCTGAGTATGGGCTAACTTCCTATTGCAAGATCCCCTTCCTATTTATTTACATTAGTCTGTGCAAATTTTCAAAATATGATCATGTGTGCAGTGCTGGATCTACTGTCAGTCAGTGAAATGTATATGCTTTGGGCTTGGCTTACCCTAGGTAAGACTCACATACCACATTGTGCTCCATGGAGCTCTACAAGGTTTACTCCAGTGTTACTCATGATATTATGCACAGATCGTCATAAAAAAATCATCCCTCTCCACTGTTGCACACTTTGAACAGATGTAAAATAATTACCATAGTGCCATTGAAATGATCCTAGTTTTCAGTGTTAACACACCACAGAGATCAACAGGGGCAACTCATACTTTTCAGAGCTAGTGTTTCAGACTGTCTGCAGACTCCGGCAGAAATCATTGCTTTGATTACCTTCAGTTCTCATTCATATCTTCTCAACCATACGTACTGGAGAGTTAATTTTTAGAAGGGAAACTTAGATGATGCCATTGTGAAAAATGTTCTGGCTCACCAAGCCACTGAGAACCAGGCCCCTTTGACCCCAATCCACACTTAAATTAATCACCTTTGCAGTAAAATCACCTTTTCACAGAGTAAAGACAGTTTTCCAGGGTAATTGCAAAGCAGGGACCAGAAATGTTTTATTGAACTCACAAAAATGCCACTCTCTTATTATTTATATGTATTTTATTTTCTCCAAATATAACAAATGCACCCTTATACCAAATTAATCATAATACACAAAATAAATAAAGAGGATTAGGATTAAGGGAGGACCGGGGAAGCAACGTATCTGTTTTCAAATTCTACCTTAATCATAAAAAGTCAGCCCAAATTGTTTTGAATTTTTCAGGCATTCCCCTACTGAAAAATGCCAGTCATTCATTTTCTGCCATGTCACTGAGCCAGTCATCAATGTCTGGCGGAGATCGACTTTTCCATTTTTGCAGGTTTAATTTGTTCGTTAATCTGTATATTGAAACCATGCTGCTTTGTTACCAGGTAACCTAGAGGCATCAGGAATATATCCAAGAGTGAAACTTAAGGGGTAGGGCTCCAATTTAGCATCAAGTTGGCCCTTTGACCCAGATTGTATCAGAAATTCTTGATACTGGGACACTCCCAAAACATATGAGCTAATGTAGCACCAAGGAAGTTACAATTATGACAGCAAGCAGCATTTATGAGGCCCATTACCATTAGCCTATGTGGGGACACTATATTTGAAAAAGTGTCTTCTGATAAATAAGCCTAGCCTCAGATCTATAGTTGCTTTTTTAACATTAAATACATTTGTATTCCATTGGGTCAGAGATAGTTGCGTATTCAAATCTCTAGTCCAAGCAACTCTCAGATTACACTCTCTTTTTTCAAAAAGGAATACTCTCTGGTCATGAGCATTTTTTCACATGCCTCTGTAAGGACTCAAATTTGCTTCTATTTAACTCAACTGCAAAATTCAAATTGACTTGAGGAGGAGCAGATTCTGGCTTTTTGTGACCTAATGATGTACCTGAAACAGATGTTCATAACCACACATTTATGCATGCTCATTTGTGTCTCATTGTTAATTCACACAGAGTCTTCTTTACTCCAATGTACTCTACTTCAAGTAACAGCTACACAAGTCTTTGATTTCTTTCTTGAAGTCACAGATTTATTTTGCAAACACCTGTAAACAAAAGACAATGAATAGAAATAAATTTTGCAACAGCCAACAAGAACAATGCAAATAAAGAAAAGCAGTTTGCTGACATACAAAACGTTAATCAACCATCTGGAGTCATATGAAAGTTTTTATGCAGCTGGTGTAAAAGTTGAACATCTTTCCCTGAAGTTTACCAATTTGTTAAATAAATCTGTCTTTTTTCCTGAACTTTGTGTGTTGTTCTAATTAAAGTGAAAAGCAGTTCAAGTACCCATAGCACTCAGTGCTTTATAAAGTCTTTTTTGCTGACATAGATTAGGGAAAAAATTAAACCATAATATACTGTTACGAATATTATTTCCAATAAAACCCAGAATACTAACAACAACAAATAAGAATTAGAGCAATTGTTAGATCTAGATGGGTGTAATTATTGGCCACTTCAGTGAACTAAATTTCAGCTGGGCTTGGTTCTATGGTTTAGGGTAGTCTCCATTAAATATAGGAAAATTCAGTTAATTAATTAGCCCGCAGTGTTAAATGAGTTTTTAAAGCCTGAGAGACCAGGGAAATGTGGGATTTGTGGGGACTTGACAGTGTACATTTTATCATGTTAAACCCAAAGTGACTGTTAATGTAGGCTACAGTACCTTAGAGTCAGAAATACAGTTAGGGATGAATGCAGATAAAATACCAAGGTTTAACAGGAGATGATGAATGTTAATGGAACATTGAGGTCCAGATTATCATTATTTGATTTTTATCAGCGCTGCAATACCCAGATCCCCTCATTTTTAGACTGTATAGGTTACATTTTTAAAGAGGTGCATGAAATGTTATGCAAAAATGTGATTGAGTCTGGTCTTTATGTGTGTGTACATCCTTTGTTTTTTGGCTTTTTTCCCAAAGGGTTTGTTAGGGTTTTTTTTTTAACTCTGCAGGATACCCAGGAGGTGCAGCCCAGGAGGAGGGGACACATAATGTGGTCTTTGCATCTCCCAGATTCTGGGATGCCCTGGGGAAGAGAACAGCTCCCAGCATAAATTACAGAAGCCCTTAGGGTTACTCTAATTTGTGGCAGCTTTACACAGAGCAACTACCCCTATTACTCCTGATATCCCCCTTCAGACCACTGGCCCTTCCCCCACACTAGAGGCTGCACTCCAGCCCTACACTGTTCCTAAGCTGGGGGAGTTTCCCCAGGGGCCCCATCGCACCCTTTCTGGCTCATATGTCTGTCTCAGATAGCTGGGTTTTTTTCTGAATTTTTGTGCCACGGATTCCAACTGGCCAGCAGTACCAACAAAGGACGAATTCCCATCAGGGAACTAGTGCCTAGGTGACTTTCTATAGGGAAAAATATTGATTTTTATGTCACTAATACCAAAACTGTGCATCAACAATATTAACAAATGAATACCAGAGACAAACAAGATGTAAGAGCAGGATGATTTAAATGATCATCAGCTATATGGACTTACTTTTTCACAAGAGTACATGAGGGATGGTGTATGCTTTACGGTTGAAAGTCACTCTCACCCACTCAAAGCTGGAGTCATTAGAGTACAAGTCCTGCACAAAACCCAAGTTTCACAATAACTGGGCTTTTGGTAGGGAATTAAGCATGGGGAGGGGCATCAATCCACAGCCAGGCTCCCCCAGCAAATCCTACATGGGGGCACCAGACAACTGGATCCATGAAAATATAACATTGGCTCCTGCCCTCGCTTGCTTACAATTTGCCCCGTGCACCATTTTATTAGGAACTTGTGTAGTTTTTCCACCTTTGCTTCTGAGAATCCCGAAACAGGCTTACCATAGGGAGTAAGTGGTGTGGAGAGGTTTACATAAGCCTTCCACTCTGGGGTGAATTTAACTTCATGTACTTGCTCTGCACCTTTGTTTTTTTATTAATACTGTGTTGCATGCAACACCGCTGTGGTATTATTAGAGCTGCTCTGAGTCACATGCAAATACTAAATCGCACAGAGAATGAACTTGTGCACACACGCATTTATCCAAGATAAATACTTCAGGGAAGAGTCTCATCTGTGAGCTGGACTCTTTGCATTGCTCAGGGGACAGAGAGGGGCCAGATTCTAGCCTCAAATGGCCTCCATTCCCCTGGTGGAGGAAAACTCTCCTCTACTATATGTAACCAGCAGAGACAGCTCCTGCACCAGACATCCCCTACTAGTGTAGGGGATCAGTAGGGGGGCACAGAGGGAGGGCAGAAGGCATGTGGCGGTACTCTGATATGCTATGCTGATCTTCCACTCCTGTAGGGTCCCCAAAGTTCCTCCACCTTCCACAGAGGGTAGGTCAGGTACATACCAAATTCCCAGACTGGGGAGTAGTGACTGGCTGTCGAATGGCCTCGAGTCCCTGTACTGGGTGGAACTAGGATGTAGGGGAGATCCACGCCCTTCATGCTTTTTAAAATTTTATTTTTTAAATTTTCAGCCTGCACTTGAACCTCATGCTAATTCTCTTCAACATGGGCAGTAGCTTTTTTTTATTAGCTTGGTTGTGGGTAGATCAGGGACCTCTTGAGATGACAATCTGTCAGAATTTAAATCAAGGAGGATCTCTCTCTTAGCAACCACAAAGATTAAACAGACTAATGAATCAAATGTTTTAGACCATCCACTCCTGGGAGCTTTCATTTAGGTTGCATCCCTGTTGGTCAGGTCAGGAAATGTTCTATTCTGTCAAGTGGTAAGTTTCCCTACGTGGTAGTGTGAGTTTTCTCCTTTGGGTGAGATCCAGAAACTTGACAGAGGCAGATGCCAATCCATATTATGTGACATTTCCTCATCTGACTCACAAAGTTTGCAAGATCATTTCACCAGCCAGTAGTTTGTGGGAGAGACTATGTTTGCTTGTTTAACAAAAGCAGTTCTAGGGTTTGTTTTTTCCTTCTTTCCTCTTAATGGAAGTTTTATTCCTCTCAGCAGTGTGCTGTTAACTCCCCTGCATGCATGGTGTTTTCTGTCTTTAAAGCATTCCTGCTGTATCTTTGATCTGTCCCTCACCATAGTACCATTCACTTGATGTTAACGTGTTCTTTTAAGATTCTGTAACTTTACACACTTCAGGAAGGTTCTGGGTCCTACTTTGCATCACTTCTGTAATCCTTAATCATTCGTAATTTTGGTTATATTTCTTTTGAATGTGCAAATAGTATTTCTGTTCTATTCAGGCTCATATATTCTACCCTTCATTGTGGTATGTGAGAGACTGATATCACACATACAGGATTTTCAGAATGTCAGAAATCAATTGTATGAGGAAAGTAGCTTCGATGGTATCCATGAGCTTGTATGGATTTAGTTTGATATTAAAGTGTATCACGATAAGGGTACATAGCTAAATAAATAAAACAAAAACAAACAAAAAATCATTATTTTAAGTAAACAAACTGTTGCTGATTTTTTGACAGGGAAATCACTTTCACCAGTATTTTTGAACTTCCTAGTTACTTGAGTGCTGACAGTTTGTCTGCAAATAGGACTGCAGACAGAAAGCACACTTCATTTAGGTCTACGATAATGTTAGTTTCTGATGCTCTCATCATTGAATGATGAGCCTTGTCATCTTCAACTTGTTGCCATTTAACAGTGCAGATCTGTACCTAAAAGACCTAACGCGTATTACCTGATGAAACAGTCACGAGACATAGGTAGAAAAATAAATTATTCTATAAGACATACATACCACTAATAAAGTCCCGATCTGAACACTTCCTTGCTATGGGAAAGGGGATTAGAATCTGAATTCAAATTCCCTTACTCTAAAACCTGGATCTGAACATGCCCAAATGTTGGACCTGATTAAGGAAAGCACTTAAGCATATTGTTAATTATAGACCAGTGTTTTTAGTCGCACTTACCTGAATTGAGATGCTTTCCAGAATACAGAACAAAGAGGGGTTTGAAAGCCAAATCCAAATTTTGCACCTTAAATAAAAATGGATAAGATAAAATTAAACATTTTATAAGTTAACTTTTCTTCACACAATTATTTCATTATTTTTTAAGATGAATGTAATGCTCATGAAAGCTGTTAAACTCTTCTCTTGAGATTGAAGTCCTTTAATTAACAACATAAGCAGAACTTACTGGGTAATTTGCCTCACTATTGCACCTCCACCATGTTGCAGAGGAACTAGAGTTAGAGAAAAGTGAAGTATCCAAAAACCTTCCCTGATCCAACTGCGATGGTAGTTTTGTGATATGGACAGCTGAACTGGAATGAGAGCTCAACTAATTTCACATAGTAGCCAACTTCAAAGAAAGATACAACATTGCTGATCTGAGTTAGAAGTAGAAGGAGAGTTGGTCAGAAAATAGATTTTTTCTGCACAAAATTCTGACTTGGTGGTGAAATATTTTGGATGAAAATTTTTCAATTTTCAGCCAGAAACTGAAAAAAAAAAAATTGATTCAAACTGCCATCAGAGTGCTTCATGGAAGTTTCGGTTCAGATGCTTTATGCTCCCAATTCTCCTCTAACAGCAGGACTCTATGACCCGACTACAGCTCCCATGATGTTCCACTTTCTTCCCTCCTGGTGAGGGGAAGGGGTGCATCATGGGAGATTTAGTAAAATATTCATGATATTTTAAAGCTATGCTAATTAACTGAAGTACACCTCAGAGAAAAGGTAATGTAAATGGAAGGAATATTTGAGAAGTAACAACACAAAAAGGAGGATGAGTTATTGGCAAAGAATGAGAAAGCAACAACTGAACATAAGAAATAGGAAAACTTAGATTAAACTTTTGGATACTGTTTGCTAACAGTGAGGTCAGTTAGATAATGAAATAATTTGCCAAGGCAGGTCAGAGAACTACCACCAATATAGGTGATCAAAAATTAATTTGAGGTGAAGGAGTGTACTACCCCTTGTAGAGTCAGCCTGATCTCACAAACTGTACCTCCTGGATGAAATTAAGAAGACTCCTTACTGTCCCTTAGTGACCTATTTAAACAGAAAGAGGAACCTGAACATGGGGAAGGAGACTAGAAGCAGAACAGCCTGCAAGGGATGGCGCTCTCTCTCTCTCTCTCTCCCCAGAAGGCTAGGCTGACTAGACACAGAGACTTTGTTTCAGACTTTTAGTTTGGGAGACTGAACTAGGGTCTTTTGATCTATTATTCCATGTGCTTCTTCTCTGTAGCTTCATTAAAGGAACTGTTCTTCTTTTGATTAGTTTGTTTGGCTTCTTATTGCCCTGATCTATGCAAGCAGATTGGTTAACACCCAGTTGGGGGAAGGGAAGATGGGGCTCACCTGCAATGCCACACCCAACCAAAAGGGGAAGCACAGGGCGTCTCACCCCTTTATATTAAATATGAACTAAATTCTGTCTTTTCTGACACAGCTTGACCAATCCCACTGGTTTTCCTTGGCATCGCCTAAGATATAAGTGGTGAGTTTAGCAGAGAAGACAATCCAATACCCATGTAAGAAGATGGAGTAGATGATGCAGCACATACTTTCTAATCAGATTCTCTATTATTCTGTACCACACATTGCAATCATTACTGTCTTGGTGTCAATATGAAATGGGTCAATGCAGCAATATTTTAAACTGGTCTGTGCATTACGTTTCATCTAGCATGAAACCAAATGCAGACCCAAGTTCTGTACAGATTTACACGTCATCCAATCCGGTTGAAACACAGAATTCAGGGAGTGATGCATATGACTATTGCATCCATGCCCTTCACACAGATTCTCTGGACCACAGCCTCCATATAGCTAGTGTGGATGCTATTCCTGTCTATGAACACCAACAGTGGCTCCTACGCGGTTGTGCTGCTGATCTTTCTCTATTTCTAGTTTGGGGGGAGGGGGGACAATCCTGTTGCCCTCTCTAACCTCCTTTATGAAGCCTTTGCTTGAGGCAGGAAGATTTCATTCAGAATTACTGTATATAAAACTGCAAAGTATTCCAAAATGGTGTCACATCACCACAGGGGAAAATACTAGATTGCTTCAAAGCCTGCTGGTCATTGGATAATAATTACAGGGTGAGATCCTGGCCCTATGAAGTCAGTGGGAGTTTTGCCATTGACTTCACTGTGGCCAGGAGTCTACCCCCACATTCTAAACTAACAGTCCATACAAACTTAAACAGGAAAAATTAATTGGGGTTGTATCTTTCTCTTACTATTAATCTTCTTTTCATAAGATAAAAATAAAATAATTTCATATTGCACATTTGTTTTACAGAAAAATGCAAAAGGATTGGTAAGGCATGAAGTGAAAGGTAAAGAGTTTCAAGTCTGAATAGCCATGTGATCTGTATATCACTTGGTGAACAGAAGAGATAACAGAATGAATCAAGGATTTGTAATTAGACTAGGCAATGACATAATCGTATGGCTCTCTATATTCCTTAGATTAAGACTCTGTTGGTCCACAAAGAAAGAAAGAAGTTGTCTTGTTTAAAAAAAATATCAAACTGGTCCAAGCAATTCTGCACCAATCAATCATTCAAACAGTAGCTGGTTAGGATCACACTGATGTATGTGTACCCTACCTACTCACGCCAGTATCAAACCTGGTTTTTGTATGGCCTGTTTTCAATAGTTTAAACAAATAGTGATAAGTCCTGGCCTCCAGTGAGTCTAACTGCAGAACTCCAGCTGACTTCAATAAGACCACACCCCAAACCTGTATTATGGAAAGGTTTTTTTTAAAGCAAATAATCATTGAACATTAAATAATAAACTAGAAAAATTGAACAAGGTAATATAATCATCCACACTCCAAAACTGAATGGTTGGTATGTACTATGTTTTTTAAAGCATGTAGCATGCTATGTAAATAATAGATATTAATACATTTAAACAGCACCATTGTTCCTAAAGCACCACTGTATATGGTATCTACAATATATCAGAATCATTCACTTCCACAGTGAAAGACAGTCATTTCTGGAGAAGTATGGTATGTGGCAGACATTCTGCATTAACAAGACAGCACAAGAGTTTATAAGAGGGAATGTGAAAAAGAACTCCTTCATCTGAAATGAAAGTGCATAAATAAGAATGTATACAGGCCAAGCCACTGATATGCAATGGAATAGGTTTATGAAGAAATCAGTTATGATGAAGAAGACATACAGAAAATTAATTATGAACTTACAATAAGATATACTGAAAAAACAAAAATAAAACTTACCATAAGATATAATGAAAACAATGAAAATGCACATTGCTGTTTTGGAGAAATTACTATTTGTAGCCTGTTTATTTCGTGTATTAAGCTTGGTTTGTGTGTTTTGTTTTATTTGCTCAGTAATCTGCTTTTTTCTGTTTGTTATCCCTTATAATCACTTAACATTAAGTGATCCAGATCTCTTGGTATCAGTGACTCATCATTTACCACTCCCTTAATTTTTGTGTCATCTGCTAACTTTATCAGTGATGATGTTATGTTTTCTTTTAGGTCATTAATAAAAATGTTAAAGAGCCAGGGACCAAGAACCAATCCGTGTGTGACCCCACTATAAATACAACCATTAGATGACAGTTCCCCATTAACAATGTTAGCAGGGTTTGAAGGGGCTCTTCCCTGAAATCTAGTGATGAACTGGGGTAAAATACCTCAGGAGCAGCTTGTATTTGCATAGACACACCTACTCTGCCTAGGTGATCATCAAACATACTTGCTTTGCCAAAATGATCAATTTTGGTTGTTTTGGGTTAATATTCACTTAATGTAGAGTTAATGAAAATTTGTTGTCCCTGTTGCATGAGTAAAGGGCAGCAGAAATGTACTTAGCATGTCCTGATTCAGGAGGTCACCCTAACTTTAACCCTCCCCTCTCTAATGTTTAAACACAGAGCCGATTGGACTCCAGTGAGAGTCCTATTTTCTGTTTGGTGATTACTAGAGCTGAAATGACTGATGAGCAGTGTGGCCCGGGAAGTCTGGGGTAGCACTCGCTAAAAATGCCAAGGTCAGGGCAGCCTGCAAATAGGACAGCAGATTCTCCCAAAGACTGGTAGTTAACACTGAAGTTAAACTCACCAATGAGTCACAGACTGTGCTCCCGATCCCTCACACTGGTTATCAAGAAGCAAAAAAAGAAATGACACAGCCCCCTTTATTGCATTCCAATTCTCTGGCTCCAAGTCAGCACTTAGGTCCAGTACAGTGAGAAGTTATTTGAAAACTCTGACTATACAAAATCTTCTTCTGACCCCCAAAGGTCAGCCATGTTAGCAGGCCAATATCAGTTTGGATCTTACCCAAAATACCACACTGCCAGCCAATCCTTTAGCACCTAAAACTAAAGGTTTATTATAAGGAAGAAAGAAAGAACAAGAAGAGAGTTGTTAAATGATAAAGCAATCAGATACATACAGAGTGCATATATCAGGTTTTTAGCAGTATTGGTAAGTTTGCTGGCTTGGATGGTCCCTCTGGAACACATCCACATGGGTAATTCAGTCCTGCGGAGCTTTGTCTGTACAAAAGTTACTCCAGAGGTAAGAAGCAGGGTTGAAGATGAAATGGAGATGATGCAGCTGCCCTTTATATTGCTTTTACCATGTAGCTTGTACTTCCTGTGTCCCAAACACAAGCTTCACAGCACATGGCATGAAAAAGCCTTAGACTTCTGTCCATAGGCATGCCCCTACATGTCTTGCTGACTCATCAGGTGTATCCCCTAGTTCCTTTCCATGGGTTCAAGCGGCAAGCAGTAGCAGAGATAACAGCAGAAGCAGTGACAGTGGCAAAGGTGGTAGCATGCGGTAAGTGGCAACAGAGACAATGGCAGAGATATTGCTTGACCTCCCCGCTCTTTTCAGGTGAACCCACATGAATGCATCCCTTAATTATGGGACTTTGCTGACTTCAGACAACTAACTGTGAGTAGGGTGCAGCAGAAGGAAAGGGAAGTGGTGTGTTAAAGGGACATTCATCCACTGGACTTTCCCACTGCAAGGTGAGAAACTGAGGCAAAGGACACTGCCCAATGTACTGTTTGGGTGTTTATTTATGGTTCACATGCTTTTGAATCACTCTTGTGGTGTTTTCTCAAATTAATGCTGAGTTCCCTTTCCCTTTTAATAAAAAAAATGTTTTGTTATACACAGACTCAGTGCTTATGAATGGGAAACTATTCCCTCTTAGAGGCCTGAAATGATGTTTAGTTTTCCCAGATTACTGGGTTGAGGCTTGAGCCAGTTCTGTTTTTCAATGTCAAGATGAAACCCTAGATATTGAACCTAGCCATTGTTGCTGTTGACCCCACCTGGTAGACAAGAAACCAAACCCAATAAATAAAATATAGTAAATACTTCAATCAAACCATCAGAATAGAAGGAAGTGGTACATAACATATCACTATCTTGTAGGTGTATCTTGTTTCCAAAAAGTAAACAAGCAAGCATGGAGGGGGGAAAAAAGAAAGGAGACATGCTGAGCATGTGTGGTGATCACCATTTTGGCCAATATACAGGAGGCTGAACCAGAGACCTCCAGAATTAGAAGTATGAGCTACTATAGCTTGAACTGAAGAGCTAGACCAGGGGTCAGGAACCTTCGGCATGTGGACCATCAGGGTAATCTGCTGGCGGGCCGCAAGACATTTGGTTTACGTTGACCGTCCGTAGCCACGGCTCTCCACAGCTCCCAGTGGCCATGGTTCACTATTCCCAGCCAATGGGAACTGCAGGAAGCATGCATCAGTTCTGTATCTGAAGTTAGGAATATTGACTATGTCACAATTACAACTGTGTGTGTACTTGCGGAACGCTCACCAGAGATTGGTAATCAGCCTGAATGGGCCATTAGGAAAAACAATATAATGGGTCTTTGAAGATGCTGATCTCTCATCTTCCTGGAGTTCCTTCCTGTGGATGTTTACAAATAAACCTTGTTTCATGGTGGCTTTAACACTGCAAGGTCATGTGATAATGTCACCCAGTATGGAGTACCACCTTGGACACTGCAAACAAAGGATTCCTGCCTTATGTAAATCCTATTTAAGGCTGGGAAGTGAGTCAGTCAGGGCTCTTCTCCATTGCCTCCCTGCCCAAGAAGGAAGACTGCTGAAAGCACCCAAAGAGACAAAGGAACTAAGCTGGGGAAAGGCAACAGCTGAGTCTAGGCTGAGACAGGGGTCTAGCCTGTGAAGAGAAATAACTGGAACTCTAAGCTTTAGAAACTCTGCAACCTGCTGAAAACAACATTGAGGGTGAGAAATTACTATTTGTAACCTGTTTATTTAGTGTATTAAGCTTGGTTTGCGTGTTTTGTTTGCTCAGTAATCTGCTTTTTTCTGTTTGCTATCCCTTATAATCACTGAACATTTACCTTTTTGTAGTTAATAAACTTATTTTTTGCTTATATCAAAACCCCGTTTGTGCAATTCAGATCTGGAAGGAGGGGCAAAAAGCTGTGCATACCTCCTTCCACACTGAGGGAGGGGGGGATTTTTATGAGCTTACACTGTACAGATCTTTCTATATAGCGCAAGACAATATTTTGGGTTTACACCCCAAAGGAGATGTGCATGTGAGTGCTGGGTAAATCCCCAAGCTGAATCCTCCCACACAGAGCTGATTTCAGTCTGTGTCTGCAGCAAGGTGTGGCCTTACCTCTCTGGGTGCCAGAGAAGGCTTGGAGGCTCAGGGACAGCACAGCCATAGCAAGGACAGGGTGAGGAAGCCCAGGCTGGTGGACTGGGCAGGCTCAGTGGGACCCCAGCACATCAAGTGGCACCCCAGATGGGGAATCCAACCCGTCACAGGCCTGGTAGAACAGAACTTAATTTTTCCGTAGCCCTTTAGCTACATTCCTCTTATTTGTTCTCCAAGTTGTATGGAGTTTGCCAACTATGAATTAGATTAGAAAGTTATCACCTTTACTGTGGCTTTTGATATGACCAATGAAACTGCCCCACAGGAGATCCCTTGCAGGATCACTGAGAAAGACATGGCTAACTCAGGCAAAGAAGCATCTCATTTTTCCTTAGTTGACAGGGGTGGAGACTCAGCATTAATGCAGAACAATAAGTGAAAGAAACATAATTGCACATAAAGGCTGAAAACACATTAGTGCATTTCTGCCCTGTTATAACATCATAGCTATAATTCCCAGGACACTGTGACTTTAAATACGAAAGAGGTGCAAAAATTCTCTAAAAATACAGAGAGTCTGTCATGGAATATGTTCATTATGAGGCAAACAAGCCAACCTGTGCAATTACTATGCATTATAGACATGGGTATGACATCACTGAAAGCCAATTAGCAAGTTCCACTTGTGTCACTTCATAGTAAAGCAAAGACTATTCAGCACTCACTGCATCAAAGAATGCATGTCATAGAGATTTGCACAGAAATGGGTTGATTAATTTTTAATGAATTATGCCAGAAAAAGTTTCCCTGTAGAAATTACTATGAGAATATTGATGATAACCAAGATGTTTAAAAAGAGATTTCCAGAATTTGTATATGTGGGTCTTACATGCACAGAAAATCTCAAAGTAAAAATCTAATCCAAAATGGCATTTCTATCTCTAATATATGCAGTTCAATAAAAAGCAATAAAAACAAGGTGTGGCATGAATTTTCACAGTTATGCCGGTTTTAAACTGCAGTTTATTGAGGGAAAAAGTGTATCCTTACCACGGCAATCCCTTCATCTTGATGCCTTCTGGTACTGACTCGATGCCTTTCTGGAAAATAGGCTTTAGTAGAACAAGTTATTGTCTTCAGTGCAGGAGTAACTGCGTGAAAGCCTATAAACTGAGTTATACAGGAGGTCTGACTCACTGATATAGTAGGCTAGGGTGACCAGACAGCAAGTGCGAAAAATCGGGACGGGGATGGGGGGGGGTAATAGGTGCCTATATAAGACAAAGCCCCAAGTGTTGGGACTGTCCCTATAAAATCAAGACATCTGGTCACCCTACAGTCGGCCCTTCTGGCCTTAAAAATTAATGAACCTTTGAATCATCATCTCATGTGTGCATCATTGGTAAAATATGCAACGAACAAACAAAAAATTCTAAAAGTAAAAATAGACACTAATGAAATACAGTATTATTTACACTCCAAGGTATCATAGAGTTTAAGACAAGAAGGGACCATCTGATCATGTAGTCTGATCTCCTGTGTATCACAGGCCACCAACACCACTCAGAATGTGCTCACTAGCCCAACAACTGAAATTAGGTTAAAGTGTTATAGCCCTATATCTAAGGCTCCGTGTTTGTCATGGAGGTCATGGATTCCTGGGGGGAGGTGGGTTCCCCAGAAGGGCAACAGGAACTCCCCTCCCTCAGCTTCTAGCTCCATGTGCTGTCTCTGCCTGCAGGCACCACTGTCCCAGCCAATGGGAGTGCAGAACCGGGGCTTGGGACGGAGCGGAGGCAGCATGTGGAGCTAGGAGCTGGAGGTCACCACTTCCCAGGAGCTGGGTAGGGAAGCTGCCCCAGGCCCACCAACCCTGCCCCCAGAACCCACTGCGCCCCCCCGGGCTGCACCCCCCCAGCCGCATCTCCCACAGCACCCCCAGGGCCGCCTCCTCGAGTCCCGCCCCAAGTTTTAGTCAGGGGTATATAGTAAAAGTCATGGACAGGTCACAGGCCATGGATTTTTTTTTACTGCCTGTGACCTGTCTATGACTTTTATTAAAAATACTCATGACTAATATGTAGCCTTACCTATAACTCCTATAGGAGTAAAGGAAACACGCACTGAATATTACTGAAATACCATGTAGAGGACATTGTTTTGGTTTTACATTACCCTGGGAAAAGTCAGCCACCTGTCCCTTTGTTGGGTGGGACATTGTGGAATGAGGCAGGCTGGGGTGGAGGAGGAGGTCAGGTGGCATGGTCTACATGTTTATGTGTGTACATTTCCTAAATCTGCAATATAGCCCCTCACATAAGTTACTCTTGCTCCTGGCAGGAGTAATCTTCACAGGCTGTGACAAAATAGGGCACAGGCACACCTTGGAAATACTTTCTCAAAAATAAATACACCCCTGTTTGGAAAGCATTTTGCACAGCTTGGCCCATATGCTTTATGTATATGCAAACACTTTGCAGTACTTGATAGCACCCAGATTTAAATATGGAATAAAGATTTTAGGACATTAAAAATATCAATCACAGCGTTAGCTGAGTTGTTGAGATAAATCATATCTATTATATTAATTTAAACTTTAATATAGGAAAGATGGACCCAAATCGGAACCTTGTACCTCTGAATTTTGGTACTTCAGATGAACACAGCCTCTTTGGCCACTCATATGCAGAGTGGAATCCCAAGAGAGGAACTCGCATGTTACATACACCTCTATTCATACTAAGCTAGAATAAGGGTCCCAGGATGTTTGAATGCCGGGAAAGTTGCGAATAACAATTCTTACAATAGCAAACTCTTCTTCTAGTAAAATAGTCGGTGTAAAAACAGGGTCATCGTTCCATAGTATCCTATGCTAAAATTAAAATTCTTTGATACTCAAAATGAACTGACTTTAAAATAGTGTTGTGCTTTTAAATATGTACACCCAGTGCCTGAAACACATTTTCTCTTTTAGTTCCTTGTCATAGATGTTCAGGATTCATTATATTACTTGAAGACAGCTAGGTAAATTTTCTCAGAATGTTGTTTGGGATGATCAAGGAGTGCCAACGAGTGGAGCACTTTTATTTTAATTGATCTGACTGGGATGAATTTCAGCTCTTCTCTGCATATGAAAACATCTCTCTGACGATTTTTGCTAAATTTTGTAACACAGAATGATTTAGGATTAAAGGAGAAAGTATGGGCTCAAACACATGAAGAGGAATTTCAATATTAAACATTATTTTTTTCATACTATCAAACATTGTCATAAAATAGAGAGGAGATGCGCCTAAGAATGGCATTTGTGAGAAACTCTGAAGAAAAGAGTCACACTAAAATCAACATATAGAATGGTACTGAGTAAATTAAAAGCTAACAGGATCTGAAAGCACCACAATTATTAGTCCTGATTCAACAGTTTCTTCTGCCACCGGTAAAAACAAAACAATTCTGAAGTGAGAAATTTGCCTTTTTATTTTACTACTATTCTTCCTTTACAGTTTGCTGTAGTTCTAAAATAGACAGGCAAAGAAAGAAAGATTTATTTGACCTACCTGTATGCCTTGAAATATGTATTTAGCACAGCTGTTCTTTTGAGTTGAAACTCATCAAAAAAAATGCAGCTTTAATGTAACCCACCATTGATCTGCAGTAAGTGGAAACAGAATCTCTCCTTAATTAGTATCATCCAATCACTTTTTTACATTTCTACAGAACACACACTGTGAACTGTTTAATGGACTATTATTTAGAAAAGTGGTGAAGAGCTTAAAAAAAGACACAGAGTGAAAATAAAAACTAGTGGTGTCAATGAAAAATGTGTTGCAAAATAATGGAAAAAAAGATGTTTCGTTAAGATGGGCTTCATTGGCATTTTACTGTATAGACGAACGTTGCTCCAATTACTGCCAACAATAGGGAAAGAGATAGAGAGATATAGATTCATTACTTTCAACACCCTTAACTGTCTACCACGGAATTCGCTTATCTGGTCTTTTTTCTACAGGACCAGCTCTTAGGGGGAAGGAATAAACAAAGAACTGAGTGGAGTGAATGTGTCACAAATTACCACAAACACACTGTGACTCAATGCACTTTTCATTTCTCTCCTCATTAACTGTGTCTTGCTCAAAATGAGAGACTGGGTCTAAACATAATCAAGTCCCACAGATAACAATTGACTTGACTGCTGGGGCAGTCATCACCTTCAAGCTATGGGGAAATAAATTTAGAAATAAAATGAGTTAAAATAAAATTCACTCTGCTCTCTTTTCTGTGCTCAGATAATTTGAAGGCCATCAAGGCCTGCAGAAACAATCCATCTCTCTGTGAAAAGGAAAGCAGCCTGTGCCACTACCAATAAGGCATGTCTTTAGTGTTATCAAGAGTAAGTATAATTACACAGTGGAAAGGCCATCAAAGTGTCTTGGGCTCTGGTATTTTTTTCCTGAGGTCTTCATCAATAGTGCTGTCTGAATGGAAAGAATAAGTGGGGGGAAGGGGGTGAAAAAAATAATATCCTCCAGATTGGTGTGACTGACCTGCAATCTAGTAAAGCACATTATAATTTGAGAGCAGTAGGAAGATTCAATAAAAAAAATTGCTGTCTTCTACTTTAAATCAGGAAGGATTAATTTCAAGAATCTTTGTGTATGCTCTTGCGGTCCTGGTTTGTCAAAGCTGAAATTTCTCTACAAAGCGGCTAAAGTACTTCCTGTTGGAGAGTATTTACACAAGCTGAGGTACTTTCTCTAGACTTAAATAGCCACACATTTCTGCAAGGCAGATTTACATTTCTATCTGCTGAAGGTAGACAAGGCTACTTGTTCCTGTGAAACAGAGATCTTCTCCAGCACTTCTTATTTGGACAAATCTCCTCTTGAAGTTAATTGGTTAGTTAAAGGTCCTTAGAGAGGAGCACCAGAGCAGGCCCCTGATATGCATTTCTCAATAGTTTTCTAGTGAATAAAAGAATCACATAGCATATCTGATATTATTTAGTAATGCAAATCCATAGGTATGTGTAACATGTACGAGTTCAGTCCTGCAATGCCTTACTCAGATCTGTAAGCATTACTCAGGTGAGGTGTCCCATTGAAATCAGGTGAGAATTACTCATGTGGGTAAGCCTCAGGAGGATCAGACCGAATGTTTGGAGTTCTTGGAATTAACTTGCTCACTTGTTTATGTTCTTAGACTGTATAGGTCATTAGAAATGAGGAATGCTCCCATATCTATGGGTGCCCAGAGCTATTAACTTGACACTCTGCAGTCTGTCTTAAATCAACTATAAGAACAACAATGGAATAAGCCTTGAGAATGATGTTCCAGTTTCATCCAACCATCATGACCCATCGTCGCCATGTTGTTCCTGGAACTCTCCCTTTCCGTGGCTACTGGTGCTGGAAAAATTATGACATCCAAAATTGCAGTGCCTGAGTGCTCTGAGGTAGACTAGGTAGCTGGAAAGCCTTAACCTATCCACAAACAGCTGAGTCTGGCCTTGTTGGCTCATCTTTAATTTTCACAACACATACATTTTCCAAACATTTCTTTTAATAATGGAAAAAATATTACGAGAAACATGGCTGAGTTGTACTGCTTTGACAAATCTCTTGGTTCTTAAATAATTACTATAGATCTCCTGGAGTACAGAACAGCTGAAGTACAGAAGACCGAGAGAAGTGGCCACACATAATAAAATGAGAGGGAGGAAGAAACATAACTGATAGAATGAAAATGTGAAATGCACTTGATATATTCCCTTGAAAATGCAAGGAGGGTTTTTTTGTTTTGTTTTGTTTTTTTTGGCTGACTGGTAAAATAACTCTCCATATTGGGTTTTGTTTGGACACAAATACTTTCTGGAAATAGTGGGTGAAATCCTGACTTGCCTTTCCCTAGCAGTGCTGAGAGCTGGCTTCTGGAACAAGCTCAACCAGAAATTCAGATCTTGGTGTACTCTTTGTGTGCAATACTGAAAAAAATTGAGTCTCTTCAGTGATGTTAGTTTTCTCACTCCATCTGGCAGTCAGAGGACATGCTGGCTGAAATGTAGTAGTATGAGTTCCAACCATATGCCCTCTAAGTGTTGTCTAATGTGTAATGGTTTGCAGAATGTATGTGAACAGGAGCTTTGATGTAGACACTTTGAAAATTCACCTTGCAAACAGAACTATAGAAAAAAAACAAACCAAAAACTAGTTTTCAGTGCCCTCTCATGAAAAGTGAAACATTTTTGTTATCACAAAACATTTTAATCCACAAATTCTATCCCGAGTAGCTACTGATGCTGCCTCCAACCTCCATATCTGTTAAAGTTTACTGAAATTTTAGAAAGTGGGAATAGGTTAGGAGCTTCTCAGGAGGAATAGGTTAGGAGCTTCTTCTTCATCAGTAAAAATCTCTTTCTTCTGGGCTGATGAATACAGGAAGGATGTTCACAAGATATACCACTCACCTACCAGGAAGTCAGAAATCTTCAAATATGCTCCAGAATAGAGCAAAGCTACAGAGGGAACACACATATTTCTTTAGGCACAGGCTTTGTAAATGTAATGGTCCAAATCTTGTGTATTTTTTTTTTCTATGGAAACATCATGGCTGCCCAATTTCACATTGTGCCAAATGTGTGGTTTCTTACATGTTTCAGAAGATCTGTTTCTGGCAAATACACAAAAATTGAAAAGGGGAATATCAATATTGTTAAGTCAAACTTGTCCACAACCAACAGTTTGTTAAGGAAGACAATGTGGCATGTCACAGAAAGGTGAAACATACTTAACTCAGTTGGGGATCAGTCCTGCTTTGAGCAGGGGGTTGGATTAGATGACCTCCTGAGCTCCCTTCCAACCCTGATATTCTGTGATTCTATGATTCTAACTTTAGCATTCCGTGTGAGACAGCCCCCACACTCATTTAAAACAAATGGTGCTATAAAGACTAAAGGGAAGAACAAGAATAAGAAATAAAGGCGTCCTTCAGTCATAAATTTCTACTCATCTCATTAAAATACCTCATACAATAGATCTTCCCTCTGAAAGACTAAAATTACCTGAGTAGGTCTCTACCAGGTCTCTGACAGACAATGGAAATTTGGGGTTTGTAGCCAGGGTGGCATCTGTGTCTGTGTTGGTACAAGGCATTTACTCTTTGGAATGTTTGTCCGTACTGTAGGTGGAGAGGATGAGGCTGCATCTTTCGCTGTGGCATGTAGCTACATGTACCCTACATGCCTTCACCGCAAGAGTAGGCAAGTGTGGCATTGCAGCAGTCACTGCTCAAAGGTGAAAAAATTAATGAAGCGAAAACGCTGCTCTAACAGTAATTGGGAAAATTAAAAAAAAAAAAAGTTAGAGGCATGGCAAGGAAGGCTGCTGAAAGCCTAAACAGGTTTGCAAAAGCTTGTTTGTCAGAAATCCTTTTCTCCTTCAGAATTACTATTATTTATTTGTATTATAGTAGCAACCCAAATCAAGGATCAGGGTTCTATTGTGGCAGGTGCAGTATCAAAGAGGACATTCCCTGCCCCAGACAGTTTACAATCTTGGCATCTGACAGGGTTTAACAGACAAATGACAACAGACAAATGTGGTGAGGGGCTGGAAGTAACAAAATAATGAACACAAAAGCAGAAGTCCCAGCTCTTCTCTTGTCTAATCAATGTTCATCACTGTAAGATGAATGTATTGTGGCAAATTGCCAGCACTACTATGATGGGTCTTCTGCTTTCTCCTCTTGGGTGGGGGTTCAGGGCACCGTTTTTTGCCTCTGAATTGGGGTATTAACTGCCCCACTAGTGCCCTAGAGGAGGAGAGTGGAGAGGGAGGGACCCAGGCCCACCCTCTACTCTGGGTCCCAGCCCAGAGGCCCTAGGGATAGCGGTAAACCACTAGAACTAGCAGTTCCTTCCCCTGGGCTACTTCCCTCTCCTGCCCTTCAGCTTCTGAGGGTTCCTGCCCTCCCTCTGCACAAACCAGGTTTCCCTTTGCCTAGGGTCTTGGTCTTCTTAGCCCATCGCAGCACTTCTCCAACACCAACCCACTCTGCTTCAACTCCTCCTCTTATCTGATTGAAGCAGGGGGTTTTGATCATGTGACTGGCTTCAGGTGCTTTAATTAATTTATAGCAAACTTTCTTCCCTCTCCAGGGAAGAAAGCTCCCTTCTGGTACTCTCCTGCTGCCCTCTGGCCTGGGCTTTCCTTGCTTTTTGCCCCTGCTTTAGTTCCCCCCCGCTGCGACTGGGCCAGATGCTTTTTCTTCGTTTTGGTTTTTTTTGCTGTTTTTTTTTCTTTGCTGCCGTTCGAGTGCTGGTCAGCTGCCAGCTTGCCTGCCAGCCACCCCACGCCTGCCCTCGGACGCTGCTATTGCTTCAGCTGCAAACCCCGGAGAGGGGGGGAGGACTGCCGACCCGCTCCCCGGAGGAGGGGAGTGGACGCCCCCAGACCCAACCGTTTTGCTGTTTGTTTGTGGACCCGCAATTAATCATCTTCTTATCTTTGCTTGGCATTTTTGAAATGCTCCACAAAGACCGGGAGAGAAGACAGCTGACAGAGACATCGCCCGGGGAAGCTACAAATCATCGTGGAGGGGGCCGTAAGACTGAGTAACTTTTGAACTGTACTCTCGTGTGGGGGGAGTTTGACTGTGTCTTACCTGCGTTTGTAGGGGCACAGGGGGTGTGGCACGGAGCTGCCCCCCGATCCATCGGTGCCCCCCCCAACACTACTACAACCGTCACGGCCCCCCCACCGTCCATCCCTGCTGGCAACCTGCCATCTGCCTCTAGCCTCAGCTGCTTGCTTTGAATTCCATCATCCAGACCAGACACAACAGCCGACCAAACGAGACTCTTTGGATAAACGTGCATGGGTCCGCGTTCCCCCCTCACACCCCCAGACTGCCCACCCCACAGTTCGCCCCTACTACCTGACCCCAAGTCCTGTTTCCTTCTCCTGTCCAGTCCAACCCATTTGGCCACCACCCTGCCTGCAGCCCAACAGGGAGAAGTGGTTAATCTGCTTCCCCCTCCTCCTTCTGGTGTCTCCCCGTCCCTCCCTGCTCACGATGGCGGGGAATGAGAGGGGTGAGGCCACTCTAATAACCTCAGTTGCCCCTCCCCCACCTACCCCCCTGCCCAACCCCCAAGCCCACATCCCCACCACTGCTGCCAAAACACCTGCCACCGCCCCCGCTGGGGCATCGCCAGCCGGAGGCACCGGGGCGACTATTACCGCTGCTACGCCCACCGCCCCCCCGATTCTAGGAAAGCCCCCCCAGTTAGCCGGAAAGGCCAGGGTGCGAAGAAGGGGAAGGGCCCCGCCACAACCACCAAGCCCTCCATGGCAGAGGCTGCCCCCACCGCTGTGGCCTCATCATCGACCATGGCGCCCCTCCCCGCTGTTCCCTCCACCAGCTCTGCGAGCGTCCCTCCCCCGGCCGCCAGGGCGTATGCCCAGGTGGTGGCAGCCCCCCCCCCCCGCCTGCCACCTCGTCATCTCGCCCACCCACCGCCTCCGCTACCATCAAAAGCGGCCGAGGCCCCTTTCCCACCATGACCAGGAAGCATGGCGTCCGTTGCCTCCTGGTGCCCGCCTTGCCCCACGTGGAGACATACACGCAGGCGTTGGCGAGGGTGGTAGGACCCACGGCTATTGTGGCAGCCTCCAAAATGTACAGGAAGGTCGTCTTTTTCTTAGCATCGGAGGCTGCCGTCCAGGAGGCGGTGGAGAAGGACCTGGAGGTGGGGGGGGTGTTTGTCCCCCTGGAGCCGCTAGAAGATCTGGGCGTCCGCCTAGTGCTGACCTCCGTCCCTCCTTTTCTACCCAATGCCGCCCTGTTACCCGCTCTCTCCACCCTGGGGAAACCCGTTTCCGTCATCAGCCCTCTCCCGTTGGGCTGCAAGGACCCCACCCTCCGTCACGTCCTTTCGTTCCACCGGCAAGTGCAGCTTTTACCGCCGCCAGCGGCGCGTGACGGAGAGGCGCTTGAGGGGTCCTTCCTAGTCCCCTACCAGGGAGCCCGCTATCGGGTCTACTATTCCACAGGAGAGGCCTGGTGCTACCTCTGCCAATCAGCGGGGCATGTCTGAAGAGACTGCCCCTTGGCCCAGCGGGGAGGGGCACCCAAGACCCCTGAGACCCGGCAGGACATTGGCTCCTTCGTTGCCGGCACCCCTGGCCGCCCAACATCTGAAACCACCTCTCCTCCTGCTCGATCCACCGCTGCTCCTGCCCGGGCCCAAGAGACACCTCCCCTACAACGCCCAGACGAGCGAGGGAGCCCCGCCCTTGCTGTTAACAATCCAGCAGAGCCTATGGAGGAGAGTGCAGCAAAGATATTACCGGGCATAGGAGAGGGCCTGCCCCAAGGAGAACCGCCCTCCCCTCATGTTGCCTCACCGTTACCCCCCCTAGCCTCTGAACCATCGCCTCTGCCCCCCGACATGACCCCTGCTAACCAGCCCCCAGACAATGCTATGGAGGGCTGGACCCTAGTCCAGGGAAAGCGAGGCAAGCGGAAGGCTCGAGCTCCACTGCACCCATCCAATGCAGAGGCCCCCCGGAAGACCAGGAAGGGAGGCACTGACACTGAGCCTTCCGCTATGCCCACGAGCGAGATCCATCCGCCGGTGTCGGGAGGGGAAGACAAAATAGCATTGGAAGGTAGAATCTCCCCTCCACGGGAGACCCTCCCCTCCGAGACCCCTGAGGAAGCCCCTTCTGCCTGAATGTCACCCAACCCCCCCCCCCCCCGAGCCCCGAAGCAACCGTCTTAGCGGGCACCAGAGGGGAGCCCCCCGGGGTGGCAGAAGATGACCTCTCCTCCATGTATGAGGAGATCGAGGCCCTAGGTTTGACCCTGGTCACCCAGGGAGAGAATGACTTACTGCCGGCTGGCCTCGATCTGGGCAACCTTACCGCAGTCCCCCTTTCCCCATGCTCCCTCCCCCTAACCGCTTTCCTGGGTGAGCACCCTGCAGGAGGTGGTCCACCACCTGAGGCCATGGCTGCCAAATCCACCACAGAGCCTGCACCTAGCATCACTGGGAGCCCCCTCCCCAACCCCTTAACCCTTGAATCTGTTCGGGAGGCACCACCTCTCAGCTGCTTGCCTCCCGAAGCCCAGAGCCTCGCCTCTGCCTCTGCCCCCGCCCCCACCCCCACCCCTGTCCCTGCCCAATCCACCTCCTCCTGCAATGCTATTGCCGCCCCTGGGGTTATTTCCTTCCTGTTTTTTGCCGGATCCCCCCCAAGGAGCAGCCTTCACATTTTCCTGCCGCGACCCATTAGGAGCTGCAATTTTCCCTCCACCATCCTCTTCTAACCCAAGGCTTGAGATGGACCTAATAACTTTAGCCTGTCAGACGCCCCATCGGTGGTCTGCACCCTGCCTGCCCACCTCAGCGGACCACGAGGCTGCACCAAGAGCCCCACCAGGGAATAACCCGGAAATCGCAACCCCACCCCCCCATGAGCTGCGAAAAGCGTTGCAACAGTTTTTAGAAGACATCCGTGGCTCCCGCAACAGGGTACAGCTAGCTCTCCAGCTATGGGAGGACTTTGATTAAATCCTCCAGGCCACAAGGGCCCTTATAAAGGAGGGTAAAGGGAAAGGAAGGCACGGTGCCGCGGCCTACGGGTGGGCCCGCAGCTTCCGTGACGATTTACTCACTTATGGGATGGGTCACGGATTGTTGTGTGACCCGCTGGGGGCTGCGAACACCACCGCCAACAAGGAACCCCCACTCCCCCAGCCCTCCGCATGACGCCCCTCATTATTGCAACCTTGAACACCAGGGGCTGTAGGATGGCTCTCCGCAGGTCCCAGGTGCTCTCTTACCTTCGGGAAGGGGGGTACTCTGTGGTTTTCCTGCAGGAGACCCATACAGATCCGACCACCGAGGACAGCTGGCCGCTGGAGTGGGGGGATGGGGTCTACTTCATCCACTTCACGATCCGACAAGCTGGAGTGGCGACCCTGTTCTTCCCCAACCTACGGCCCGAGGTGCTAGGGGTCACTGAGGCCGTGCCGGGCCACCTGCTGCATCTCCAAGTCCGTATGGAGGGGCTCGTGGTCAACCTCGTTAATATCTATGCCCCGACAATGAGCCCAAAATGGCCGCAATTCTATCAGCGGGTGTCCGACTTCCTCGGCACCCTAGATTCTCACGAGTGCTTAGTCCTGGGAGGGGACTTTAACACCACCCTCGAGGAACAGGACCGCTCAGGAGCCGAGCTGAGCCCGGCTGCTGCGTACATTCTCCGAGAAATAGTCAAACATCACTCCCTAGTAGGTTTCAGAGTTACAGCCGTGTTAGTCTGTATTCGCAAAAAGAAAAGGAGTACTTGTGGCACCTTAGAGACTAACCAATTTATTTGAGCATGAGCTTTCGTGAGCTACAGCTCACTTCATCGGATGCCACAGTATGCATCCGATGAAGTGAGCTGTAGCTCACGAAAGCTTATGCTCAAATAAATTGGTTAGTCTCTAAGGTGCCACAAGTACTCCTTTTCTTTTTACTCCCTAGTAGACGTCTGGCATGACCACCACCCAGATGACACTTCCACATTCACCTTTGTCCGGGTGGAGGCCCATCTGTCACACCACTCTCGGTTGGACAGTATTTATTTATCCCATTTCCATCTTTCACAGGCCCACTCCTCCAACATTTGGCCGGCTCCATTTTCCAACCATCATCTAGCCACCATAACGGCCTCCCTCTGTGCAGAGAGGCCGGGGACGGCCTATTGGCACTTTAACAACAGCCTGTTGGAGGATGAGGGCTTTGTGACGTCCTTCCAGGAGTTTTGGCTGGCCTGGCGAGAGCAGCGGCGTGCCTTTCCCTCGGCGCAGCGATGGTGGGATCTAGGGAAGGTGTGCGCCAAGCTCCTCTGCCGTGACTACCACCCGGGGCACCAGCTGACGGAGAAATGCAGCGATAGAGCAGTTGGAATGGGAGGTCTTAGAGATAGAGAGGCATCTGGCCACCAGCCCCGAGGACCCGTTCCTCTGCGGAGCGTGCCGGGAGAAGCGGGAGGAGCTCCGGGCCCTCGAGGACCATTGGGCCCGAGGTGCCTTTGTTCGATCCCGCATCCGCCTCCTTCGGGAGATGGATCGCGGCTCCCGTTTCTTCTACGCCCTGGAAAAAACGAGGGGGGCCAAGAAACACATCACCTGCCTTCTAGCAGAAGACGGCGCCCCCCTCACGGATCCAGTGGAGATGTGTGGGAGGGTCCGTGACTTCTACACAAGCCTTTTCTCCCCGGATCCGACCGATCCTGGCGCTTGCAGTGTGCTCTGGGAGGAACTCCCCATGGTCAGCGTGGGCGACCGAGACTGACTAGAGTTGCCTCTCACCCTGGCCGAGTTCTCGGAAGCCCTCCGTCGCATGCCCACCAATAAATCTCCGGGCATGGACGGGCTGACCGTGGAGTTCTACCGCGCGTTCTGGGACATTCTTGGCCCAGACCTAGCCACTGTCTGGGCTGAGTCTTTGCAGGGCGGGGTCCTCCCTCTTTTGTGCAGGCGAGTGGTGCTCGCCTTGTTGCCGAAGAAGGGGGACCTCCGCGATTTACGAAATTGGCATCCCGTCTCACTCCTTAGCACGGATTACAAAATCGTAGCGAAAGCAATCTCGCTGTGGCTAGGGTCCGTGATGGCGGATGTGATCCACCCAGACCAGATCTATACTGTCCCGGGTCGCAGCATTTTTGACAACCTATTTCTAGTCCGAGATCTTTTGGAACTCGGGCGTAGAGATGGTCTGTCGTTCGCCCTCCTGTCTCTTGATCAGGAGAAGGCGTTCGATAGAGTAGACCATGGGTACCTCCTGGGCACTCTGCAGGCGTTTGGATTTGGACCTCAGTTTGGGAGTTTTCTCCAGGTGCTGTATGCTTCCGTGGAGTGTCTGGTTAGGCTCAACTGGACCCTGACCAAACCGGTCAGCTTCGGGCGAAGAGTACGGCAGGAGTGCCCCCTCTCGGGTCAGCTGTACGCTCTGGCGATCGAGCCCTTCCTCTGTCTCCTCCGCAGGAGTTTGACGGGGTTGGTGCTGTGGGAGCCAGAGCTGGGGCTGGTCCTGTCAGCATACGCCGATGACGTGCTCCTTGTGGTCCAGGACCTGGGGGACTTGGCGCAGGTGGAGGCTTGCCAGGCCATCTATTCGGCAGCCTCCTCTGCCCGAGTCAACTGGGTCAAGAGCTCTGGCTTGGCGGTGGGGGACTGGCGGCGGGTGAGCTCCCTCCCACCCGCGCTTCAGACCATCCGGTGTAGCGTGGGCCCACTGCTCTACCTAGGTGTTTACCTTTCTGCCACGCACCCTTCTCCGCCGGAGAACTGGCAAAATTTAGAAGGTGGGGTGATAGAGCGGCTCCGGAAATGGACGAGGCTACTCCGATGTCTCTCCTTCCGAGGGAGAGCACTGGTGCTTAACCAACTAGTCCTGTCCATGCTCTGGTACCAGCTCAACACCCTGGTTCCGGCCCCGGGTTTCCTGACCGACCTCCGGACATCGATTCTAGAGTTCTTTTGGTCAGGAATGCACTGGCCCCTGTTGGGGTTCTTCACCTACCCCTGAAGGAAGGAGGGCAGGGCCTGAAGTGTCTGCACACTCAGGTCCGTGTCTTCCGCCTCCAGGCCCTGCAGAGGCTCCTTTATAGTGCAGGTAGTTCAACGTGGAGCATACTGGTGCACGCCTTCCTGCGCCATTTCCAATGGCTCTGATACGACCGGCAGCTCTTTTATCTTTGTCCGAGAGGTTTTCCGCGAGACCTCTCCGGGCTGCTGGTCTTCTACCAGGACATCCTCCGGACCTGGAAACTGTTTTCAACAGCCAGGTCCGTGGCGGCCACCGTGGGAGCAGATCTCCTCGTGGAGCCCCTGCTACACAACCCCCAGCTCCGTGTGCAGGCGGCAGAGTCCCGCTCGCTGCACCAGAGTTTAGTCCTGGCGGAAGTCACGAGAGTCGGAGACATCCTGGACTATGACCGGGGAGACTGGCTGGATCCCGTGACACTCGCTCGGCGCATGGGGCTCTCCAGACCTCGTATCCCCCGGCACGTACTTCAGGAGGTGAAGACCACCTTGACGCCCACTGCTCGGCTTATCTCAACCGAGCTCTGCGCGAGGGCGCACCCCGCCCACCCTCTACCCCAGGCCCACCGGACCTTTCAATTGGGCCCCTACCCCGTAGATCCCAACAAAGCCCTCACCCTTTCACTGCGAGCCGGCTGCATGAACTGCAGCCGGTCAGCTTCCAAATCGCGCCACGGAAATATCTATACACACTCACGCTTCACACCCTTCACGCCCACACCCTGGTGTCCCGCCCCGATACAAAGTGGCGGGACCTCCTGCCACCGTTGGAGGGTGAGCAACCCCGGTGGGCCAGCCTGTATTCCACCTTGGTCCTGAGGGCTGTCGGGGACATTAGTTGGTGACTCCTTCACGGAGCTGTGAGCACGGGCGTGTTTTTGACATGGTTCACCCCCATCCCGGATACCTGCCGTTTTTGCAACATGAGGGAAACCCTGGTGCACGTATATTTAGAGTGTGCCAGGCTGCAGCCCCTTTTCCGGCTCCTCAAGAATATTTTATTACGCTTTTGGCTACACTTTTCCCCTCACCTTTTTATTTACACGCTCCCCATCCGTGGCCCCACAAAATCGTGAGATCTCCTGGTTAACCTCCTCCTAGCCCTAGCTAAAACAGCCATTTATAAAACCAGAGAGAGGAGGTTGGCTAATGAAGCGTTCTGCGATTGTAGGGCCGTTTTCCGATCCTCAGTACATTCACGTATCTGGGCGGAGTTCCTCTGGGCGGCATCCACCGACTCCCTTGACGCCTTCGAGGAGCAGTGGGTGCTGTCCGAGGTTCTCTGCTCAGTGACCCCATCCGGTTCCCTCCGTCTGACCCTTTGATTGAGGGGAAGAGCGAGAGGCCCCAGCCCCAGCCGTTGCCGCTGTGGATACCATTATTACTGTCACCTAGGAGGGTCCTATCACACGTGGTGTACATCCCCCCCCTTACCCCCAAACCACCCACCCCACAGCTGTGCCCATCTTGTCGGGCACTCTCAGGAGAGGAATAATCGGTGACACTGGGCGTGGCACTAGGTAAGTCAAGGGGGTGGAAGACCATGAGTGTCGAGGAAGCCCCCCCGCTCTAGGCCACCAGGTAACTCAGGAGGGTAGAAGACAACGAGCGTCGAGGAAGCCCCCCCTCTCTGGGCCCAGGCTAGCCTGAACACTTCTCCCTCCTGAAGGCTGCTGTGTTATACCTTGTGTTTGCTTTTGTTTTGTTGCATAGTTTTGCTTTATCCTTTTTGGTGATTCTTTGTAAGTGTTACACAAATAAAATTCTTTTCTGCTTAAAAAAAAAAAAAACCCAAAAAAACACTCTCCTGCTGCCGTCCTGCCATGCTGTATCACAGTACTTATAAGTAAAAGGTTCACTAGAAGAAAGAATCAGAGGGGTAGCTGTGTTAATCTGGATCTGTAAAAGCGGCAAAGAGTCCTGTGGCACCTGATAGACTAACAGACATATTGGAGCATGAGCTTTCGTGGGTGAATACCCACTTTGTCGGATGCATGTAGTGGAAATTTCCAGAGGCAGGTATAAATATGCAAGCAAGAATCAGGCTAAGGATAATGAGGTTCGTTCAATCAGGGAGGATGAGGCCCTCTTCTAGCAGTTGAGGTGTGAACACCAAGGGAGGAGAAACTGTTTTTGTAGCTGGCTAGCCATTCACAGTCTTCGTTTAATCCTGAGCTGATGGTGTCAAATTTGCAAATGAATTGAAGTTCAGCAGTTTCTCTTTGAAGTCTGGTCCTGAAGATTTTTTGCTGCAGGATGGCTACCTTTAAATCTGCTATTGTGTGTCCAGGGAGATTGAAGTGTTTTCCTACAGGTTTTTGTATATTGCCATTCCTAATATCTGATTTGTGTCCATTTATCCTTTTACGTAGGGACTGTCCAGTTTGGCCGATGTACATAGCAGAGGGGCACTGCTGGCACATGATAGCCTATATTACATTGGTGGACGTGCAGGTGAATGAACTGGTGATGGTGTGGCAGATCTGGTTAGGTCCTGTGATGGTGTCGCTGGTGTAGATATGAGGGCAAAGTTGGCATCAAGGTTTGTTGCATGGATTGGTTCCTGAGTCAGAGTTACTAAGGTGCGATATGTAGTTGCTGGTGAGAATATGCTTCAGGTTGGCAGGTTGTCTGTGGGCGAGGACTGGCCTGCCTCCCAAGGCCTGTGAAAGTAAGGGATTGTTGTCCAGGATGGGTTGTAGATCAGTGATGATGTGTTGGAGAGGTTTTAGCTGAGGACTGTATGTGATGGCCAGTGGAGTTCTGTTGGTTTCTTTCTTGGGCTTGCCTTGCAGCAGGAGGCTTCTGGGTACACGTCTGGCTCTGTTATCTGTTTCCTTATTTCCTCATGTGGGTATCGTAGTTTTGAGAATGCTTGGTGAAAGTCTTGGTCTCTGTCTGAGGGGTTGGAGCAAATGCGGTTGTACCTCAGCACTTGGCTGTAGACAATGGATCATGTGGTGTGTTTGGGGTGGAAGCTGGAGGCATGAAGGTAGGCATAGAGGTCGGTGGGTTTTCGGTATAGGGTGGTGTTAACGTGACCGTCACTTATTTGCACCGTGGTGTCTAGGAAGTGGACCTCCCATGTAGATTGGTCCAGGCTGAGGTTGATGGTGGGGTGGAAGCTGTTGAAATCGTGGTGGAATTCTTCCAGGATTTCCTTCTCATGGGTCCAGATGATGAAGATGTCATCAAGGTAATGTAGGTAGAGAAGGGGCATGAGTGGACGAGAGCTGAGGAAACATTGTTCCAGGTCAGCCATAAAAATGTTGGCATATTGTGGGGCCATGCGGGTGCCCATAGCGGTGCCACTGGACTGGAGGTATATATTGTCACCAAATTTGAAATAATTGGGCATGAGGATAAAGTTACAGAGCTCAGCAACCAATTGTGCTGTGGCATCATCAGGGATACTGTTCCCGACAGCTTCTATTCCATCTGTGTGTGGGATGTTTGTGTAGAGAGCCTCTACATCCATGGTGGCTAGGATGGTGTTTTCTGGAAGATCACCAATGCATTGTAGTTTGCTCAGGAAATCAGTGGTATCACGGAGATAGCTGGGAGTGCTAGTGGCATAGGGTCTGAGTAGAGAGTCCACATATCCGGACAGTCCTTCAGTGAGAGTGTCAATGCCCGAGATGATGGGGCATCCAGGGTTTCCGGGTTTGTGGATCTTGGTAGTAGATAGAATAACCCTGGTCGGGGCTCTAAGGGTATGTTGATTTGTTCCTATGTTAGTGTAGAGAGTGTCCTGAGTATATGGTGCAGTTTCTTAGTGTATTCCTCAGTGGGGTCTGAGGAAAGTGGCCTGTAGAATTTGGTATTGGAGAGTTGTCTGGCAGCCTCCTTTTGGTAGTCAGACCTGTTCATGATGACAAGAGCAACTCCTTTATCAGCCTCTTTGATTATAATGTCAGAGTTGTTTCTGAGGCTGTGGATGGCATTGTGTTCTGCATGACTTAGGTTATGAGGCAAGCGATGTTGTTTTTCCACAATTTCTGCCTGTGCACGTTGGCGGAAGCATTCTATGTATAGGTCCAGACTGTCATTTCAACCCTCAGGAGGAGTCCATGTGGGGTTCTTCTTCTTGTGCTGTTGGTGGGAGGGTATTTGTGTATCAGTGTGCTGTTCAGTGTTATCTTAAAAGTATTTTGAGTTGGAGACAGAGAAAGTAGGATTCCAGATCACCGCAGAACTGTGTCATGTTTGTGGGGGTGGCAGGGCAGAAATAGAGTCCCCGAGATAGGACAGACTCTTCTGCTGGGCTGAATGTGTAGCTGGATAGATTGACGATATTGCTGGGTGAGTTAGGGGTATCACTGTTGTGGCCCCATGTGACAGGAAGGATTTTAGACAGCTTACAGTCCTTTTTCCTGTGTAGAGAGAGGTGAAGTGCGTAATGTAGATCTCTTGTCTTATTTTAGTAAAGTCCGTTTGTATGGAAGGTCGGTTATTTATGAGAGTCTCCAGGTTGGAGAGCTCCTTTTTGACAGCAGAAAGAAAACTATGCAGCACTGCAAACCAATGCACTGTATAAATGGTATCTTTCAGTGTAAATGTAGTCAATTTCTTCATAAGTGTTTCTTACACAAAGCTGCGTAAAGAGCTAGAGCTTTATATTTCCACTTCTCTGTGTCTTTAAATCTGGGACTGTACTCCAACACAAGAGTAGCTCTCAAGTGCTTTTGCTTCAGGATGCTCCCTGCAACACTTACATAGTAAGCTGATTTTTTCCTTTGAATTTGCAGACGCTGTAAGCTTTTTCAGTTAGAATTTCATTCTGATAATCAGCAAAGGCATTCTAAAGTTTCAACCATCATCACATAGTCACAAACTGACATTATGAAACTTTGTTCATTAGTCTCAGCAGAAAGCCACAGCATACAATTGCAAAGTGAGAAACATTCTGATTGAGTTTAATAATACCCCAAAAGGTAGTCATCACATGAAGTAAATATGAAAGCTATGTAAAGAATTTTATTTTGTTTAGAATAGAATTTTGGCAGTAGTTTGAGACTAAATCTTAGGAAAGGGTATTGCAAGCATTTAAAACAGTGCTCTAGTCACGGCTGCTGGTCTTGAAAGAAGCTATGGCTAATGATGTGAAACTTTATTTATCTTTATACATTTATTTTTGCTAACAGTTCAAGTAACTTGCAATTGTTTGTGTTTAAGCATACAAAAACATGCTTTGGTGCAGACACTTTACCTCCTTATAGAACCTTCTTCTAAGGCAATCTGTATTTTCTTTGATATTAGAGGATATATTAACACAATATTAAAGGCCCTAGACCACACACTGGTTTGTGAGCGTAGCACAGAGTTAGTTCCTTTTTTGCATACGCTCAAAAAATAATGCAAAAAAACTTTCACAGCATACACCAGATTTGTGAAAGGTACAGCAGAAGTTGCTGGGGAGAAGGACAAAAATCAGAATCAGTGTAGGTCAAAGCTGGTTAGCCCTATGAGTAATTAAGGCTCCATTGCTCTTTCCATATCTATTTGAAACACAACAAGATCCCACCCTAATCTTGATAGAATATATGCACAAACTCAAAATCTAAACTTATCCCTTTCTGGTGTTTGGCTGGTAACTAAAATAGTAACAATACCACAAGCTTCAGCTAACACTCTTCCACAAAATTGATGATTCCTAAAGCTTCCCCTTCACAATTTCTACACTTCTTTTCCCACCCTGGGGCTCCACTCCTCTTATATCCTGGAGCTAACTGAATCCACCTGATACTACAACTCATCCGTAGTTAGACCATCCCTTAATTCAAGGTTTAAGCACCTGGTAAGAGGATAGTTCAGCCAATGAGGCCTGCAACCTTATGCCTCTAAATGCAACCCTGTTACACTACTCTCATGTTTTAAAATTCTATTCAAAGGCAACAGGACCTTCTCAGGATGAGGCCTTTAATGCAAACGTGAGGCTATAGTTGGTTGCTAGTTAGGCCGATTGCATATTAGATGCAGCAAATTATCACTGAAGAAATACTTGAAAAGCCAACAAAATATAGCAGAAGGCCTGTTTCAGAAAGCTAAATGCAAACTTGGCTAAAATGCTTGCAATGAATTTACAGCTATTTTATCAGTGAATGCAGAGGAATTTCGGTAGATCATTAATATAGCCATATTTTCAAAACAATCCAGCAACCATTTAGACACTTAGAGTGGCCAGATTTGCAAAAGAGCTCCGCACCTAGGAGCTCTCATTGCAAATAATGTGCAAAGACCTGCTTGCTGAAGTGTTTTATAATGCCAGTCCTATCCTCTTGAGATGCTAAAATAGCAATAAGAAGTCAGTTTCACTGCTATATGCCTGCAACTACTTTAATAAAATGTTGGAGATGACTGGGGCCAATGAAGTTTGGACCCAACACAATCTAGTGTAGTATAGTGTGCTTCTTCTGGATTGTACACCTATAGTGCTGGCACTAAGCTCCCACACTGTGATGATCATAATATTATTTATTTTATTTAATTAAGGGGCTGGGGCTAGGACTGAATATACATTTGTTGGTTTGGGACTGGTGGGTGTGTATCTTGAGATTATTGGTAGGTGGGTTTCATCTTTTGAGCTCCAGAGATGGTTAGTGTTCTGATGTTCCAGCTTCCTCTGCCATCTTCACAAAACTAACAAATCTGTTTTGGAATCTGGTAACTAAATATGGTGCATATATATATTCTTCTGCTTACCCAATGGTATTAGCTTAAATATAAAGGGGAATTTGAGAGGTATGTGCTTGCTTTTATCTTCATTTAATTGCCTGACTTGAAGATTGGTTTGATGTCTATCTATGGCCCGCATAGTATCTGAGTATCTCACAATCTTTATTTTTCCTCATTTAGCCTGAGGTTGGGGTAATTATCCCCATTCCACAGAAGGGAAACTGAGGCACAGAGTGACTAAGGCCTGAATGCACAAGAAGAGATAGGCATTGTAAAGCTAAGCATCACAACGCCTAACTTTTAGGCACCTATAAAAACCCTGTGAGTCACAAAGTCTGAGATACGCACCTAAGCTCCTATAGAAAGAATGGGAAGAAATAGGCACCCTAGACTGCAATTCACAAAAGCCAGGATGCTAGGTGCAGAGCAACCTAAGCTAGCCAATAGGAAATATCAATGAGAGGGGCGAGTGCTGAGCCTCATCTGTGTCTTGAGATAGTGCCTGGCTGTGATTGAGATTCACAGCTGCAGACCCTCTCTTGGCATTAGGTGCTTACTATGCTGTTAGCAAGTTGCTGGGGGTGGAAAGGGAAAGGAAGTAGATCAAGAGGGGGAGGAAACCACTTCCCTAAGAAGTTTTAGCCCAGTGGTTAGGATATTCAGCTAGGGTGTGGGAGACTCTCAGTTCACGCCTTCCCTCTACCTGAAGAGAATAAGAGATTTGAAGAGTGCTTTGTTACTGCTCAGGTGAGTGGGATTGCTGTAGGCATTCTGACATGGGGCTCCCCCAGTCTCTTGTGTTAAAACTTCTTTCAGTATTATTTTAATAAATAATTAAAGACCCATTGGCATGAGGGGATCCTGGATCTCTCATCTCCCAAGTAAATGCACTAACCACCAGGCTATAGAGTCATTCTCATGTGGCTTGTCTGTCACTATTTAAGATGTTGGGGCAGGGTGGAGGGCACCAGAGAGAGTGAGATAGCATACAACTCCCATCAGAATATCCTGTAGTTTAGTGAATTCAGCTGAGACGTGACAGTTCCCTCTTCAAATCCTTTCTCTCACTCAGGTGGAGTGGGGACTGGAACGAGGGGAATCCCACACCTCAAGTGAGTTCCCCAACCACTGGGCTAAAAGTAATCAGGGTAATCTCCCCAGCAGTTTTGTGTGAACTTGGCTGCACAGGGCCTGATCCTGTAAGTGCCTCTGAGGCTCCCACACACCTTATTGGGAGGGATGCCTATCTTCCTTCAGTCTGGGGCTTAGGCAAGAGCCTGGACACCTGAAGGAGGCAGCAGTACCCATGCTCAGAGGCAGAAACTTAGGAGCATTCAGGAACCTACAGGGGTGAGTGGGAGTTTGTGAATTGTAGTGAACCCTAAACTTAGTACTCAGGCACCTAACACCTTCTGTGAATTCAGGCCTCACTAATAAACCCACGGTCACAAAGGAAATCTGTGGCAGAACAGGGCATTGAACCCAGTTCTCTTGGGTTATAGGCTAGTATCTCAGCCACTGAGCAATGCTTCCTCTCTATTGAGGCTGACAGAGAAGAGTACAGGACCAGCCCACCACCCCCAAACAACACATCCTTGCCATCACAAAAGATAGAGCCTGTCAGCAAATATAATGTTACTGCATACAAAAATGTGGTCCTTCTGTTCTACTGACAAAAGAATGTGCCAGGTACTGGTTCTATTGTTCAAAATTAGTTTTATTTCAATTTTATCCCTATTGTCACCCATAGTTTAGATGCATAAACTCATTCTGTGTGGTCTAAATATTTTCCATCCACTCATAAAACCACAAAACAGTAAGGTTTGTCTATGTGTTGCCAAAACCATCTTCAGGTTTTCATCCTCTATCTTTGTCCATCATATTCTGCCTTCACCCACCAAAAATGATCAACATAATGCTACGATTCCAATGTCTAGTGCTAAAAGTGATACCACCAATGAACCTCTGAACACTATAACACATCCAATTTTATATCCACATAATAAATTAATGAGTATATCTGTGGACCTCTTGGTAACTTTTCTTTTTAGTTACTGCATATGTCATTTTAATAATGTAATTCAGTAAAATAAAAACTCTGCTACATTTCCATAGAAAACGGGCATGTAATACACAATGATTAGCTACAAGGGTCTAATTAATTCAATATCTCTGGGGTATATAATAATATACAAGTCCTATGTATAAAATTATAGGGAATTAACTGAATTGTTAAAGTTCTTTTAACCTGACTACAGGTGTCCCACCAATAATCCTCTACGAGAGGTATTCAAATCCCATCCCCCTTTCTTGTGGGATTTCTATCAAGTGTGTGGCTATGTTTTGCCAACAAAAAATGAGAAAAGAGAAGACTCCATTCACATTCATCTGCGGGGATTCAGCAATTAAATCAATTTGATTAACCAAAGGCCCATTCTGCTGTGTATTTACATACTGTAATTACAAATTGGCAAATAGCGGGAAAAGTGGGAGCGTGGGATATCGTGTTTTTCAGACAGTTGTTCAAATGAAATACATTTAATACTTCTAAATAACCAGCCAAATCTAGTTGCTGTTTTAGCATCCCAAATAGCAAGGGGGAAAGGAGGAAAGGCTCTTTTTCAGGGTTTTAGGCAATCACAGATTATGTCTAATTAACTAAAAAGGTGACACATCCATTTATATTTTATAGAACTTTATAGTCTCTCTACAAGTGTTATGAGTCATGAATGCCAAATTCCTCCTGTGTTTGTTCAGATCCTTTTCTCTAATCAATATAGCTTCAGAGTAAAGGGTAGCTTAACCTCCTCATAGCTATTTGAATGTGGTGATGTTCCATGTCATTACATCGGACACTGAAATGAACATCACAGTAAAAATAATCAGGTCTTGAAAATTCCACTTGACCATTCACTGCAGGCAAGTAGGAAACTTCCCCTGGGTGAGGTGGGGACTAAGGCATCAATGTTTCCCAAATGTAAGCTTTCAATATCATAAATATAATTACTTTTCTTGCTTTTTGAAAAAAGTACAGTGATGTCTTTCTGAGTCCGCAAAGAGATTGCTCCAGTGTCTCTGCTGTGGTGTTGCTGCTGAGCTATAGGGCATTCTGACATGAGGCATGGTACCGGAAACCTACTGACCACTATATTTACCTAAATACCTCCAGCTTACATCCAGACCACACCACACGATCCATTGTCTACAGCCAAACTCTACAATACAATTGCATTTACTCCAACCCCTCAGACAGAGATAAACACCTACAAGATCTCTATCAAGCATTCTTACAACTACAATACCCACCTGCTGAAGTGAAGAAACAGATTGACAGAGCCAGAAGAGTACCCAGAAGTCACCTACTACAGGACAGGCCCAACAAAGAAAATACCAGAACGCCACTAGCTGTCACCTTCAGCCCCCAACTAAAACCTCTCCAACGCATCATCAAGGAACTACAACCTATCCTGAAGGACGACCCATCACTCTCACAGATCTTGGGAGACAGGCCAGTCCTTGCTTACAGAAAGCTTCCCAACCTGAAGCAAATACTCAACGGCAACCACACTCCACACAACAAAAACACTAACTCAGGAATCTATCCTTGCAACAAAGCTCGTTGCCAACTGTGTCCACATATCTATTCAGGGGACACCATCATAGGGCCTAATCACATCAGCCACACTATCAGAGGCTTGTTCACCTGCACATCTACCAATGTGATATATGCCATCATGTGCCAGCAATGCCCCTCTGCCATGTACATTGACCAAACTGGACAGTCTCTATGTAAAAGAATAAATGGACAAAAATCAGATGTCAAGAATTATAACATTCAAAAACCAGTCGGAGAACACGTCAATCTCCCTGGTCACTTGATTACAGACCTAAAATTGGCAATTCTTCAACAAAAAAACTTCAAAAACAGACTCCAGCGAGAGACTGCTGAATTGGAATTACTTTGCAAACTGGACACCATTACATTAGACTTGAATAATGACTGGGAGTGGATGGGTCATTACACAAAGTAAAACTGTTTCCCCATGTTTATTTCCCCCCCCCCGCTACTGTTCCTCACACGTTCTTGTCAACTGCTGGAAATGGCCCATCTTGATTATCACTATAAAAGGTTTTTTTTTCTCTCCTGCTGGTAATAGCTCACCTTAACTGTTCAATCTCATTACAGTGTGTATGATAACACCCATTGTTTCCATGTTCTCTGTGTGTGTATATATATATCTCTTCCTACTGTATTTTCCACTGCATGGATATATCCGATGAAGTGGGTTTTAGTCCATGAAAGCTTATGCTCAAATAAATTTGTGAGTCTCTAAGGTGCCACAAGTACTCCTGCTCTTACTATAAGTTAGGTCAACCTAAGTCAACTTACTTCAACTTAGGGTTGCATGCACTCACTCCAAAATTTGTTTCCTGCTGACATAAGTGGCCTATTTCATCCATGTAATAGCTCCCTCCTCCGCCCCCAGGCCATGTCATGCTCAGTGCAGACAGAGAGCTCCACCTAGATGTGCTCCTGCCTGGAACAGGAGAGAAAGTCCTGGATCTCCTTCACTTTTGGGGAAAAGAAGCTGTGCATTCCCAGCTAAGGAGCAGCCTAAGGAACACATTGCACAGGGGTGCTAAACCTGAGATATGACAGGGATGAGCAGTAATGCTGGCTGAAAGCCAAGGAACTTCAACAGCCATATCAGAAAGTGAGGGAAGATAACAACAAACTTGGGGCCACCCTGCAGATCTCCTGCTTCTAAAATGGCTGCAGGCTGTACTTGGCAAGGATCCCACCAGCACTCCTAGTGTGACCTTGGACACTTTGCAAAACCCCTGCAGGGCACAGCGAATGGGGACCCACACCATGCAGCAAGTCAGGAGCTCTTTGTAACTCCACCGGAGATTTGCAGATGAGCACAGATGAGCCCAGTGATGAAGAGGAAGGGAGCTCAGGTAAGTGTATAGATGATTATTCCTTGTAGATATTGTTTGTTTTCCTTTTTGGTGACTAAATCCTGCCTTCCTTCCCTGTCCCTGTCCTTCTATTTAAAAATGGCACCCATCCCAGCCGCACATTTAAAGAACAAAAGCATTGACTTTTGATTCGTCACTTTAACTTAAAACCAGCACTGGGAATGCAATTAAAGTTAATGCTTTGCAATGCATACGTGATTGCCACTTCAATCAACTACTATATGTTAGGGAATGAATTCAAACAGATTAGTGTAGCATTCCAAATTACACAGTTCACAACAGATCACTGTCCGGTGCTTGGCTAGCGGTAGAAGGAGGACAGAGACAGGGAGGGAAGGCAGGATTCAGTCACCAAAAAGGGAAACAAACAATACCTATAAGGAATAATCATCTATACACTTACCTGAGCTCCCTTCCTCTTCATCACCGGGCTCATCTGTGCTCATCTGGTGGGACTTGCTCATCTCCAGTGGAGTTACAAAGAGCTCCTGGCTTTCTGCATGGTGTGGGTCCCCATTTGCTGTGCCCTGCAGGGGTTTCTGCACCTGGCTCTCACAAAGTGTCCACAGTCACACTGTAATTCCGAATTACACAGTCCACAACAGATCACTGTCCTGTGCTCGGATAGAGGTAGAAGGAAGAGGTAGAGGTGGTGTTCACTTTTCCTTTCTTTGGCTTGTTGGGCTAGGTGGGGAAGGACACAATTCTTCTCATGTGGAGTACTTGTTTATCTGAACAGGTCCTTTTATCGTCTTGAATAGTCTCAATGAAACTTTCATGGAGACACTGTGACATCCTCTCCTGAATGTTGCTAGAGATTGTGGGGTTATTTCATCCCCTGCAGTAAGAGTCATTCCCATATCACTCTGGGATGTTGAAATAATTGGAAAAAGAAAAGGAGTACTTGTGGCATCTTAGAGACTAACCAATTTATTTGAGCATGAGCTTTCGTGAGCTACAGCTCACTTCATCAGATGTTTACCGTGGAAACTGCAGCAGACTTTATATACACACAGAGAATATGAAACAATACCTCCTCCCACCCCACTGTCCTGCTGGTAATAGCTTATCTAAAGTGATCAACAGGTGGGCCATTTCCAGCACAAATCCAGGTTTTCTCACCCTCCACCCCCCCACACAAATTCACTCTCCTGCTGGTGCTAGCCCATCCAAAGTGACAACTCTTTACATAATCAAGTCGGGCTATTTCCTGCATAGATCCAGGAAACCTGGATCTATGCAGGAAATAGCCCGACTTGATTATGTAAAGAGTTGTCACTTTGGATGGGCTAGCACCAGCAGGAGAGTGAAGGATCTATGCAGGAAATAGCCCGACTTGATTATGTAAAGAGTTGTCACTTTGGATGGGCTAGCACCAGCAGGAGAGTGAAGGATCTATGCAGGAAATAGCCCGACTTGATTATGTAAAGAGTTGTCACTTTGGATGGGCTAGCACCAGCAGGAGAGTGAATTTGTGTGGGGGGGTGGAGGGTGAGAAAACCTGGATTTGTGCTGGAAATGGCCCACCTGTTGATCACTTTAGATAAGCTATTACCAGCAGGACAGTGGGGTGGGAGGAGGTATTGTTTCATATTCTCTGTGTGTATATAAAGTCTGCTGCAGTTTCCACGGTAAACATCTGATGAAGTGAGCTGTAGCTCACGAAAGCTCATGCTCAAATAAATTGGTTAGTCTCTAAGGTGCCACAAGTACTCCTTTTCTTTTTGCGAATACAGACTAACACGGCTGTTCCTCTGAAACCTGAAATAATTGGGTTTGTTTAGTCTGGAGAAGACTGAGAGGGGACATGGTAATGGTTTTCAAGTACATAAAAGGTTGGTACAAGGAGAAAGGAAAAAAATTGTTCTCATTAACCTCTGAGGATAGGACAAGACACAATGGTCTTAAAGTGCAGCAAGGGCAGTTTAGGTTGGATATTAGGAAAAACTTCCTGTCAGGGTGGTTAAGTACTGGAAGAAATTGCCCAGGAGGTTGTGGAATCTCCATCACTGGAGATTTTTTGGAGCAGGTTAGACAAACACCTGTCAGAGATGGTCTAGATAATACTTAGTCCTGCCATGAGTGCAGGGGACTGGACTGGACTAGAAGACCTCACGAGGTCCCTTCCAGTCCTGTGATTCTATGAGCATAACTGGCATCATTGCAGTAAATGGGCTAGCAACATATGGGCCTGGTGGCTTCAGGATGCCAGCTGCAGCTGTGCTTTCTGGGCTTTTGTCATGCTCAGGAGTGAGCTACCAGCCAAAATCACCACTGTCTATGAAAATATTGGCAGTACTTTCTGCACTTTCTCTATACTCAGACCCAGGGGAGGCCAGCAACAGATCCTTCCCCTTTCCCCACTACTAGTCTGTCCTCACTGTCACTGGAGCTTCAGAGGGGTGATGTAATAAGGTGCTCCACAGCCAAAGTGGCAGTTAGCCCTTTTGATAAAAGGTCTTTGTGTGAAGAATGTGGGGGAGCTTTGAGATTTCTTTCCCTTTCCTCTGCGGCTGTAAAGCTAACCATGCATCTGTCTAGTTCTTTTTTAAATCAGCAGACTCTGTCATGGTGGCCTTGAGAGGTGCCCCTGCCATGTCTGCTGAAGGTCTGAACCAGATCAGGGAAGAAGGAAGACGACCAGGGAAGGTATCTCCTCTAAGATCCTCCTGTCCTCTACAGGGATTGGGGGAGCTGAATGGCTGAAGGACCAGGAAGGGAGAGAGCAGTTGCTGGAGAAAAGGCAAAGGGACAAAGAAGAACAACAGAAAGTGCACCTGGACATTATGGGTTACCTTAGGCAACTAACACAGATGTTGCAGAATGTCATTGAGCTAAATGCCAAAAGACTCCATATACAGAAACCTTTCTAATCCATGGAAAACTCCTTGGTCCTGCTCTCTTTACCCTTCCCCCCCCCCAAAAAAAGGCATATGGGACTTTGGGAATTTTAAAGATTGTACAAAATTATTAAACAAAATAAGCATTACAATTGGCACAAGTGGGATTGTGGGAACTTGACCCCAATTCCCAGAAATCTCTGGGCTAATCACTAGTATCCCACAAAGCACTGTGAAAACGTCCCACAAGAAAGTGCTCCTGGCAATAGCAGGGGGCACTCTGGGATCCCTACCCATGGACCACTGCATTTCCTATTGACCCAACCACTCAAGGTGAGGACATACAGCCCTGATGCAAGCAGCCAAGTGTGCATGTGCCTGAGCAACATACAAAATTTGGTGACTGTAACATGACATAATTTATGTTGACCAAACTTTGTGGTTAAAACACTGCCTTAAAAATACTCTTAGTCCTGGCAATTGGGTTCCTAACTTTCACTGATTTCTAACCAGGCCTTTGCCCTGGGTCTGGTGAACCTCTCTGTGATGTTGCACCCTATAATGTTTTATAGAAATATGCTTATGAATGTCAATATGACATAAATGGAATGTGTTTTATGCTACGTATGCTATGTAACTATCTTTGCAAAGGTTATGTTCTATTGAATATATTCATCCTATTCATATGCATGTATCATTTTTATATCTGAAGTTATGAGCATTGGCTCTATGCTTGTATTTAAAGTGCTTTTGCTGTAGGAATCACCTAAGGCAAATCTGGTCAACAAAATATGAAGGGGTTATTCAAGTAATTGGGAGTACTTGGCTAACAATGGACCTTGATAGATGCCAATCCACACCTGAGCTTTCCTGGGAACGTTCAAACTAGTAAGTGGACAATGGCATCGGCCTGTAAAGAACTGAGTCATGCATAGACATGTGACTTGCCCATGTGACTCCAAAACTCCATCTTGTAGCTCACCCACAAGAGAGAGACTATATAACCCCTGGGGAAACCCCTCCATTTTGCCTCCAGTTGGCTCAAGAGATGGCCTCTCCACCCCAAAGGATGCCTGAAAGAAACTGGAACAAAGGACAGTAACTACAGGGGTGTGAGTGCTTGCTGGACCTAGACTAGAAGAAGGCTAGGCTGTCAAAGAAGCTTATTGGAACATCTCTGAGGGTGAGATTTACCTGCATTTAGTTTCCTACTGTATTAGGCTTAGATGTGTGTGTTTTATTTTATTTTGTTTTGTAATTTACTTTGTTCTGTCTGTTATTACTTGGAACCACTTAAATCCTACTTTTTATATTTAATAAAATCACTTTTTACTTATTAATTAACCCAGAGTATGTATTAATACCTGGGGGAGCAAACAGCTGTGCATATCTCTCTATCATTGTTATAAAGGGTGAACAATTTATGAGTTTACCCTGTATAAGCTTTATACAGGGTAAAACAGATTTATTTGGAGTTTGGACCCCATTGGGAGCTGGGTATGTGAGTGCTGGAGAAGGAGCACTTCTTAAGCTGTTTTCAGTTAAGTCTGCAGCTTGTGGGGGGCATGGTTCAGACTTGGATCTGTGTTTGCAGCAAGCATGTCTGGCTCAAACAAGGCAAGATACTGAAGTCTCAAGCTGGCAGGGAAAATGGGCTCAGAGTTAGTGTAGGCACATCAGGTGGCAGTCCTAAAGGGGTTTCTGTGACCCAACCCGTCACACTCATCTCATTGGATTCTCTGTCCAATCTTTAGTGTTGGCCTCTGGCTAGTACATTTAGTGCTTTGGATTAATAGGTGTTTGGTAAAGTTTTTAAAACCTGATAGTAATTAACCATAAAAATAATAATGGTCTAGCATTAATGTTGATAATCTACTCCTTTTCTAAATAAAAATCACAATCCAAAGAGATTTTACTCTTCCAGGGGAATTAATTTAGCATAGAAACTTTGGAGAGATCATAGGTAAAATATAACTACACAGAAAGATAAAGTAAAGTTGGAGAGTGTATTCTGCAAAGGTCCCACGCTATAAATTCACAGAAATACCATTACACCTGTAAATGAGCTACACAATCAAATTATATGTCCCCAAATCCAAGATGTAGACACATCATTTCTAGAAAGTTAAACTGAAATTAACTCCATCCCCACAACAGCATTAACTCTCAAATTTCAACCGTGAATTTAAATTAAAGCATTATGATTAGAGCAAGTGCTCTCTTCTAGAATTGGCCTCAGTGTAATATAGTCATATATTTTAAGGCCAGACAGGACTATTATGATCTGATCTTGTGCATCACACAGGCCAAAAAAAAACCTCACCCAATAATTTCTGCATTAAGACCAAAGAGATATCCAGCCTTGATTTCAAGACTTCAAATAATGGAGAATCCACCTCCCCCGCCTCGTAAGGTGTTCTAATGGCTAATTGCCCTCACTGTTAAAAATTTGCTCCTTATGTCTAGTGGGAATTTGTCTAGCTTCAGCTTCTAACCATCATCTGCTGGACTAATGAGCCTTGTCCTATCAGAAATCTTTTCCCCATGTAGATACTTGTAGACCGTGAACAAGTAACCTCTTAACTTTCTTTTGGATAAACTAAATAGATTGAACTTATTTAGTCTCTCACTGCAAGACATGTTTTCCAGACCTCAAACCATTTGGTCACTGTTTTCCAGGATACAGTCCTCCATGTTATAAGTGTGAACTATATTCCTTATTCCTAAATGTATGAGCTTGCCTTTGACTGCATGAAAACATATCATATGTAAATGGGCCCACCTTACCAAGTGATGCAGGTCTGTCAGTATACGTGATCTTTTCCTGCTGCTATTTGTTGCTCCCCCATTTGTCCTCTGCTAATTTCACCAGCAATGATTTTGTATTTTCTTCCAGCTTGTGCATAAAGGTATTGGATATCATTTGGCTGATGACAAAAAGAACAGCATTTCTCTTTATTGTCACTAAAATTCTACTAATGTTTCCTCATTCACAGAGAGCTGGAGGCAGGGTTTTGATAAGGTCAAGGGGGCACGAGATATGGACAAAAAAGGTCACTGCACAAAAATTGTGTGCAACAAAGAATATTTGGTCTTTTGATACTGCTTTGAACATTTTCAATGACTGCTTGAATGGAAAGCTAGAAATTGTTCTGTTTCAGGTGTGTAAAACTATTTCCAACATTGTGCATCCATCGTTAACCATGAATGTGGGGGTGAAGGGGCTGCCGTTACACAGTGGATCAATATACTAGATTCTAGAGTTCTTCATTCAAATTTAGCACAAGGTCATTAGGTGGCCTCATTCGTGGAGCCATTTATTTATATCAGCAGTCATGGGTGGTCTCTGCTCAGGAAACATCTGGAGCTTGAATAGCTCAGATGTTCTTGCATGTTGAGATGAAGCTTCATTAGCAGACATGTGTGGGGAAGTTTGCCTAAACAATGCCTGGCTTAATCCAGCCATTACTTCATTTTTGTGAGTGCTAAATTCAGTCATATCTATGTAAAATTCATAGACTTATAGACTTTAAGACTAAAAGGGACCATTGTGACCATCTAATTGTTTCAATAAATACATCCTCAATTTTAGGAAGAGGCTGGGAACAACCCAAACCTCTGGAAATTTAAGGCGGTTCCTTAAATGGTGCAATGGGCATATGCTCTATCTCTCCTAAACTGACTGTAGAGAAGATGCTCTGGGCCTTCCATACCTAGATCTGGGAAAATATTTGTTTTTCAACAGAAAATAGTTTGAGATTTTTCTGGTCACCTCTAGTCAGTACACCTTAGCATCTGTGACTCTCCAGTTGCAGAAGGTGTCAGCTCCCAATGTAAAAAATAACGTGGCATTGTGCTCAGGTGTATAAAAATAAATTACCTTTGATTCTTAATTAAAAAAAAGTGTTCTGTTTATTTGTTTATATTGTTAAAATATATTGTTCCCCCCCCCCGCGCACACACACACTTTTTTCTTCTTTCCCAGCCTTCATCTAACTAATCATCTTGTTTTCCTTTCTGAAGGCAAATTTCTACCATCTTATTTCTTGTAGGAAAGAAACTGTCTTGTAGGACCTCACCTAGAAACAAAACAGGACAAAGGACCTTTGTATTTCTACTAAATTATCCAAATGTCTCCTCTGATGATTTGAATTTATTTTTATTTTGGATTTTGAATGGTTATATTCAGGTTCACACTGGCTTAGCTTTATGGAGATATTCCTGGAAATCATGATTCCTCCCCCCCTCCTATTTTCCTTTTTACCTATGCTGTTTTCCGGTGCAAGTCTCGGTGGTGGATGCTCTACTTTCAGATTAAGAGTGCACTATATCAACTGGTAAATGGGTAAACAAACAAACAAAAAAGACAAGCTAAATAGAAATAGAGCACTCTTAATCCATGTTGTGTTTTTGCACTCTATCTAACAATAAGAATATGAAGAAATAACATTGACACAGTGGGGTTCTAAGTAACCATGTTTAACAACTATATATAAACATTCTAAACCTAGCTACATATATACACTGATGCTTTGTTAGGTTCTGGTGGCTTCTGCAATAGGAGATAGCATGGGAGGCACTTATAAACTATTTAAAGGGATACTATCTAATTACTGTACACTGCATTCTGGAAGAAACGGGAGGGGGCACATATAGATTTTTGCCAAAATAACTAAATGAGTGAATTAAAACTGATTTAGTTATTTAAGTGTATGTTTGTGGGTAGGCCAGCCCTTCTACACAGCATATGTAAACATTATTTGGAGCAGGGTGGGAATGCCACCTGCTCACAATGCTCCAAGAAACACCACTTGGAACATTCAAAAGCAGCTGGCAAGTTAATGTTTGAATCATACCATCAGAAGCTGAAATTAGAATTGAAAACATTGATCATTTCTTCAAATAACATTCCATGAAATTATTTCTTTCCTAATATTTGTGGTTCAGGGAGATACATGAGCTGTTGACTTACTTATCACTTACAGTTTGTTTGTTATTGCTTGATATGGTTTATTTGAAAAATAAATATAAACAGTTATGTTTACCAAGATTTAAACCCTCAGACTTGCACCTGGAATACATGGAGTGCGGAGAAGCTGTTCATCCTGGCGAATAAGTGCACACTGCATGGCCTCTGCTTGGTCAGATAATATTTTTTAAAACCCACACAGATTATGGCAATTTAATTCTGACCCATGATGAGGTCAGTGCAGAACTACACCTTCTCAGCAGGAACACCAAGAGGCATTTTCATAGAATCATAGAAATATAGATCTGGAAGGAACCTTGAGAAGTCATCAAGTCCAGCCCCTTGTAACGAGGCAGGACCAAGTGACCGGTTTTTGTCCAACTTGTTCTTCAAAAGCTCTAATAAGGGGGATACCACAACCTCCCTTTGAAGCCTATTCCAGAGCTTAATTACCCTTATAGTTAGAAAGTTTTTCCTAATACCTAACATAAATCTGCAATTAAGACCACCACTTCTCACCTTACCTTCAGTGGATATGGAGTGAAGTTGATCACCATCCTCTTTATAACAGCCCATAATACATCTGAAGACAATTATCAGTCCCCCTTCAGTCTTCTCTCCTCAAGACTAAACATGTCCAGTTCTTTTAACCTTTCCTCACAGATCAGATCATTTTTGTCCATGGGGCCAGATGCACTGCATCTGATAGTGCTAAAGGAGTTGGCGGATGTGATTGCAGAGCCATTGGCCATTATCTTTGAAAACTCATGGCGATCGGGGGAAGTCCCGGATGACTGGAAAAAGGCTAATGTAGTGCCCATGTTTAAAAAAGGGAAGGAGGAGGATCCTGGGAACTACAGGCCAGTCAGCCTCACCTCAGTCCCTGGAAAAATTATGGAGCAGGTCCTCAAGGAATCAATTCTGAAGCACTTAGACGAGATCAGGAATAGTCAGCATGGATTCACCAAGGAAAAGTCATGCTGACCAACCTGATTGCCTTCTATGATGAGATAACTGGCTCTGTGGATATGGGGAAAGCAGTGGACATGATATACCTTGACTTTAGCAAAACTTTTTATACAATCTCCCACAGTATTCTTGCCAGCAAATTTAAAAAGTATGGATTGAATGAATGGACTATAAGGTGGATAGAAAGTTGGCTGGATTGTCAGGCTCAACGGGTAGTGATCAATGGCTCCATGTCTAGCTGGCAGCCGGTATCAAGTGGAGTGCCCCAAGGGTCGGTCCTCGGGCCAGTTTTGTTCAATATCTTCATAAATGATCTGGAGGATGGTGTGGATTGCACCCTCAGCAAGTTTGCAGTTGACACTAAACTGGGAGGAGAGGTAGATACGCCGGAGGGTAGAGATAGATACAGAGGGCCCTAGACAAATTAGAGGATTGGCTCAAAAGAAATCTGATGAGGTCCAACAAGGACAAGTGCAGAGTCCTGCACTTAGGATGGAAGAATCCCATACACTGCTACAGATTAGGGACCGAATGGCTAAGCAGAAGTTCTGCAGAAAAGGACCTAGGGGTTACAGTGGACGAGAAGCTGATATGAGTCAACAGTGTGCCTTTGTTGCCAAGAAGGCCAATGGAATTTTGGGCTGTATAAGTAGGGGCATTGCCAGCAGATCGAGGGACGTGATCGTTCCCCTCTATTCGATATTGGTGAGGCCTCATCTGGAGTACTGTGTCCAGTTTTGGGCCCCACACTACAAGAAGGATGTGAAAAAAATTGGAAAGCGTCCAGCAGAGGGCAACAAAAATGATTAGGGGACTGGAACACATGACTTATGAGGAGAGGCTTAGGGAACTGGGATTGTTTAGTCTGAAGAAGAGAAGAATGAGTAGGGATTTGATAGCTGCTTTCACCTACCTGGAAGTGAGTTCAAAAGAGGATGGATCTAGACTGTTCTCAGTAGTAGCAGATGACAGAACAAGGAATAATCATCTCAAGTTGCAGTGGGGGAGGTTTAGGTTGGATATTAGGAAAAACTATTTCACTAGGAGGGTGGTGAAGCACTGGAATGGGGTTACCTAGGGAGGTGATGGAATCTCCTCCCTTAGAGGTTTTTAAGGCCCGGCTTGACAAAGCCCTGGCTGGGATGATTTAGTTGGGGATTGGTCCTGCTTTGAGCAGGGGGTTGGACTAGATGACCTCCTGAGGTCCCTTCCAACCCTAATATTCTATGATTCTATGTTGCTCTCCTCTGGAGTCTCTCCAGTTTGTCCACCTCTTTCTTAAAATGTGGCACCCAGAAAAGGACAATATTCCAGCGGAGAGGCTTTACCACTTCTCAGTAGAGAAGGTCAATTACCTCCCATGTCTCATATATGAGACTCCTGTTAATACACCCCTGAATGATATTAGCCTTTATTTTGCAACTGTATCACATCGTTGACTCATATTCAATTTGCGATCCACTATCACCCATAGATCCTTTTCTGTACTACCACTGTCTAGCCAGTTATTTCCCATTTTGTAGTTTTGCATTTGATTTTTTCCTTTCTCCCGTTGCTCCCCAGGACCCAGGGGAAGTTCATCTAGAGCAGGGGTTCTCAACCTTTTTCTTTCCGAGGCCCCCTCATCATGGTGTACAAACTCCATGGCCCAACTGTGCCACAACTGTTTTTCTGCATATAAAAGGCAGGACCAGCATTAGGGGGTAGAAAGCAGGGCAATTGGCTGGGGCCCTATGCCACAGGAGGCCCTGTGAAGCTAAGTTGCTCAGACTTTGGCTTCAGCTGGGTGGTGGGGCCTGGAACCCCAGGCTTCAGTCCCATGTGTGGGGTTTCAGCTTTCTGCTTGGTGGACCCCTAAAACCTGCTTGTGGGCCCCAGACCCCTGGTTGAGAACCACTGACCCAGAGCTCAACAGGTATTTCTTAGGAAGGTGAAACAGGTAATCTTCTCCATGACTGGCCACTGCAGAGCAGGTTGGTGATCCATGGCCCTGCCTTCTCCTTGACCCTCCCTAAACCTTTTGAGGTGACTTGTTCCTCATGGGGCATTAACAAGGAGCAGTCGCTTCATTCAGTAAGGTGCAGGGTCTGCATTTGTTGTTCATCCCTGTCATAAATATAAAGGGAAGGGTAAACCCCTTTGAAATCCCTCCTGGCCAGGGGAAAGCTCCTCTCACCTGTAAAGGGTTAAGAAGCTAAAGGTAACCTCGCTGGCACCTGACCAAAATGACCAATGAGGAGACAAGATACTTTCAAAAGCTGGGAGGAGGGAGAGGAACAAAGAGTCTGTGTCTGTCTGTAGTCGTCTTGGCCAGGGACAGAACAGGAATGGAGGCTTAGAACTTTTAGTAAGTAATCTAGCTGGGTATGTGTTAGATTATGATTTCTTTAAATGGCTGAGAAAAGAATTGTGCTGAATAGAATAACTATTTCTGTCTGTATATCTTTTTTGTAACTTAAGGTTTTGCCTAGAGGGGTTCTCTATGTTTTTGAATCTAATTACCCTGTAAGATATCTACCATCCTGATTTTACAGGGGGAATTTCTTTATTTCTGTTTACTTCTATTTTTTATTAAAAGTCTTCTTGTAAAAAACTGAATGCTTTTTCATTGTTCTCAGATCCAAGGGTTTGGGTCTGTGGTCACCTATGCAAATTGGTGAGGCTTTTTATCCAACATTTCCCAGGAGAGGGGGGGTGCAAGTGTTGGGAGGATTGTTCATTGTTCTTAAGATCCAAGGGTCTGGGTCTGTAGTCACCTAGGCAAATTGGTGAGGCTTTTTACCAAACCTTGTCCAGGAAGTGGGGTGCAAGGTTTTGGGAAGTATTTTGGGGGGAAGGACGCGTCCAAACAGCTCTTCCCCAGTAACCAGTATTAGTTTGGTGGTGGTAGCGGCCATTCCAAGGATAACGGGTGTAATATTTTGTACCTTGGGGAAGTTTTGACCTAAGCTGGTAAAGATAAGCTTAGGAGGTTTTTCATGCAGGTCCCCACATCTGTACCCTAGAGTTCAGAGTGGGGGAGGAACCTTGACAATCCCCATGCAGGGGGCAAAAGAGGGGAGAAGGACCCACAGTCTACTGGCCAAAAACCTAGTTAAGATTTCATCTTTGACACCAAGTAATATAAAACCAGCTTGTTTTATTATTAAAATAAATAATAAGCTCACCTCTAAATCAGTCTTCCTTTAATTACGTGCAATAGTAGCAATATTTAAAAGATATTTGAGGATTTGGGGTGTGCTCATAATTGCAACATCACCCACAGGATTCATAGATGGTAAGTGCAAAATTTTCATTTGAAGTTGATACCTTCATGCATGAGCATTTGCAAAACAGGTTCTTACATGAGCAAATAGGTAGTTATGTTTGCAATTGCCTGTTTTTTCCATATCCAAATGAAGGCTGTACATGTAAAATGGGAGTGCACAAAAATTTTGTTGGTACCATTTGGGCACCACATTTTGAAATCTTTATCCTGAAAGTCCAATGACTGCCACATGAGGTGAAACTATTACCTAAATATAGAATGATGAAAACATTCCATTTTAGTAGTACATGAAAGGTCCACAAACCAGAAAAAACACACCTCTCCCTATTCCAGGAGTGAGCATGATCTACAAGAAAGTAGAAATGAGTCCATCAAGTATGGTGGTCAAAGAACAGGTCAAGGACTATTTAGAAAAGCTGGACATACACAAGTCCATGGGTCTGGATGTAATGCATCCGAGGGTGCTCAGAGAGTTGGCTGATGTGATCACAGAGCCATTGGCCATTATATTTGAAAATTCATGGTGATCTGGGGAGGTCCCAGATGATTGGAAAAAGGCAAATGTAGTGTCCATCTTTTAAAAAGGGAAGAAGGAGAATCCAGGGAACTACAGACCAGTCAGCCTCCTCTCAGTCCCTGGAAAAAATCATGGAGCAGGTCCTCAAGGAATCCATTTTGAGGCACTTGGAGGAGAGAAAGGTTATCAGGAACAGTCAACATGGATTCACCAAGGGCAAGTCATGCTGACCAACTTGATTGCCTTCTACAATGAGATAACTGGCTCTGTGGATATGGGGAAAGCAGTGGACATGATATACCTTGACTTTAGCAAAGCTTTTTATACAATCTCCCAAGGTATTCTTGCCTGCAAATTTAAAAAGTATGGATTGGATGAATGGACTATAAGGTGGATAGAAAGCTGGCCAGATCATCGAGCTCAACGGGTAGTGATCAATGGATCGATGTCTAGTTGGCAGCGGGTATCAAGCAGAGTACCCCAGGGGTCGGTCCTGGGGACGGTTCTGTTCAACATCTTCATTAATGATCTGGATGATGGGATGGATTGCACCCTCAGCAAGTTCGCAGATGACACTAGCTGCGCGGAGAGGTAGATATGCTGGAGGGTAGGGTTAGGGTCCAGAGTGATCTAGACAAATTGGAGGATTGAGCCAAAATAAATCTGATGAGGTTCAACAAGGACAAGTGCAGAGTCCTGCACTTAGGATGGAAGAATCCCATGCACTGCTACAGGCTGGTGACTGACTGACTAAGTGGCAGTTCTTCAGGAAAGGACCTAGAGATTACAGTGGATGAGAAGCTGGATATGAGTCAACAGTGTGCCCTTGTTGCCAAGAAGGCTAACGGCATATTGGGCTGCATTAGTAGGAGCATTGCCAGCAGATTGAGGGAAGTGATTATTCCCCTCTGTTCGGCACTGGTGAGGTCACATCTGGAGTATTGCATCCAGTTTTGGTCCCCCCACTACAGAAAGGATGTGGACAAATTGGAGAGAGTCCAGTGGAGGGCAACAAAAATGATTAGCGGGCTGGGGCACATGACTTACAAGAGGAGGCTGAAGGAACTGGGGTTATTTAGTCTGCAGAAGAGAAGAGTAAGGGGGGATTTAACAGCAGCCTTCAACTACCTGAAGGGGGGTTCCAAAGAGGATGGAGCTAGGCTATTCTCAGTGGTGGCAGATGACAGAACAAGAAGCAATGGTCTCAAGTTGCAGTCTGGGAGGTCTAGATTGGATATTAGGAAAAACAATTTCACTAGGAGGGAGGTGAAGCACTGGAATGGGTTACCTAGGGAGGTGGTGGAATCTTCATCCTTAGAGGTTTTTAAGGCCTGGCTTGACAAAATCCTGGCAGGGATGATTTAGTTGGGGTTGGTCCTGCTTTGAGCAGAGGGTTGGACTAGATGACCTCCTGAGAACTCTTCCAACCCTAATCTTCTATGATTCTATTGTTCAATGACACAAGCAGGACATTGTTCTTCATCCAGATATATGGGGAAAATAAGACTAAAGAAAGGAAAGCTCAGCAAATACCAGTGTAGCCTTTTCCCTTAGGATCTGGTAACCATAAGGCAAAAAAGGACAATAGAGCAGTTACTTTGTATGCCTTTTGGCTCTGGAGCTATCTGTTGGCTGACAGTATAGACCAGAAAAGGGGGTCTGCGGTCTGTTTTGGACTGAAAAAGCTGAGGTACTGATGTTTTTCATAGGTCATTTCCTCCTTGTCCAGTTACAGTCCCACAGAGTCAGTAGTGTCCCATCTACTAGTATTTGTTCTGCAGCACTAATTGCCCTCCACCAACAGGCTGCTAGACATTGTGATTATAAATGACAGTGGCTGTAATAATGATGTGGAACAATTTAACTCCTATATCAAAAGAGGTAAGTACACACTGCTCTTCTCCTACTGTACTGCACAGTTACGTAGTAAAATTAACATTTGGGTTAAATAAGTTCCTCTGGCATATTGGTTGCCTCATAAAAAGCTTATGACTAATCATATGGCCACTAAATATATCTTGCTGCATGACCATATTGGTTCTGAAAGGCTTTTTATATTTGATGGAGATGTGGTCACCGGGAAAGGAGCCTCAGTGTCACCAGAAGGAATGAGAAAGTCCACTTCTCTTAGCACTACTCTGCCCAGCGTGGGCTACAGTTATAAAACGGCCTTCTTGTGGAAGGATTAATTTACCATTTCCTACTCTCTCTCTGTGTAGAGGTGACTGTTAGCCAAACCTCTGAACCCCTTGAGGTTTACCCATCACAAATAAACATCCAGTCTTGGGAACAGCATAGCATTTACTTTCTTATTACATGTAGCATACATTCCCAGGGACGTCAGTAGCCATACTCTATTACAACAACTATACTTATTATTATTTATTATTATTATCACACACAACAGTTTTATATGAAGGGATGAATTGTGCCATCTATCTATCTTAGGTACTTCTATGGTCCCATTAACAAAATACCTGAGCCCCCTCACTATCTTTAATATATTCACCCTCATAGTACCCCTGTGAGGTAGGGAACTGCTGTTATCCCCTTTGTACAGATGGGGAACTGAGGCAGAGAGAGACTGGCCTACCCAAGGTCACACAGGAAGTTGATAGTGAAGCAAGGAATTGAACCCAAGTCTCCCCAGTACCAGGATAGATCACCAACCATTGGACCTTCCTTCCTCTCAGCACTTATATAGGTGGAGAGTGTTCAGTGAATCGCCCCACCTCCGCGGGACCCACAAAAGGGCCTGGGGTAATTGGAAAACCTGCTCTTGGGGTAGCGCATGGCCCATTCCTTTGGTGCATTGCTGGAGTGGTGTGGAGACGGCACGACTGTGTGGCAGCTGGCACAGATTAAAGGACGGCGAGGCCTCCTGTTAGGCTGCACGGGAAGAATTGTGCCTCCTTGGGGTGCAGTCCCTCCCCACATTCCCCATGAGTCAGTGTGCCCCATCTCACTCCTTGCTCAGACCAGTAGCTAAATGCCATAATTTGATCCCAGACCTGTAAATATAATTAAAGCAGCATGGCCTAACTCACATTGCTTATGATCCTTTTGTGACAGAAAATACTTGAATATCTTAGAACCCCTTCTCCCCCCCCCCATTTCCCCCCCTCAAAAAAACAAACAAACAGATTAACTTCTCTTGATGATTATCTGTAAATTGTGACTATTATTAGAATGGGATGAATCTCTCAAGGGTTGGAAGTTGCCAGATCTCCTCCAGTCAGAACTGAATGTGGATTCCAGACCTCCTGTATTGAATGCCTGTGTATGAATGTGCATGTCTTGATATTTTTAATCAGGGAAAAAGATGTAATAAAAAACTTTTTGAGGAGAATGTCAGTCACTATACATTGCAATGAAATGTTTCCTCTTAAGATTAAAATGCCTTGTGAGACTCCTCTGCATGAGCAGTAGCTGATACCCTAAGCTATCCTAAGAAGGATAGGTTAGAGCTTGGCTTATCCAACCTTAGAGCCTGATCCTTCAGTGCTTAAGAAGGCAAAATTCCCCCTGAAGTCAATGACGTTTGGGCCCTTGATGAGAATTGCCTCACTAATTCTCCCTGCACAGCACTGACTGTGTAATTCTACTGTGATAAAATGATACATAAGGGTCTCTTAATAAAACTCTTAATATGCTTTGACCACCTTTAGCATGTTAGATCCGTAATGGCCTCAGAAACCCTCACGTTGTGCTTTGTTCAACAGCGTATTAAGGTCAGAGCTAATTCTTCCTCAGTGCTGCCTGCTGTATTCCACTCATGTACTTCTTGCCAACATGTATTCAACCTGTGTTTCACTTCTGCCACTCTTGGCCATGTGTTCCTCTTACTATGGAGAGTCAGGGTCTCCATGTGCTTCCCTGCTCTTCTTTCTCTTTCTTTTCATTCCTGTGTGACTGCAGAGCAAACAAAAACGTACCACCTTTATTTGATAAGCAAGATGAAGGAATAATAGAAACATCGCAGTTACCATGAGTTCAAGAGGAGAGGAGTACATACTGCAAGCTACCACCCACTTAATTTGGATCCCTAAGTTTTAATCTAAATAATCATCATCACAACATTGCACTACATAGCAACTTTCCCTGAAATATTTCTAAAGAATTTACAGACGTTAGTCAACTAAACCTCGCAATAACTCTCTGTTATGGTGAAGTATTACCATCCACATCTGACAGCGGGGTAAAACGAGACAGAGATGGTGGCCTGATTTGTTCCAGAAGCACTGCCCTGTGCCCCTGAAGGAGGACCATGAACGGATCTATCTGGCATCAGGGGGAAGAACTAAGGACCCGGGAGCTCTGCCCAAGTTCCACCCAAGCACGAGGCTGCAAAAGATGGGGGAGAAAGGGTGTCAGTGCTCCTCCCCCTGCCAGTCATGAAACTGCAAGTCCAACGAAACCCTCCTAGCCCCTGAATAAGTGGAGGTTAGAGAGAGGGGTACTGCATTTTGAATGGTGGATGTGGGGCCTGGGCTAGAGAAAGAGGGGTGCTTTGAGAAAATTAGGATATTCACCTTAGGTTTCTACAGTGATGATACTGGAAAACATGCCAATTTTACCTCATTTAAATATCTACAGTTTGCTCACTAGCTTCACTATTCCCTTGGATACCTTGTATTTTCTGTAGGAAGTAGCTTGAATGCTCTAAATACTGAGATTAGCTAACTGCAAATCTCATTTAGCTATCGCAAGCAATTGGTAAATTTGAATACCCAATCTGTAAATGGGTCTTCTGTGCATGTGTCTTGAAGACATATTGCACCTGACAATTTCTTGAGATGGGTTTTCTTGTTTTGCAGAATAAGGCAAGGCATTAACTTGCCTCTGTGGAACCATAAATCCACACCTTATATAGTTCAAAAAGAAACAAAGCTGTATTTACAAAGAGCAATGTTTTCAAAAGAAGCATGATCTCCCTTTTTCACGAAACACAAAAAATGTACTTAGAGCTGCAAATAGTGAGACTGGCACCCAAAATTTAGTTCTAGGATGCAAAAACGTGGGCAGACGTTTTGTGAGTACAGACTGCATCCCCAATTAGAGATAATGGGTTTCAGTTCAGATTAATTTTTTACCTCCTATTGTTACTCGCACAATCCCACCCACCACCCTAACCCCTATTCCTCCACCTTCCATGTATGTGCATAGGTATCTTTCAGCTAGCTGAAGTGCAGGGGGAACTGGCATAGGGGAAGGTCCACAGAAGTGGACACGTACGTGTAAATGCAAAAATCCAAACGAAATTTCCCTTCTTTTCTATGGTGCAAAATATTGCCCAGTTGAAGCTAATGGGAAACAATTAGGCTAACTCATTTTAGATACCAAGTGGCCAATGTCTCCAGGCACCTAAATATAAGTGGTTAGCAGTGTTTATCATGGTTGGTATCCAGCTCCAAGTCCTTGTAGTCTGGACATGTTTTTTGCAATATTAATTGAGTTACCCCAAAAAGAAGGACAATAACACAAGTGGGAACCAAATTATTTATGCACTATGTCCAAAACCCAGACCACCAAGGCCTGAGGTATATACCTACTCTGGTGTGAGGGAGCTAGACAGTGAGCTGCCTCCAGGGTTATAGAGTGCCTGCAGAACAGCTCTGTGGAAGTTACTTCAGCTTAACTATGCACCTTATGTGCTTCTCACAGAGGGGTGCCAGGATAATCCAGTCTATGGTGGTTCCCCACCTTATCCCCTTCTGCTCTGCTTCAGAGGGCACCCAGGCAGAGCAGTGCCTTCTTTGCTGGCCCCTATTATCCATCCCCCAATGTTTAATAGAACTGCACTAATTCTGCTCTGGATTCTTTGTATCCATAAAAGAGTGGTCTGAGTTTGCTCCCAAGGGTCACACCCAGAAGTCTTTACGTAGTCTTTACTCAGGCAAAATCCCATTTGAATCAATGGGAATTTGCATAAGAAAGGACTAACTTAAAATTATACCTTGTCAAATAAAGGGGAAAAAAGATGAATGAACACTTTTACAAATTAAAGTGCAAATTGTGGTTTGGTCTGCTATGATTCATGGGGTCATATTGCTCATTATTTCAGAATTTTCAGAATCATAGAAAATCAGGGCTGGAAGGGACCTCAGGAGGTCATCTAGTCCAACCCCCTGCTCAAAGCAGGACTATTCCCCAACTAAATTTATGATTCTCTGATTGTCTGCCAAATCGGAAGGTTTCATCAAAATTACCATACATGTTTATGCACCTCAAAATTCATATTGGAAATTCATGATCTGTTTTTAATTAATTTTCTTTTTTCAAAAAGTTTCCGTCATCCAATCAGGAAACAGAAAGAAAACCAAGTGTCTACAGCCACCTATCACACAACACAGATAACTACCAAATAGTCAAGGCCAACAATTCACAGACAGTCCATAGAATGAAAATTATTCACTGAGGCCAAGATTCTCAAAAATCAAAACCTAACATAGGGCTCATAAAGCCATTGCCCTATTTTCAAAAGTGCTGTGCATCTAGCAGCTCCCACTGGCCTTTAAGAGAGTCCAGTTACCCTCCCACACAATACTAGTAACAGATAGGAAGCAGTGACGGTGGTGACATGTGGGAGCGGAGGGTGGGGGCTGCAGCCCAAGTCTTGGGTTTGGCAGGGATGGCTTATATACTTCACACTCATAAAGCTCTGCTGCTCATGCTTTGTGCTGATTAAGTGAATTTCACACTACAGAATCTAGTCTACCCCAGGTCAAATCACTCAGGAAGCCTCTCTGTAAAATTTTAGACTTAGGTAACATAACCCCATCAGATTCAGTATTTTCCAAGTTGTGCGTTTGTACAAACTGATATCTTAAGAGATCACAAGGCATGAGTATTGTTTTCTGGGGAGAGGGGAAGCAAAATGTGTACAGCAATAAAGGAAAGAAAAACTGGGATTAAGAAGATGGGATTTAATAGGTTAAGAAGTCACAGAACTTTGACAAAGCATAACTTTACTAATACAAATAAGAACTCTGAGCTACATTTGAATTCACATCACACCACACCTGGTAAGAATTAGTCTAGCACACCATCATCAATCATAGTGTGGCTGTCAGTTTTGACGTCCTTTAAGTCTACGTCGTGTGCTTAATGACTACATTACAGAAAATGTAAACAGACACCAAACATACAGGTATGCCCTATATTTTTTTTCCCTAGCTGGAAATTTGTTTTAAAAAAATTGACCAAACAATGTTTCCTAACATCTAAAAAGAACAATTTATAACAAATATTTTGAAATAACCAGAGAAAAGTTTCTAAAGAAAAGGAATAAAGGAATAAAAATGCAAAATTTGGGACCTTTAGATGCAAACTGGAAACTCTCTTTCTATAGAGAGAGAATGAATGCAGAATACCAAATTCTCTGGAATTGTGTGTGTGTGTGTGTATGCATATACATACACATATATACAGCAGAATATATAAACATAATGTAGAAATATAGGTATTATTCTTGATAAACATCTCTTGAATTCTTCAGTATAGTATTATGATAAAATGATCATGTTTTACTACTAAGGATTCAGGAGTCACTGGTGAGCCCATTACAAGCCCCATATTAATAATTCATAAGGGGAAAATGCTGAAGAAGTGCTTGAGTTCAAGACCTAATTGAAATGCTCCAAGTTCAAACCAAAATCTTCCAAATTACATTTTTATTATTAGCAGATTTCTAGAATTGCACCACTTCCAAGAAGGCTTTCAGCTCTGCTTATTCACATCTATAACTAGTACACAAGTATTACAAATGTAGGGCCCTGTCATGTTTCTCTTGAAATCAAAGAGAGCTAAAACTCCCACTGACTTCTGGGACAGCAGGATCAGACCCATCAGAAAGTCATTCAGGGATCTGCTTAATCTGAAATTTTAGCAAGTACATACTTTCAATAGAAGTTTATTTGGAAGAAAAAAATGCATGCAAAAGAGTGGGTCAAAATCCAGATGTAAGAATGAATAGCAAGGATAGATTGAGATAGGACAGGAATTTTAAAAAAAATGAAAAGAAATGTCTCTCTTTGGTTTTGAAAAGTAATGCCACTTCCCTACTGAGATTGAATCATGTTTTTCCTCCTGTGTGTCGGTAATGTTTGAACAATTTTTAAAAGTATAAACCCCTATTTTTATTTTGAAAATTAGTTTGGCTAAGTTTCCAAAGTAAAAGAAACAGCAACATGACAACATTTCCTTTGGGCTTATTTATTTATTCATTTCCCTCAACTCCATGACCCTAATGCACTCATAAATAGAAATCACCTTGCAAAATTAATATATTGCTTTATTCTTTCCATCTAACACACACTATTATTCAATTATCCTAGGTGAAATTAAAAGGTCAACACAACAGTTGAATGTGTTTTAAAAACAGAAATTTATTTAAATTAAAAAAAAGTTGATGGAAATGTATACTCTTGAAACCATTACCATATTTTGGAAAACCATCATGCATAAGAAAACATTTTCAAACTTGCTGTTAATAGGCACAGAATGCCCAAACCTGCTCCACTGAAGTCAAGAGGACCAGAATTAGATCCAGGAACATCTTCAAATATTTCACTTTTCAGTTCCGATATTTGACTTTAGAAGCAACAAGGGTTCAGAGCGTTTTAGTGAGGAGCAGTTCTTTTGGGAATTCTGATTTCTTCCCTGCAGAACAAAGCAATCGCAGACACACACACACACACATCCCCTAAACATCCCTTACTGGGGAAGAGAGTTTTAATTACCAAAATATTTCTGAAAAAAGAAATAGAAGCAAAGGAGCTCGAAACTTCTGTTATCACAAGCTAGAGTACCCTTTATATTTACGATATTTTCACAAACGTGTGTGTGTGTGAGTATGTGAGTCTTGGATAAAATATTTTAATGTGAACTGGACTTTCTATACAAAGCTGCTTTCATAAACCTTCGGCCAGCCTGTACAGACCTTGCTCAGGCAAACTTCAACTCCGAATGGGTGAGAACTGGTTTTGGCTCTGTGCTGCAATACTATAGCTTTAGAGAGTGACACAACATTAAGGAATCTTCAAAAATGTAATCAGCTGTGTTTGAAAACGGGCTTGTTTTGAATGACTCCCTTCTTTTCAGTGCTGAGGGTACAGCACAGCGTTTTTCCCATTTGTCTGCACCCTCGCAAAAAAATCTCGGCAGGAAACATCCAGACAGTCTGAATGGTTACGTCGCGCTAACAGCGTGGTTCTAGAAGAGTTCCATTTTTGGACTGCTTTACCTTTAACAACCTGATTACATTGTCAGATGTACTTCCGGAGTTCCATTGCTTCTGATTTCTAATGCCAATAGCAAAGACTTGCCAGAACCCCTGAGAAGCAACCCTTCACATTTTGATATAAATAACAGAATATATTATGTATTGGACATTGCAGGGAAACTTGACTTGCGGGGGAAAAAAAATACGAACACTTTGTTCTGTGATCGGTAAGTAAACTACTTTAACCACTGCACTGCTCTTTGAAAGGCTGCTGACAATTACTTCTTTTCAAACCATAGTTTTAACCATGTTTTCTGAAACCAGACTATACTTCTTACACTGAACGTAATAAAAAGAACAGGCGGACTTGTGGCACCTTAGAGACTAACCAATTTATCTGAGCATGAGCTTTCGTGAGCTACAGCTCACTTCATCGGATGCATGAAAATGTACCATGTTCGCATGTAATAAATAAGTATCTAATTAAAAGCACAGCTAAGCCAGAAGCACAGATATTGTTTTTATATTAATATCTATTGTGTTACTCTAGCATTTAATGTGAGTCTCTTCAGCTGACTGATGCCCAAAGGGGGAACTAACAAATCGCTCAGCTGGTGGCTGACACCGGTCCTGAAGAAAGCTAGTAAGGAACACTTTGCAGTCTTTCAGAGTCTCTGCACCAGCTGTCACCCAGCTATGGGTGCTGAAAAGCTCCTGTCACTTCATCCAAAGGGATTTACTTGGTCAGAAGGAAAATTTAAATACAAAGCATGCAGCTAAGAAGCTAGTGAAAAGGATTATGAGTGCACAAGAGCACATGTGTATAAGACACTAATACATCTTTAGGAAATTTCAGATCCCCAAAGCCAGGATTACTGCCAGAGGCAGGGTGGTATATGTATGCAGGGACCTTTACCATTAGAGTTATTATCTCCCAACTATTCAACTTTATAGGTCTTTCATGGTGCCATTTTTTAAAACACTCCTCTCATCCTCAATAGAGAACTAAGAAAAAGACATTCTTGTTCTATTATTCCTAAGAATCACCTGCATGCAAAATACTCTGTTGCTTTTTGTTACCCTCAGAGGTATAATTTTTCTTACCATTATGCCAATGTACGAGTAATGTCCTACCTAATTGTTTAATGATGATTAAGGCAAATGAAAGCACAGAGAGTTTCATGTTTACAAACCAAACTGCTGTATACATGATATGAACAAACAGGAGAGGCTCATGACTGGAGCTTTCACCTGATAAGTAGAAGGATCCTGGCTCTGACCTAGCCACTTTTACAAGTTGGCGCTCAATAAAAATGGTGTACCATACCTGCCAGCTGAGCAAAGGGCAATGATATGAGGGGGAAAGTGCTGTACTGCATAGAGCCGATGGAGGGTGGGGGAATCCAAACTTTTGGAATCCAAACTTTTGGTCGATGTTGTTTAAAACAAACAAACAAACAAACAAAAATACTGAAACAGAAAAGCAATGTCTTTAAAAACTTACTTTTTAGCCAGCGTGGCAGTGGAGTCAAATTCAGCTCGAAGCAGCACCTGTGGCAAGGCACTGTGTGAATAAAGCCTCTGATCTGGCCTGCTGGAGGCAGGGGAATTGATGATAATGCCAAGTTGTTTAGAGGAGGAATGGAGAGAGACCACAGCACAGGCTACCACTGCTGGGCCCCAGGGGAGGGTCATGCAAGTTGGGATTGCTGTTGGCTTGGGCGTTTAGCCTTGACTTGGCCTCCAGCACAGTCAGCCAGTGTGACCAATCCATATGAGAAGGGGAGTCTAGTGGGAGCAGGAGCAGGGGGTTTACCTGGAATCAGAAGAGAGAAGGAAAGGGGTGAGAATACAAAAATGAAACAGGAAAGGTTTAACGTAACGTGATTAATCATACACTTTGGAAAAAATTCCCCATGAAGAGGCTTAAAGAACATCGACATTATGTGTAGTTCAAAGCATGAGATTTAACAAAATAACAGCTCAAACCAGCTGCCTTTAGAGGTCACTAGAACATCACCGCAGTATTTACACATTTTCCATGAAGGATTAGAAGTTAAACTAAAGCCCCATATACACTATATACAGTTCTAGTGGATGCTGTAGACTATTATCTAAATTTCTTCACATAGACTATCGTGTATCTGCCCCAGCAAAGCTGATTAGTGAAGCAGCTTGATTCTGACATATCCTTTATGCCAGCCACAAGCTGCCTTGCACAGCCACCTTATTCACTGCGGAGACAGGCCTGAAGCAAGATTGTAACACAACAAATGCAAATGAGATGAGCCTTACACCACTTAAACTGAGATGGCTATAATATGTAACAGCTTAATGTGCCCAGAGAAGTGATTGATGCCCTTTCCATATCTCTAAAGAGCTTCAGTTTTGATGCATTCGTTTTAACTAATATTTCTTTTTACTCGTCTTTCTGACAATACTTTTTTTATTCTTCTTTCCTTATATCCTAGACTTGGGAGAAGAAGGAAGAAAAAAAAATACTAACCCCTGCCCCATATAACTGCTCCTAATTGGTTTTCCTTTCAAGAACCCGAATTGATGCAAATTAAAATTTGGAAGGATTCTAAATCAGTTCAGACTAGCATTTTTCAAATATTCCCTATAGAAGTTTGACCCACCCGAAAGCAGTAATTATTAATACTAAATGGAATTGCCTCCTAAAGAAAATGTACTAGCTAAGATCTGCCAAATTATTTGCCAGAGTGTGACACCACAGTGCAGTTCAACAGCAATGTTTTCAAGGACTTTGTAATGCTGTCACACCACATTCCCGTTATCAATTTGGATAACTAGCACTTAGTCCAAAAATTTGGGGAAAATTTGAGACAAATGGAGTATTCTGCAAAAACATAACCAAATGCTGCACAAGCCCGACTGCCTATACATTTCCAATCAGTATTCATTTCCTCTCCTTAAAACAAACGGAAAACAGATTTATCTTTTTCCGCTAAAATCAGTCTTTCCACTAAAATCTGTCGGTTGCCTTTTCCCAAAGTAGTATTCTAAATTGATTTATTTGTGTAACAAATTATTATTTTTTATATATATTTACATGCCTTGCCATGGGCTTCTCACTCAATACTTGAGAGCGATGCCACAAACTTAACATTGTGTTGCTTAGCAGTCATAATTTTTAAAACTTTGTTAATGAATTGAGATGAATCAAAAATGCCGTATTAATTATTGCTTGCCTAGTAGGTTAAGCTTTGGCTCTTCACCTCACTGGCCCAGAGAACATTTCTTGCCTTTGGCCATGTCGGAGGGGCTCATTAAAACATCTCTTGGGAGCAGACAGAAATTGTTAGTGAAAAGCAATGGTCAGTGCTTCAGCTAGAAACCAACAGGGAAAGGAATCCCTCATCACTGAGAACTAACAAGGCTGTATGTGTTACACCTGTAACCAAACTGCTCTGAAAATGCCAGGAGACCACTGGGCTGTCTTTGTGATTGGTGAAGTTATCTGAAAATGCTGAATCCAATCCATAATTGATGTGCACATACAATTACAAGCCTCCAGATATCACTTAAAATGTTGCAGTTGCAAGCCTTAAGGAGTGGCAAAACTTAACATGCATGGCATAATATAAGGTGTTTGACATAAAAAGAGAGAACCTGCTTTGCTCTCATGCACTGTCAGTTAAATTTTAATTGAATTTATTGCTTTTGTTAACAGATGTAATTATAGAAAACTCATTGAAAAACAATGATATATGGATGGGCTTGGGTATTTTTTTTAGACATTTTGTGAATTAATGTGTATGATTAAATAAAGAAGATATCTATGCCATTGCTTTGCCCAAGATGAGTAAAATTTAGCATTACATATGATATGACCCGGGATATTTAACCACATGTGTCCTAGGCTTTCAATCAGTGCAAGGTGGGGAATTTGTGTCTCTCTAAGCTTGCTATTGTATTAAATTGCTTATAACAAACATCTGTGTAACATTTGCAGCGATTGGCCACAAATCTTTACTCAAACACAGGCAGAAATATGGGCCAAATGAGATGAACAGTTAAACTGTCTATCTATCTATCTATCTATAAAGTAAATTTTATCAGAACAATAGGTGTTCTAAACTAAACTTATTTTTCCTCAACTCCAAAATTTTCTTGTAGTTTTTATATTTGTCTCCTTCTTGCTTAGTATATACATATGAAAATAATTTGACATGCTGCAATATATGCTTCCATAGAGGCAGAATACATACATGACAAGAATCAAAAACTTCTGCCAAAGACAGCTCAGAATGGGTTTCAGAAAGGTACATTTCTTGTTTTGAACAGGAGGCATTCAGACATTGGATCAAAACTGGATCTCCCTGCATGAGCAGACCCCCTGAAGTCAGGATTTGGTTCTTCAATGGAACATGCTTGGTGTCTATGAGGGCAGGAGTGAGCTCCATGGTATGGGTGAAAATATTCCTGAAAATACCACATAAGCAATCTGTTCTGCAGTACTTTATATGGCTATATTGGTCATGCTGCACCCCAAATAGTTCATTAAAACAATGAAAAGAACAGGCTAGAACTACAGAAGATCCTGTGGTGTTAGCTGTGAACATTTAGAGTGACCATTAGGGGTATAGATCAAGAAGGTAAGAGTCTATGTGTAAATAGGAAAGAAAGTCAGTCGTGCATTCACCCCAGCCATGGTGGGCTGGGTATCTCTGATCTCTAAAGATACGAATGGAAAAGACCAGCTAGAGCATCTTGTCCATCTTCTGAAAACCCAGCACAACATGTCTCTCTCCAGTGTTTGGTCTAGCCTTGTTTTAAACTAATTAGGTTTCTAGCTGACTTGCCCTTTTTAACCTTTTTACCATCCCCCCAAAAGTCTCACAGCTAAAATGTCATTTTACTCTTGCTATTTCAATAAGGCTTCATTTAGCAGCTTCTTTTAATAGTGCCTGGTTAAGCTATAAAATGAACAGGTGGAAAAAAGTATGAATCAAATGAAATCTTGAGGAGTCATGGCAAAAAGCTGTAAGAGCGTTAACTTGCCCATTGATATTAATTTGAATAAATACTTTGTTTTTTAAATTTATTTATGCAGTGCTGAGATTTGTTTTTGTTTTTTTTTTAAAAAGGCAGTTTCCAGCAGTAGAAAAAAAATCTTGTGTGTGGTATTTAAGCAGGTAGTTGATAGTAATGTCATGTTTCTAATCATTGTCACCCTGGAATTTCATCCTATTATTCTCCTCAGTTAGTAGGCAAAATGAAGAAATGGTAATGTATCATCATGTTTGTGGCTAGGTATCTGTGTTTTAAATTAGAATGCTCCTAGGTTCTAAGCATATGGACATGGCCCATGTCATTTCTGCTAGCAATTTGAGATCATCATCTACATCACTGGAGTTACATTAGTCATGAATTTGGCCCACTGATTTCAGTGCTTGCTCTGGTGTAAATGATAGGTGGACAAAAGTGGCTTTCACCCACCTTTGTAGTCTTGATTTCCATGGGCTGGTTTGTCCCTCAGCATAATTTAGACTTTTTAGAGCACTTCACGGCTGCTCTAAGTTCCACTGCCTTACAGTAGTCTTATGCATTTTTACAGTGGCTAGGGATTGCCAAATCCCTATGATGGTCAGGTACAGATGGAGTAGAACGGGCTATGCTAGCTCTGAGCCACTTGAAGATTCCCCCACTCCAGGGTAATTGTCAGATATCCCATTAGGACAGTTTTCTAGCCCCTTTGTGCTGTTGGAGCAAGATCTGCTTGTAAGTTACATCAATTCTGCACACTCACTAAATGCTAAAATGGTACAAATGATATTAATTTGTCACGTACACTTTTACTCACGTTATGGCCAGCTTAAATAAGGGTTTACATCACTGCTGACTTTGGCCAAAATACTTCCATTTTTCACTTTCTGCGAGTTGTATTTTGCCTGCATTTGACCCTTTTACCTTTTATTTATTCCCAGAAGGTGTATAATGCTTGGAACGATTTAGCAATGCCTGTATACAATAAGCCTGTTCTTTAACCAAAAATGAGACTAGCCATATGAGTGATCAGTGACTTTAAGCACAAATATCAATAATTAACGAAGTAGCAATAAACAAACTTCTGTGGCTAGGTCTGGTGACAAATGACAGATGTGAATATATATTTCATTGTATGTGTATGTATATAATATACATATGTATTCCCATACCTGTGTATGTACAGGTGTATATTCCGCATGTATCTATGCACATTCACACTGCAGTTTAAGATCAAAACAAAACCCCAAACTGATAATTTAAACTGATAGCAAATGATCCTTACAGTCTGTGGTCCCGGTTCTGAATACAAGCAGGTGAGGAGTGGTACTAAGTGCTTTTGATGTTGCCAGCTCCCATTTGCCACCCAACTTTTTTCTCCTCCAAAACCTCTTAACAAACTTCAAAGGCCTTCTTGCTTCTTGCCTTAATCCAGTACACTGAGACCTCTAGTTCAAAGAACTTTCCTTAAACCCTCTTCTTAAACTGCAACCAAAACTTTTTCTTTCCTTTCCACAAAGTAGCAATTACAGCTCTGTTGCGTGGTGATTGGGCTTGGGCCGATCAGCTCCTGCTATTAATTAATCTCACAAAGGGGGCTCATTTCCTGGCATTCAAATTGACAAGAGACTGGAGAACAGAAAGCCCTTTCAAAGCAATCCCAGTTAACTAAGGGAAGAGGTATCAGAAGAAAGAGCCCCACAGTATTTGAAGTAGAGGGCACATTTGATACTGCCTATACTTGCTGCTGATTGAATGATTTTGTTAAGGAGAGCTCTTTACTAATCTTTTACCTGCAAAAGTTTAACCAAAAGTAAATGCAGCACAAATGTTGCTAAATTGTGATAGAGAAGCTTCACAGGCCAGCCTTTCGATTTCACTTTCCCAATGCATCTTATTGAGCATTATACTTACTTTAAACTGAAAGTGTTCACTTTACTTACACAGAAAAGCTCTTAGAAGAAGGGGAGATGAAGAGAGGCAAGAAAGAAGAATAGCAGACAAGAGATTAAAGCTTTTTATTCAGTATCTCTTTCGTATTCAAATTGTGCTAAGGGCTCTGTGAAAGTTAGAAGCAAGCTTGTTCAGGAGGGCTTCTAAAGTGTGTACATGGATTTCACGGGAATAGAAAAGAAGCCACGGACTGGGTAATGAAAGAAAGATAAGATGTCCTATATAAAACAACTCAAGAGTGGTTCAATTACTTCAGCAAACCATCAAGGCAAGCTTTGAAGATTTGAGAAAACACTGTTAAAATTTAACAAAAACCTCGTGTTGCAGGTTTTGTACCAATAAATGTTTGTATACTGTGTGAATTACTTAAGCTATATTCCCTGCATGAACATTGTTTGCGTCCTTGGTTTTTCTGGAAGAGAGACATTTGCTATGCCATACTGTTAAGAAAAATGAAGTATTCATGTTTGATCTCTTATTTTTCTGACAGGCAGTGATGCCATCCAAAAAAAAAAATGGCATCATTGTTTACAAAAATAAGGTTGGGAATTAGAGCTCCATGTATTCCTGACGGTTTCTTGCGTATTTCTGTTAGTCGTTAAAGTAGTCTTGACAAAGGCCTAAGTCATATAAGAAATAATTAACCAGATTCATCCAGTGAAAGATCTAAACTGGGGGATATGCCAGCTATAAAAATAAAATGCGGCTGTTTAGAAAATACCTATTTTTAATTGCAGCTATGTCTCCCTGCCAATTCTCTGTGCCGGAGACTTGACAAGTAACATCAAACATGGTCCAAGAACAAAGCCAGCCAACCATGGCCTGCAGCATCCTTCAACCAAAAGTCACCTTTACTCAGGCTTTGCCATCTAATTTGCTGTGTTTCTGTATGTGCTCTTCAAGCAGAAGTCCTACAACCCTCAATATAAAGCTTTCCAGTTTTCTGCTCTGAGAGATTACAGTGGCAATGCTAGAATGATTTAACAATTTGAAAATCATAAGCCACCCTGGAGTTGTGAGTTTTTGAGATGCAGCACCCTCGCCCTTCCCCCTTAGGTTTTTAAAATATATGTACATACTGACTGACAGTTCTGTAAGTCTCCCTAGTTTAAATGCAGTTACATCCATTTTTGTGCAAATGTCCGCAAACAATTAAGACAAAATTTACTTACAGGCTTTTTTTAATGGAAAGGTCAAATAGATGGCAAACTTAGATTCCAATTCAAGTGAAAGACAGAAATATCTTGTTCAATTCCCAGGACAATAAATAACTCTTAAGAAAAGCTTATAAAAGTGTGTCTTGAACAAAACTCATCTCATGATGTTAGTAAAAAGAAAGAAGCTAAACTTAATATGTAAAACAAAAAATAAACCCCTTCACTCCTGCCCCTAATCTCTAGGGAAGATTGATAAAGACTTTCAGAACAATGCTAATGTTCTAAGATGAGTAACCAAGATTTTCCGCAGGACTGTCTAAAATTTCATAGTCTCCTAAAATCTCAGCTCATCAACTTGAGATGTCAAAAGACCATTAAAAATCAGACTTCTAAGGTTTCTCATCTTCCTTACTACTGAGTAGTTCTATTGGCTTGACAGAGCTGCCTCATGTGAGAAAAGTAAACATGATTTACCCTCTAATGTTGACACCTGTTAACACCAGATGAACTGAACAGCTTTGACACTCAAACCCTCACTGGTTCATTCTTGAAAATACTTTGGCACAAAAGGACAAGAACAAATTGTAGAAAATAGATTTTCTATGCTTAAAAAGCTATATCCAAATCATATAAATGAAGGAAGAAAGATATCTAATTACGGGAATTGTCAAACTCAGCCTTCAGACCGGCCCAAATTCTATTTTTAATTATGATTCATGAGCCAATTTATGCACTTAGGACTAACACCCTTCTTAATAAAGAGGAACTCCCATTGAGGGCAATAAGAGGTTTGTACAGAAATCAGGTAGAATATGGCCTTTATGTAATAGTAATTAAACTTTCCATTATCATTATTCTGTGTTCAGTACCTTCTTGTCATATTCAGCACCATTCAGTGGGAAAATACACTCCCCAGTAGTACCATTGTTATTTCTGCTTTGTTACTATTCCTTCCCCATTCTCCTTTCTGTTTCTCTCCTTCTTTCTTGTTTGTGTCTTTCCATTTTTCCTCTGCATCTTCTCCAATTCTAATCCAAATGAATCAGTTCTTTTTCAGTAGTGGAAGTGTCTCTTTACTCCTCTGTGTGATGCTAAGCATCCTTGTATTCACACCCGACACACTATTGTAAACATATTTGTACAAAATATGCCTTGTAAGGTATCAGCTGAAAACTATTAACTCACTGAGTATTAATATTCTTGTGTGATGTACGTATGTATGTAATGGGTATTAAGAGTTATGGATATATTCTAGAATTATGACTAAAGATGTGTATAAACCAAGTATGCCAGGGGAGTTGGTAAACAGGTCTGCATAGAGAAAGGAATGTGTTTTCCCCACCTGGGAGTGACTTCCAAATTACTTTGCAGGAAAATGAAATTGTATTTGCATATTCCATAAATGGACCCATCAGGATAACAACAGGTGTAGACAAACCTCACGCTAACAAGAACACATGGCATCTACACCCAGAAGGAGAGGGAAGCATGGTCTGGGTTTTACTTTTCAAAGAATACGTTGCAAAGGTTTACTGATCGATAAAGACAGGGGAGCTGTCAAGTGATCAGCAATTGAATGAACTGATTGTATACAATATTACTGTTTTACAGAGTGAGGTCTTTGCTGAAAGCTAATGACACATGGGTGAATAATATCAATGGGAAATGTGTGTGTTAACACTATATAAGGAATTATGGAAACTCATTGATATTAGGTTAGACAACCTGCCCAGACAGGAGGGAATGTTACAGCTATCTACTTGTTTCCTATGTAAATTAAGCACGGTATAACCAGAAACAACGGAAGCTCCATTTACATAGAAATCAGCAGGGGAATGGGAAGCCCGTAGGAAGGGGAAAGCATCATGAGGTCATTCTGCCTCTTGAAACAAAGTCATTGAACTTTGGTAAATATGAACAAAGACAGAAGCTATCTTTGTCATCCATCGCTAGACAGACACAAGGGAACAGAGCTCTTCTTGCGAGCTGAGAAAGATAGGTCCTTCAACCAAGGAGGGGGAGGAGGGTTTGAAGTCTCTGGAACTGAATATAGGTAAAAAAGCTGGTTAGGCAAAGATCTTTCACCTGGAAAGACAAAGAAAGAAACACCTTGTACTTTTGTGGAAGGTCCTGACAGAGGGAAAATCAGCCATAGCTAGGGAGAAGAATGGCTGGTAAGAGAAACCATCTTGAACAAAGCCTGTATCTTGCTGGATTAAGTTTTAGACCCTTAGAAGCATGTTTTCTTTTTTGTTTGCTTGTAAAGCTTTCTAACTTTATTCCTTTTATTTGGCATCATTCAACCTAAATCCTATTATTAATAAATTTGTTTTAGTTTTTACTATAACCCAACTCAGCATGATGGTTACATGAAAAGTTGTATTTACTCCAGTTAAATTAATAATCTGTGATGTGATTTTGTCTCTTCACAGGAGAAACAAAACTTACTATTTCTCTGAACTAGACAGGAGAGGACTGGACACATCAAAACACACAGTTTGGTGGAAACTGGAACTGGGCCTGTGTTGGGGTGATCTTGCTGGTTGTAACCTAAGCTGGTGGAAGCCAGAGTGGGGCAGTAGGTTGTTGACAGGATGCTGGGGTCAGAGCTGCTGAACCAGGACTGTCTAGCACACAGTCACTCAGGAAGTGATCCACATGCTTGTAGGTTGGGTTCGAGCAGCCCAGGTTGGCAGCAACAGCAGCAAAGTATCATGAGACACCCAGGGTTACAGGGCAAGTGGTGACACAACCTCTCACTGGTCTGGACCTAAATTGTAGAGTCTCTCAAGTTCTTGGATTTCAGATACACTGTGCGCCAGCTAATCATTGCCAGGTTGGACTAGAACAGAGATTTTATAGCTTATTTTCAGTAAAACAAAGTTAGACGCAACAGCAAAACCTCCAACAAACTTGGGAAAGTTGAAGACTTCCCAAACGACTATATACCAATTGCTTTGTACATCATGATAGTATCTGTCACACTCCCTACCTCTACCACATTCACTGAATGAGCTAATCTTTCATTTTTTTTACAAAGGCACCTACCTTTGACTTCTATTGCTTCTGTTACTTCTCCTTCACATCCTACTCCCTCCCTTCATGGCTGCTTGTCATTCCCATGCTATATCTATCTAATTTAGATTGTATGCTCCTTGAAGCAGGGATCTCCTCACTTTGTGAGTCTAATTCAGTGTCCATGGAAAGACTCCCATTAATTTGGGCTCTGATGCACACACCTTGAATGTGACATTTATGCACAACTATGTAAATAATACATATAATTAATAGTTTGTGTGTGCAGACTTGTTCAGGAAATACAGTATTGCAAAAACCCTCCAGAAGGGTGTTTTCCAAATCCCACTGGAGTTATTCAGTCTTTTTTTCCACTGACATCAGTGGCAGTTGGATTAGATCTTAACCATAAGAGGAGATAGCTTTTATAAAGTTTGAAAACCTATACAAAAGAAATTTCATGGATACTCTTGCTTCAGAAAAGTAGCAAAGATCGTTTCTCAGAAACTAAATAAAAGGGCTTTGATTAATAGACCATCAAAGGAAATGTCTCCTGTCTTCCTTAAAAGAGCAGTTTCCTTCACTATCAGCTTGATGAAATTGTACGAGGGAACTATTTAACTAATTTCCATGGTTTTGAACTGGACATACAGACAAATACCATTGTTAAGACACTATAAAGTGAAACTTTAAATCTGTAGAGCATAGGAAATCCTCCAGAGATACAGTCTTGTTTATGGTCAGTGAAGTTTTTTGTGGGGGGAGGGGGAAAAGGGTGTTCCATAGTATTCAGGTTCATTAGAATAAGTATCAGCCTGGAAGAGCCCTAATTTCTTCGAGACTGCAAAAGAGATTCAATTAAAACCTAAGCCCTTTTTCAATTGTGGCACTAGAATAATAGATTCTATGGCAAGTATCTTGGAGACGGTGGAAACGGCTGCTCGCTTTTTTATGCATAGTTCACTGATTAACATCTGCCTGATTGAACTCTTATAAACTTGGAATGGACTCAAATTTTATTGAGTAGACTTGTTGAAAGGTCTCTGAAATACATGTATATGAGTCTCCTGGTATGAAAGAAACTGGGACTACTTCACACTCCACTTCTGCTACCTGAGATCTATGAAGGATGACATTAAAAGCCATTCAGAGTAATGCAGTCAAACATATCAACAACCAAAGTCCTGTACTGTGAGCTGCTTAAAACCCTGAGGAAAGTGTTGAACACCCTTAACTTTGATGCAAGTTGAGTGATCTCAGCAGCTCTCAAGAGACACCTTACAGCACTGGGATGCAAGAGCAAACCTTCAGTGATCACAGGGGCTATGAACAGATAAGACATTTATTTATTTAATTAATTATTAAGGACATCAGTGATCAAATATTTAATTTGGATGAAGTGAGTTTGTTCCCTGATATGAAATAATTGTACAATAGCTGATGGCATGTTTGTTTAAAATTTCCAAAAAGAGTAATAAAACACTAATTTATGCCAAGTTCTTCCATTAAAGGTTGCTACCAAAGATTATATTCTACCACCATCCTGAAAACTGGTTCACTAACATCATAAAAAGAGACTCTGATATCCTTAATGAGATTGAGTAGTACCTTACTCATTGATTTCAGTGGGATTAATCACAAATGAAGATTCTGTTCCACATGAGTATGAATAGTCTAGCCTATGCACTCTGTAGAAACATCAGATTCTGCAAAAAAATTTATAGTTCCACCATTATACCAAAACATGTATTGAACATTTCTGATTTCTACTTTGCTGAACAAATTCCTGGCTGTAGATCTGCATATGTCTGCAGTATTATAAAAACCTCCAGAACACTGAATATTGTTTAAATTACTATTCCCATTTTTCTGTGTGTCTTGACTGTGTTTTTGTTCTGCAGTATACAGGTTGATTGGTGTAACTGAGATGTGGTACACCTATAGAGTAGAATACTGGGGTCAAGAAAGGATCAATTATATTTCTCAATGGAAACAAAATCTGAATTGCGAGAGTATATTCTACATTATGCAATCCATATTGTATTTTTTAATTGTACAAACTTAATGTAACCCCAACAATCCCCCATGAAGACCATAAGGCATTAACACTAGAGTTGTGCAAGATTTACATTGTACCACAACCATGTGTTTCTAATGATACACCAGAGTAGACATTGCAGGGCATCTAGCCCACTCAAGGAGTACAGCCCATGGGAAAGAGTGGGAGCATGAAACACCCAAACTACAACTCCCATGAGGCACTGCACCAGCTTAGACAAATGTAATTTTAAAGTTAAACTGAGGTGAAACAAAGTGTTTTGGTTCAGTTGAACAAACAGAAATATTTTGATTTGAGTCAAACCATCCCAGAATGAACTATTTAATTTCTGTTTTCCATTGTATAAACAATGTTTCTGTAGAAAAAAAAATCAACGGAAAATTCTCAACCGGTTCCAATTATAAAACAATGCTAGTACCTTTATTTAAGCACATCCTGGCCCCTGAAGTCTTAGCCTACTAGGAACTCTCACTACTAGGAACGGCTCACTAAGGCCCTGTGCACGTACAAAAGTAACCCTGTGGTATCACAGTTATGAAACATGTTGCAGCCCTTTCATGTTTTACCTTACCTGCGTGCACAGATGTAAACGTGATTTTCATGTTAGGAAACTGTTTCAACCTTGGGTAGTAATTACTCTAGAACAGGGATCTCAAACTCAAATCACCACGAGGGCCACATGAGGACTAGTACATTGGCCCGAGGGCTGCATCACTGAAACCTTTTCAAACAATGATACAAAAGTATAATCAAAAATGAAAAAAATGAAGAGTAATATAGTGTGCTATTAAAAGTCAATGTATTAACTTTTTAAAAACTGTAATGTGAAGAGGGGTTTTAATAAAATATAAACACGCAGTAATGCACCTCACTCAAATGACAAAACACGCATTTATTTTTAGAATTACTTCCGTTAAAGCCCCCCCTCTGCCTCCGGCCCTGCTCCCACTCCACCCCTTCCATGAGGCCCTGCCCTTGCCCCGCCTCTTCCCACCCCTTCCCCGCCCCCTTTCCAACCCCTTCCCCAAATCCCCACCCCGGCCCCGCCTCTTCTCCGCCTCCTCCTCTGAGTGCGCCGTGTCCCCGCTCCTCCCCACTCCCTCCTGGAAAGTCCTAAGCGCTGCCAGACTGTTTGGCAGCTGGAAGCACTGGGAGGTAGGTGGAGGAGTGGGGACGCAGCACGCTCAGGGTGGGGGAGGACGGGGGATAGGGAGTGAAAGGAGCTTGGCTGCCGATGGAGTCGGCGCCTATGGAGGGCCGCAGGAAATAACTCGCAGGCCGCGTGTTTGAGACCCCTGCACTGCCAACACAGGCAAAGAAAAAACAAGCTATTGAACCGCTTGGGGAAAAATAGGTTTAATGAGGGTTGTTTTTGTAGGATAAGTGGTACCTAAAATATCATTTCCACACTGACTGGGGTAAAGGGTGCAGAGATGAGAACCAAGGAGAGGTTGGGTGGAGTGAGGGACAACAGTCTGCGCAGGGGAGGGGAAGGAGACAGGGACAGGTTGGCTAGCAAGGAAGCTAAAACTAGAGAAAGAGGGAGTTTGTCTAGGAGCAGCAGGGATATTGGGTGTGGGGATTTCTGCTGTGAAGGGCCTTACTGACTAGCAGGATAGAAGGGAAAAAAGGGGTGGGGGATAGCAACAGGCAGGGACATGCTGGCTGGAGGTGGAGACAGGACATGGGACACAACATGGTTAAGATGGGGAAGGAGTGGAGAGAGGGGAAAAAACAGAGACTGGTTGGCTGGAGGGGGCAATAGAGGCAGAAACAGATTGGCCAGCTGTGGAAGAGCACACAGGGAGGAATAGAAGGACTACTTGGGTAACAAGGGGAGTGAGGAGAGAGACATACAGAGACCTGTAAATTCAGAAACAAAGCAACGCAGCTAGCAAACTGAGTGTAAGGGACACTTCCTCAGGTTTTGAACCAGCATGCATTTCTATGGTTTTTTATATTATAGCCCAGTGTACTAACACTAGATCATCACTGCAAACCAGTAGAAGCATGAATTTGAGGGCTATTGAACTTTGTGAGGTTTTACCGGTGTTTCACAATTACAGAAACACCTGTGCTGAATAAATGTGTGCTTGCCTACTGTGAAAACGCTTAGTGTTCAACGGCCCTTAAAATTTCTCATTTCTCACCTGGGGTGGGGTGGTCTAGATTGTTGTACACTGAAGTTTTATGCGAAAGCAGAGGGTCAGAGGTACTCTGTCAACGCCTCTGTTAAGGCTTCTGTTTCACTCATCCTGTGAAGTGAAGATACATCTCCTTGTTCAGCAGTGCACCACATCTTTGTCCTTGCACTCATACCTAAAAGGTTTAGAAAAGGTAACCTTGTTTTTATAGCCCCTATTTATTAAAATAATTATAACAGCACATAGAAGGAAGGTAGACAATGGTAAAGAAAATGCAAAAATACAAGGCAGTGTCTTCCTTTCCAGGCATACATCACAATATGCATCTCTGATAAATACTTAGGTTATGGTTTGCAGTTTTAGAGCTATTAAATAAGGCAATAGAGATATTAAATTAGGCGGATATTAATAAATACCTAAAAGACCATAAAAGGGAAAGTTCACAAATGCATAACAAACACAATGGGCACACCTGAAATTTGGTGGGATGTTTCTTATAATTGGAGTATGAACACTGATGAATACAATCTGTGAAGAAAAGATAGAAACAGGTGGATGGGTGGTCCCTATATTAGAATTATTTACCAGACCACTGAAATAGAATTTGCCAATGCAGAACATAGCTGTGAAGTTCTTTGGGTAAGAATATGTTTTCACTTTATCCAATGAACAGAAAATAAAATCATTTTAGCAATTGCTACAGATTTTCACTGCTGGAAGAGAGTGAAAACAAACATGAAGCAACAATCAAGCATGTATGCCCATGGGGGTGGGGTGAGTGGAGGCTTTATCTGACCAAATATATGTGTTGGGTGACTAATAAATCTAAACATGGATCAACAAAGGTTACTAAAATAAATGGAGAACAACTCTGTGACACAGACATCAGAGAATCAATGGTGCATGTAACAATGTAATTTGCCTTTTCATTGCACCTTTACATTTCTTGGAGTCTCCTGTTTGCAGGAACAACTGCCATTTTGTGAGGCAGAGTTGATGCAGCAAGTTGAAGAGGAGATACAAACCATGCTGTCTGGTTGAGTCTTTACTTTCATGTTTTCTTCTTTTGCTGTTTCCTCTCATCTAAAATAATCTATTTTGCTCCATTAGGGAAAGATTATCAAATAAGAATATCAAAATAAGGAAGGTTGGTGCTAGAGACTATGAAGTTTTAATTAGTCAACAGACAAGTGGTTAATCAAGTACAGCATTAAAAGTGTATGACATTTCAGGAAAGTCAATTTTGGAGAATTAGGGCACTTATGGCCACACAGTCTCCTACATGGCAAAAATCTACGTAAGGAATGGTAATCTCCATGGCTTTATCTTGCAGTTACATTAAGGCCTTTACACTACTCTGGCCTGTAAAGGGGTCTGAACATGATGGAAGTGTTACATACACCCATTTTAAGACCTTTTTCTGTGGCTAAATTTTTGTAAAGGGGCTTCAGTGTAACTAAGAATCAGGCCCTCTGAGTTTCCATCATGCATTCCATGCAGAGTGGGTCCCTCCCTTCCCATGAAAGGAGCAACAGAAGAGATGTCCTAAGAACGTGGCAAAGTCTCACGGATCTTGAGATGCCTATGAAGGGCAGGCACTTTTGTGCAAAGACTCAATATATCTGCACTACTCTCCAAGCCTCACCCCATGGACACATTACTCCCTGAGGGTCAGGTCAGCACTACCTGAAAAGGAGGGAGGGATAGCTCAGTGGTTTGAGCATTGGCCTGCTAAATCCAGGGTGAGTTCAATCCTTGAGGGGGCCATTTAGGGATCTGGGGCAAAAATTGAGGATTGGTCCTGCTTTGAGCAGGGGCTTGGATTAGATGACCTCCTGAGGTCCCTTCTGACCCTGATATTCTATAATTCTACCTTCCATGGAGAAATTCTTGTGGCAGAGACTGATGGAAAAAGTAGATAGCCCTCCAACCCCTGGTATGGTTCTCACAGAGCCCAGCCAAACCCCACTGATTAAGGGAGGAGAATCTTCTCTGTGATCTGGGGAAGGAGAGATACGCTACTTAGCAGCTGCTCCCTTTTTTGCGTACCCCAGCTGATTTCTACACCCCTAGTATTGATGAAAGATAGCATATGGATCCCAATGCACATGGAAGAGGGCTTGGACATCCTAAAGGAGTCCATAATTAAATCATTTAGAGAAATGAAACAAAAAAATTAAGGGTCTTTATGATATGATATGGTATGATATATGATATGAGTAAAAATTAAGGGTGAAAACCTGACCCTGTTGAAGCAAATGGCAAAATTCCCATTGACTTCAATGAAGCCAGGATTTGATCTAAATTGGGATGAAAAGTTGAAATTTCTTAACTTTTCACAAAATGAAATATTCCAAAAGAATTCAATATTTCATTTAAATATTTCATTTCATTTCAATAAAACATTTTGTTTTGACATTTTCAATCGAAACAAAGCTTTTTGACTTTCCCCAAATTGAAAAGTTGTTTCGGGTTTTTTTTTTTTTTCTGAAATAACATGAATTGTTTCCTTTTGAATTAGTTTGACATTAAACTGCATTCCCCATTGTAATGCATTGCCTTATAGGAGTTTAGTTCAGGAGCCTGACGCTCCATTCTCCTCATAAGCTCCTGTGGTCTGATGGCCCTACAGTCACATAACTCCCATGATTTACCAAGCAGCTTGGTCAGTGGGGAGTCCACACTGCATTTTGGGAGGTAGCATGAGAGATGTAGTCTTCAGGGAGCCCAGTCCATAGGATAGAATGGGGGCCCGATCTACAACTTCCATGAGGCAATGTGTTATGATAGGGAAATGCAGTTTCATGTTGAACTGATTCAAAAGGAAACAGGTTGGGTCAGTTCAACAAAATGAAATATTCCAATTCAGATCAAACTGAGCTGAAATGAAATACTTCACTTAGATTTTCCTAACAGAAAATTGAAAATGTTTTAGCAAAATTGAAGTTTTCCCATGAAAACTGCATTTTATCAGTTTTGCAGAAATGGCATTATCTATTGGAAAATCATTCTGACAATTCCAGTCAGATCTAATGATAACTCTTCATAAATATTTAAAGAATAAACTCAGTACTGACAAGGGGCAAAATTTGTTCAGGGTCACAAAGAGAGTTATCACCAGAAGTAATGATTTGTAGCTGAGCACAGGAAAATTTGGGCTGGATATTAAAAAAACTTTTTAATGATGTGCTCTATTAGACTACCTAAGAGATGAAATGGTGGAAGGCCCATGGATTGAGTAATTTAAAACCAGATTGGACATAACTCTTAAAACTATACTGCAAGGAACAATGCTGCATTGTCAGTGATTTAAATGATCTGTTCCTTTTGTAGTGTCTTTGATTACCTGTATACTAATGGATAAAATTAGTGTGCACTGTAGCAAATGATACATGGACTGGGAAACTTCTTAAAGGCAAACCATTTTTCGACTATATTTCCCTTTGGCCCTCCACTATGACACAGTCCATTTTAATAGAGTGTTAGGGTATTTAATGTGCGATAATATCAAAAATATGGTGGTAGTGTTTAGCCCCTCATGTCAAGGATGTATTGATGAAAAAATAGATTTAATATCTTTTTAACTACCACTTGTTTTCAGTGGAATAATATACCTAACATAGGAACCTAAAAGTTCAATTTTTGCATTTAAAGTGTATTTGAATATTTGAATAACCTTCATAACTTTAAAAACTAAAGTGTTTTTGATTATAACGTTTCATTGTAATATGTTTTCCTCAAAATTCTATTTACCTATCAAACCAAACTTTCTTGAATAAATATAAAAGGGTAAAGAGAAATATACTGGTCTGAAATACACACATTTCTAAGTTAGAGAAAAAGATATCCTACACAGCAACAGTTACAGAATAGACAAATCAACTTAAAACTCATATAAGCAATAATTTACATACATTTCATTACTATAGACACAGTTCTTGGGATTAAAATTTTACAGTATCATAATACCCTTACTGGCTCATCTTAAAGTATTAGTGTCATATGAACACGATTAATAATGTATATCATAGAGTAGTTATTTCCAGAAAGGTGTGGCTTTGAACCATAAGTATTGTATTAACCAGGAATTATTCTAAGTGATTGTACAATTTTTGCTCTCTTTCCCTGAACAAGCAAACACACACACACACACACACAAACACACACATCTATCCCTTTCCCTCCAAAATCAGTGTTGTTCAACATATAAAATATGGAAATTGCACTATGATTTGCTCCAATCTTGCCACATTTGTAATAAAACAGAATAATCCAGGGAACTATATCTGGTGCTCCTCTGTCATATGACTATCCCAAATATGTGTTTACTGACGATACCAAAAATAGTTATTTTTATATTCATTACTTTAATTTTAATCAATTATTGTAGTGGATATTTTTAAAATGCACACTTTAAATTTGTTTCAGAGGAACAGCCGTGTTAGTCTGTATTCGCAAAAAGAAAAGGAGTACTTGTGTAATTTTGTGTAATTTTTGTGTAATTTCAGAAGCATGCTTTTTAATATTGTTAATATCAGTTAAGTTTACTATCACTGAAACATCACGTGGTATTGCAAGTTTAATAAAAGAGACTTAATTAAGTTGTCAGGCTTTATCAATTGCTGCGTAAATAGATAAGCTGGGTTTCAGTAGGGTTGTGTTTTTTTGTTTTGCTTTTGCAGTTTCTGGCTGGCTGAATCACATTCATTTCTATGGTGCCATCACTGATTTGTCACTTATAGAACTCACAAGATGTTCTGTCCCTCCATATAACACACATGCACAAACAGACCTTTTTAGCTCTTTGTGAATTCAGTTTGACAAAGATACTTACAGCAAAAGTGTCTTTTGGGAACAATTAATATAAAACTATAGCTGCCACCAACTTGATGTGATTTTTAGGTATTTATCTAGGTGTTTGTTCATCTAATGAGTCATTTTGTATCCTGTGGAGAGGTAAGAGAGATGTAAGGTTATGTCCGTGCAGATATTTTGGGACCCGTTTGTGTGGAGTGCAGAAAGATGGTGAGATGTAGATTCAAATAAGAGAACATTTTGAGCAGCGAAGCAACTCATGATGTATCAGAACAGATACTTTAGTAATTCTTAAAGATGGCTGAATATGCAATACCAATCCTTAGCTTTATAGGGACTCCACTTTGGATTAGCATGTGACGATATGACTTCACACATCTGTAGGAAAAATATCATGGCTAGATGGTTACAGGCCCTTAAGTGAGTGCACAGCACAGGGATGAGGGGGGGAAACACAAGGAGCTTCACGCTTTGTTCAGGGGATTTCACAGTTGTTGTAGTCCTTGGAACCCAGGGGAATGCAGTGACTGTACTTTCACTGTGCCCAAAGGGAGAAGAGAGGAGTAGGGAGTATGATCCATTCCTCATTGGCTTGCACAGAAATCTGGCCAAACCTAAGAGAGCAGCCTGCACATTCCTCTTTCACACAGCTCAGGGATTGTGCCTTCCAGTGTCCCACATGGGCCCTGAACCACCCACTACTCAGGCCACTGGCTAACTGCCACCATTTTCCCCTCTATTTGTAACAGGCCTGCCATTTTGTGTATTGAGATGGAAGAAACTTCCTAACAATTTCTAAATAAAGCAGACGTGATACCTTCCAACAAGTGAACATCACCATCTACGGTGTCCGGTTATTCTAAGCCTAATGCTCAGGCTTTGCTTCATTACTTTCTGTCCAGTATAAAACTGGAGTATTTCAAGGGAGGATTGGATCCTAAGTGTTTGCAGTAAGTGTAGCTGTGTCTCCTCCACAAGCAAAAAGTATCTGCTTATATTTCATTCTAGCTTTTCTTCCTTCCCCTTTCCCTAAAATTTGCTGGGTGATCAGAAAGAAAGAGGTTAGTATGGGAGCAAATAGGCATTGTGTTTTGCAGATAAGAGTTTATTCTTTTCCTACTCAGTGCACATATTATTGTTAATTGGTTGCCGGACTATTCTTGTGTAAGCAGTCAGGATGGGCTCTACCCTGACATCTGTTGGCGAGTCATGGTGGGTTGTGGAAAAGAACTTCAGGGGCTGATCTTATTTGCATAGGCACACCCACCCTGCCTAGAAGGTCACTTTGGCTGCTTTAGGAGCCCCAGTTTCTCTGTTATTGGGGCAGGAATAAACTGTTATTATCCTGATTATGTGAATCAAGGACAGTGGAACTGTACTTGGGCTTTTGTTATGATGGAGGGACTCACCATTGACTAAGCAGCACTCGCTAGGCAAGGGTCATGGTTTCCAAAACCCAGTGAATGGAGAGAGGCTGGGGATAGGTATTAACACTTGGTGGTATGGGCCCTATGGTGAGGGCCTTACATGCTAATTGCACTTCCTCCTCTCTCCACTGTGGAATATCAGAGCTAATTTTGATTCCATTAGGAATCTAGTTACAGGCTGCTGAGCTGAATTCACTTTGGGCCAATGGTGCACCAGCATTGAGGCTCCCCTACTACAAGCTGAAATCATAAAAGAGCTAAACTTACTAAGAGCTGAAATCACTGAGTGTTGTGTTAAGTAGTGGGGGAGCCTGAAGGTATATTGTGGAGCAGTTTGCGGGACAGCTGGCAGAGCAGAGCAGCTCTTGGAGCAGAGCCGTTCGCAGGACGGCTGGAGAGGCTCCTGGGATGGCTGGCAGAGCAGAGCGGCTGGTGGAGTGGAGCAGTTTGTGGGATGCCTGGAGCAGCTCATGGGACGGCTGGCAGAGCAGAGCGATTCGTGGGACGGCTGGTGTAGCGGAGCGGAGCCCCATGGAGAGGTGGGGCAATCGGCTTTGGACCACATAAGGTGTCCCTTAACGTCCCTCCCCATCTCCACCCAGGTTGGGAGGTAAAACTCTGCAGATAAACTTTCGAGCTCTTGGGCTGCACTGACCAGGGACAGAGACTTTTGGGGCGTGGGACTTTGGGTGATTTTGGGTTGCTGGACTCAAGAACCAAAGGGAAAGGACATGCCCCAATTTGCTTGGGGTGGGTTTTTTGCTCATGGGTTGTGTTAGGAATCCTGTTGGTGGTGTTTCCCCAACATAATGCCACATTGTTTCTCTCTGTTATTAAAAGGCTTTGCTACAGTCAGACTCTGTGCTTGCGAGAGGGGAAGTATTGCTTCTTGGAGGCGCCCAGCGGGGGCGGTATATATTTGTCCCAGGTCACTGGATGGGGGCTCAAGCCGGTTTTGCATTGTATTATTGGACTGGAACCCCTAGATACTGAACCCGGCCCTTGTTGCTGCCAACTCTGACAGGCAGAAGGGTTACACTTGTTTTGTTACATGTAAATATAGCTCAACTTTACTTGGAAAATTATTTTTTTTTTTTACAATTGATTTTGAGTATATGGAGAAACACAAACCTAGTTTAGACTTTGGGCAGACAGTTAGATTTTGTGCAACTGAAAAATAGCACAATTAAAACCTAAATAGTGTATGTTTTCACAAGCACAAAAGAGAGGTCATTTATTGTAAGCATTTATTGTTAATTTTCTGTGTATAGCCTGGCCAGTAGACCACACAGGACAAAACTAAACAAGATTAATGCATGTTCCTGACTACATATGATTGGAACTTCCTGCTGGCATTTATACATAGATTTAAATTCATTAAAATATATCCATCTAATATTTGTTTTATATGACTGAATTACTTATATTTGTAAATGTTAACAATCAGTGACAGTTCTACACAAATCATCTCATTAAAATACAAGTCCTGTATGTTCCTGAACTTTTATTTTTAACTTGTTTTAAGCTAACACCGATATAACTGTTACCATTGAAAGTATTAAACTTTTAAATAGGTTGCTCACCAGTGTCCTATGTATCCTTTTTTACTATTCAGAAAAAAAATATTAAGAGACAACAAACTGCATGGAAATTGAATGGCAGGTGTCAACAGCAGAAGAATACAGAGACACAAACTAGTAGTTCTTTTCCTTCACCCCTAAAAAAGAACAGACAGTCAATGCAGCATAAGGACATCCATGTGGCTTTCAAGGTAGCAGGAGGTATCAGAGAAGATTCAGCACCTCACTCTTCTGTTCACTGTTCCATGGTCTTCTTAATGCTGGGAAGTAATAGGATTTTAGGACATGTCTACACTGCCTCTGGGAGCAAGCCACCCAGCCTTTGTCCACAGACTTACCCTAGCAGGACTCACGCTAGTGCTCTAAAAATATCTGCATTGATTTTGCAGCTAGGCCTAGACCTTAGGCTCTAAAGCCTGGTGGGTGGGGAGCAAGGCCTGAGAGCCTGAGTTCCAGCTGAAGCTGCAATATAAAAGCAGCATCTCCACAGCTACTTTTAGAGAGCTACTGTGAGTCTGTGGATTGAGGCTGGAAGGCCCACTCCCAGATGCAATGTAGTAAGTGGGATTTAGGTAACACATAGGCCTTTTGCCTCAGCGGTGGTAGGAGTTACACCCCATTTGCTCCAGATGAATTCCATTTCTCCATTCATATCCCTTCTTAAAATACATTTGTGCCATGAAGTCTTTCATTGATAATCCACTGATATGACAGACGATTTTCCCAAATCTCCCAAACTCTGCACCATTCTGACCCTGTTTTACGTGTGTGAACTTCATTATTTTTTCTGCTTTATGTTGTAAAATGGTCAGGACAGACTATGTCTTGCTCTGAGTTTGTCAGCCTATTGCATTGGAATGCAATGTAATAGTGGCTTTTGGACCTCACTAAGATCTGCTTGGTAAAATCTTGGTTAGTCCTCCATGCTTCAGTAAGAATATTATCTTTTATTTGCCCAATACATCTCATCCCAAAGAATATAAAATATCTTCGCTATATACCTATAAAAGCATCACTAAAATGTAGAAGTCACGTGAACAACTAGAGCACAAGAAAGGAACAATGGGAAATTCTGGTCAGGAACACCTACTCAAACCCTCACTCTTAAGGAAAGTGCCACAAGAACCATAATATCCAAATGGAGAAGGCATTTTTAATATCTGATCCAAAATATATCAACACATTTATTTTTCTGGCACTCAATGTTTCTAGCATGGAATGTTGAAAGGCAGAGCTGACTCTCTGAGTATTTGAACCCTGAGTTCTTTGGTGTTCAGTTATTCAAAAATTAATAATTAAATCTTACATCATCCCCTCCATCAATATAAATGAAGCTGGAATGGCATTATGTAGATAGTAAACTGTACATATGACTGTGATATAAAGAACCCACTATTGTCATTCATTATAACATATATATAAAATATATCCTGTTGTTTTTATAATCAACTCTGCTTAGTGTAGCAATTACTGCAGTGTCAATATGAAAGTTAGAACTTCCTCTAGGTTCAAATTATTACATACTCTAATTATCACTTGTATATCGGCTTACATGTTCAAAGTGCAATGCAAACATTAACCAATTAATTAACCCTCACATCACCATGTAAGGTCATTAAGGAAGTTTTATATTTCCCATTTTTCAGACAAGGAAACTGAGATATTGAAAGGTTAAGGGATTAATTTTCAAAACATTAGAAACCCAGGTCAGCATGCAAAAATATGTTCACAATGCCTCATGCGGTTATACAATTAATCATTGAAATCAGGCACCTTTGCATAAAAATAGTCAGCTAGATGTTTAGTGGGTCATGTGGGCATGCAATTACCTGATTCTTGCGCTCAGTCATCCATGCAAATTCAAGAGCAAGATTGTCTTGACCTATGTGTTCTCTAAATAAGCTGCATGAATTGCGGGTCACAGTGTGGAGATGGGGAAAGCCTCTCCCCAAGGCCAATACTCGACATCCTGTGCATAGAGGTGGGGCATGGGCAGGCAAGGGTGAGGAATGGGGGGAATCTTTGCTCAGCTCCTCCCGCCTCCAATGCATCATCCGACAGAGATGAACAGGAGCAAGTAATCTGTTACTGTGACCTGGAATAAGGGGAGAACCAAGAAATTAAATGTAACTCGCAGAGTCACAATTCATTTCTTGGTTTGTTCCTGGGTGCTGCCTTTCCACAAGACATACCATTATGTAACAATATAGTCCTAAACATGCCATTATACATGTCTCTTGGCTTCTGATGTTTTGAAAATCTGACCTTATGTAATTTAACTGAATCCAAAGTTTGCATGCTCTGAGGTAGAACTTGCTACTTGTCATTAAATCTATATAATAAATAATAATAAGATCTCATATTTACAATATAATTTGCCTTTCATGTCAAGGGATCCCAAAGCATTAACTATAGTTAACAAGCTATCATATAAAGTATTATATGTGGGGACACATGACTCACAATAACACAGTGACTGGTGTCCAGATGAGCATGTAATGCTATTCAGAGTCTGACTAGCAATGGGACATCATGTAATTCTGATGGTCCACGTGAGAGTATTCGTTTCCAGGACTGTGTCCATAGTTAGTTGTGGATAGTTCTGAATTGGGCCTGGTTCATTTTAACTTTCACTCCTACAGGTGTATAGAAGTAGAGGTATAGAATGAACTGGGGCGTGCGCAGGAATAAAAATTTGAGGCTTTTGGAGGGGCATGTTTTCTACCCCTGCCATGGTCTTGGGACCATAGGAGCTCGCTCGCCCCAGCCCTGGGGTCAGAGGAGTTCTGTTGCCCTGCAAATTATTGGGGGGGCATTACCCTGCTTCCCTCACCACCACCCCTCTTGTGCATGCCCCTGGAATGAACTTATTTTTAGACAAAGCACTAGACAATCCTCTAAAGGAAGGTGTATGGAACATTCTTGCACAGCAGGGAACAATCCAACATTAAGAGCAGAAATGATTATATGACCTAATTGTTTTTTCCATTACTAATGTCTCTTTCAGAGAGACAAGATGTTGGGAAGAACTTCTCACCTAGGAAGACTACAGCTTGAAATCTAACTGCAACCATAATTTAATTTACTACCTTACTGCAATCTCCAGCGAAGGAAGCAATTTAGCTTGCTATCTCACCTTTAAAGTCCCGAACAAGCCATGTTCTACTGAGTCTTCAGAAAAGTGTTCTGTCAGAAAAAGAAAGTGAATAAAGTATATTAACTTTAAGGTTATCCTCCTAACAATATTTCTACAAACCATATTTTTACTTCTTTCATGTTAATACTGACAAAAAACACTGAGCCACCACTTCTGTGTGTATCACTTTAAGAAATAGCACTAATTGCAAGACAAAACACCAGATCAGAAAGCATGAGATCTGTGAAAGAGAAAACATAAATTTCAGTTTTATTTCTTCTACTGATAGCAAATCTAACAGAAGTCCTGGAGAAAAACTTAAAGCACCTAAATTTTATGGTGCTCCAATAGCTTTTCTCTTCCCCCAGGGAGAGAATGATACCTCTGTAAGAGATAGTTTGGAGATCTGGAGACTCATTGCTTCCTGAAATGTAAATGTCAGGGGGTTTTTTTGGACTGGGCCAGAAATCATGCTCTAGTCATTTTTATATTTGAAGTTTTGAATTCAAGAAAGTTGCAAAACAAAAAAAGACTCTTTCATAAACTGATCTTTATAAATTGGAAAATATGTGTTTCAGCCCATTTTAAACTGAAGTAGTAAAGGGGGTTACTAGATATCAAAGCATAGTATATATCATTCTCTACTTATCATTGTGTTTTCCACAGAAGAACATTATTATGAAAATGTTTCCATACACAAATATTATTTTCTGTTATATACATAATTAATACTATATTTGTAAGTGTTCAATATATTAAAAGGTAAACAAATGTAATCACTGTAACTTTTATTCATGCTTAGCGCTGGTTCTGTGAACCAGATCAACAGGACTGTTCCAGTCTGCAGCCATTCCCCTGTGTATAGAACAAAGACTGAGATGTAAGGTACTGTAATAGGAATATAGAAAACACATCTACAAAGCATAATCTAGTGTGTGGTAAAATAGACTGGAATCAATGTGCCCCTGCTTTTTCTGCTCCAGACAGTCCAGGAACAGACATGAGGAGGCAGGGGTGGTTTTATGCCATCCTTTGCACTTCTGTTCAGGGCCCAGAATAAATTTGATTTCAATTAAAGTTTTGGCTAAAACATGAGTCTCCTCTTTTCTAGAGGTTGACTCACAATACAATAGCCTGAAATTATTATTTACAATATGTGCTAGTGGGACCTACCGATCCCAGTTGAGATTGTGCTAGGCACTGAACTAATACATTGTAAGTGATGCTTTGTTCCCTGAAGATGGCAAGACAGCAAAAGAGTAGGAGAAAGTCACAGAGGGATTAAGTGACTCATTGAAGGTTGCATAGGAGGTCTGTGGCAGAAGAGATCACAAAGCCCCTTAGTCCCAGTCCAGTACTTTAACAACAAGACCACTCTTCCTCAATAGTATGGGAACAATTTTTTCCTGTGATGGTTCCTGTGTGCCCTCCTGGCAGGTAAACTACCTAAATAAATAAATAAAAGGAGTGTAAAGGAGGACAGAAACAAAGAGAGAGAGAGAGAAAAATTGCTGACAGAATCAACAAGGAGAGAATCCAGCAAAGGTTCCTTGAGTTTCCTTCCCCAGTAGCTTTCTGTAAGAGTCTATCCAACCCCATTTAATTTGCCGTTTTTCCATAATATAATGTTTGGGTGCAGGGGTTGTTGGACTAAGAGGATGAAATCACTGAATTAATAAATAAGCTGTTGTCCTTTCAGTTCCCAACAAGTGTCTTTATTCAGCTCAGCTTCCTTGAGCTATTTCTTTTGATGGAATAAATAACATTTTTGTTCAAGATAGTTAAAAAGAGGAACTTTTTGACATCCTTAAGCCAGAAATAGGTAGACTAGCTAAGTGTGAATAAGTTCCCCACGCAGCCAATGACCTCAGCCCTGACCTAGACGGACCACCCTCTGCAGAGCAAAGATATAATTATACTTCTGTGCTATTTCAGTCATGAACTTTTCCTGAGGCTGTCAACAGAGTAGAACAGTATTTATTTTGACATGGTACTTTTGTGATCTTGGCTGCTGTGTAATTGGAAAGGAGAAATAAAAAAAAAATACACCTTACCTTACTCACATCCCAGAATGGGGTAGTTTAAATAGAAAAGTAACATAACAGCGATGTGAGGTTTCTTGTTTATCACATGATGTCAGTATTCTCCCTGTTCGGCACTGTACAATACTGTACTCTCTGTACAATACTGTACATATGGAGATTAAAATGGGGATGAAGGTAGAGTGCACATGTAGAACAGAAAACACGTGAAATGAAGTAGGTAGAGTTGGGAACAAGGCATACAGATTCTGCTCTTTCAAAACATGGAAAACACTGTTGCCCAAATTAAAATTGCCTGGCACTAGGTTGAAGTAATTTAGTAACTTTGGCTCCTACTGCTGCCTAAACCGAACAACAAATGTGCTTGCAGCTGTGCCACCTTTGCTGTGACCCTGTCAAACCTTCTGATTTCTTTATTCTTTTGAATTTCTAAAATGTAGCTACAGGTGTACATCTTGTGTTTTGGATGCCTGTCCAATGATTAAATAACAAAATAAGCAAAGGACTGGCCATGAATATATTTATCATCTGAACTAAAGGATTGAATAGGCACAACGAATGAATCACCTTATTACTCCCTAAAGATATTCCCTCTATAGGGTCACTGTTCAGAAAAGTTGCTAGGGCTGTCTGGCAAATCCTACCCACCTTCTATGTTTTTTGGATCTGACCTCTTGTGTGGGTTGATACATCTTTCACTAAATTCACTTCCAAAAAGAGCTTTAACATTCAACTGTAATTCTAGATTGTCCTTTTAGCCCCATGACTTGACATTTTGTTGTGTGGCTGACAAAATTAACTACTATTTTTAGTTTTACACCATACTTATCTCTACTATAAGACTTTTCTTTTGTAACATGCAAAATGATTAGTTTACTGGGATACCTCCATATGCATAGATTATAATGACATGTATTTTAAAATGTAACTTTATGCTGTGATTTCAAAATCATTACTTTGCTTGCTATTCTTTTGTAGCTCTAGCATTATTTGTCCCATTATTTTGAAAGACTGACAACTTTCTGCTGAAAATAATTATTAGTTAATGTTCATACACCATATAAATGCAGGTTTCAGAGTAACAGCCGTGTTAGTCTGTATTCGCAAAAAGAAAAGGAGTACTTGTGGCACCTTAGCGACTAACCAATTTATTTGAGCATGAGCTTTCGTGAGCTACAGCTCACTTCATCAGATGCATACTGTGGAAACTGCAGAAGACATTATATACACAGAGACCATGAAACAATACCTCCTCCCACCCCACTCTCCTGCTGGTAATAGCTTATCTAAAGTGATCACTCTCCTTACAATGTGTATGATAATCAAGTTGGGTATTGTTTCATGGTCTCTGTGTATATAATGTCTTCTGTAGTTTCCACAGTATGCATCCGATGAAGTGAGCTGTAGCTCACGAAAGCTTATGCTCAAATAAATTGGTTAGTCTCTAAGGTGCCACAAGTACTCCTTTTCTTTTTGCATATAAATGCAAACACTTAATCCTGTGGCTTCTTGTACGACTAATGTGTGAGTGTTTTCATTGCTGAGGCAACTGTTGAATTTTATGTTTTAAAATGTGATTTTGGTAACACTCATTGGACTCCCACATTGGTCCTTAAGGAAGGGGTGGGGGTGGCACTTGGAACCCAGAGGAGGGTTGGGATGGAAAGCTTTATACTGTATTCCACTTTGAAACAAATGTCAAAGCAAAATATAACTTATACCACCTCTTGATTCTGGAGCAAGTCTGAGGCACATCATGGTTCTATCCAAGGAAAATTTATCTCTAATGACCAATTCACTTTGTTGCTCCTCACCACCCGTATTCAGGACTGACTGGAAAGCCACAGTCTAGCCCTTATGATGGAGAGAGCTGAATTCGATTTTTGGTTATTGTTCATGGGCTGTCGAATAAATATAGGACTACAACATCCATTGTGATTCTCCCATTGTGCCGATGTCAATGGGAGATTTGAAGACATGAAGGATAGGATAAGGTACCTTATAGTTATTGTAATTATTTATTTGTTCAGTCCTTTGTTGTCAGATTCATCATCACTCCCTTTCCTTTTTCTTTTCTCTGTTTCTCTCGCTCTTCCTTATTTTTGTGAGTCTCCTCTTTTTTCCCCTCTACATTTTATCTCCTGTAGCAATATGCAATTCCACCTCCCCACCTGGTTCACTCCTAATTGCTACTCTCTTCCCTCCATCCAAATTACCAACAAATAGATTGTTAAAGTGCACAGTAAAATGTTGTCAGTGGGCTTTGGACAAGGAGTGCCCACCTCTGGCAGTCATCAATTCAGACTTGTGTGCAGACTCAGGAAGACAACGTTGCATGGATTGTACTCAACTTCCAATTGGAAAATTATCTTTGCAACCATGAGAGCTAGAAATGTACTTTTCTCTTTGTAAATGAAAACTGAGGTTCTACACAATTGGAATACAACATTTGGGTCACTTACATACATCAAGTGGGCCAGATGTGGCTGCTAAATGGGGTCTTTAACACCCCTGGTCTGTTAGTCTACAGTTTTTATAAGCTCCCTTCTTGTTATTGTTCAGATAGGACTGAGACAAGCACCCTGGCTTTTGGAGCTTAGCCAAACTTCATGGATCCTCCAAACTTTTAAAGTGTCATCCTTTATTAAATATAAACAAACAAACAAACCATTTTCACTGGGGCTGGTTTTCACCAGAGAAACTGCTTTTTCTCTTATCAGGGTGAGGAGGAAGGAGCCAAAGACCAAAGGATAAATTCCACTTGCTGTAACACATATGAGGTAAATCTTTCCCATGTGTTCAGCTGTCTGTGGACTTATAACATAAATAGGGAGGGAAGAGACAGAGGGGTCTCATTTAGGCACCTTGAGAGAAAATGTTTGAGAAATACTGTAATACATTCACTAACAGGCTAAAATTGATATCTTTGGGTTAGCTGTTCATTTTCTTTCTTATTATTGGCTGTGGAGTGAAAACATATGAGCATATTATTCTGGAGTTATTATCTTTGGAGACAGAATAAGAGGATAAGAGGGACAGGGACCATTTGGTAACAACAACAAAAATCACAGAATCTAGAGAAAAGGCAGGGTTGGGGGGAGAAAGAGATGGGAAAGAAAATACTCTTGACCTTTCCACCAGGATCTTAAAAAAGAGGCAGCGAGGCAGGGAAATGGACTGAAACTTGAAAATCATACCCTGCATTTTTAGAAGTACTATTAAAGACCCAGGAGTCTTGGGGTAAAATCTTGGCTCCTTTGAAGTAAACGGGAGCCAGGATTTCACTCTCCAATGCCACAGCCTGGAACCGTGGTTTTCGATAGCTTTTCTACTAGATATAGTGACTGTTCAGAACTTTTTTTTTAAGGCACTGCCTTCTACTAATGCCAATAATCATCCTGCTCCTGAGAAGCCTCCTTGAATTTAAAGTCAGTAATATAAAATGAAAGGCAGG